>NW_027611655.1:0-442107 GCF_964261635.1 Lissotriton helveticus
GGGGCTTCGAGGTGAGTCCAGGGGGGAGGGAAACCGGAGGGCAGTGGGGGCTTCGAGGTGAGTCCAGGGGGGAGGGGGGAGGGGACAACAGAGGGCAGTGGGGGCTTCAAGGTGAGTCCAGGGGGAGGGGGGAGGGGGGAGGGGACACCAGAGGGCAGTGGGGGCTTCGAGGTGAGTCCAGGGGGGAGGGGGAGGGGACACCAGAGGGCAGTGGGGGCTTCGAGGTGAGTCCAGGGGGGAGGGGGAGGGGACACCAGAGGGCAGTGGGGGCTTCGAGGTGAGTCCAGGGGGAGGGGGGGTGGACACCAGAGGGCAGTGGGGGCTTCGAGGTGAGTCCAGGGGGAGGGGACACCAGAGGGCAGTGGGGGCTTCGAGGTGAGTCCAGGGGGAGGGGGGAGGGGACACCAGAGGGCAGTGGGGGCTTCGAGGTGAGTCCAGGGGGAGGGGACACCAGAGGGCAGTGGGGACTTCGAGATGAGTCCAGGGGGGAGGGGGAGGGGACACCAGAGGGCAGAGGGGGCTTCGAGGTGAGTCCAGGGGGGAGGGGACACCAGAGGGCAGTGGGGGCTTCGAGGTGAGTCCAGGGGGGAGGGGAGGGGAGGGGACACCAGAGGGCAGTGGGGGCTTCGAGGGGAGTCTGGGGGGGAGGGGGCACCAGAGGGCAGTGGGGGCTTCGAGGTGAGTCCAGGGGGAGGGGGTTCCAGAGGGCAGTGGGGGCTTCGAGGTGAGTCCAGGGGGGAGGGGACACCAGAGGGCAGTGGGGGCTTCGAGGTGAGTCCAGGGGGGAGGGGGGAGGTGACACCAGAGGGCAGTGGGGGCTTCAAGGTGAGTCCAGGGGGGAGGGGACACCAGAGGGCAGTGGGGGCTTCGAGGTGAGTCGGGGGGGAGACACCAGAGGGCAGTGGGGGCTTCGAGGTGAGTCCAGGGGGGGGACACCAGAGGGCAGTGGGGGCTTCGAGGTGAGTCCAGGGGGAGGGGACACCAGAGGGCAGTGGGGGCTTCGAGGTGAGTCCAGGGGGGAGGGAAACCGGAGGGCAGTGGGGGCTTCGAGGTGAGTCCAGGGGGGAGGGGGGAGGGGACAACAGAGGGCAGTGGGGGCTTCAAGGTGAGTCCAGGGGGAGGGGGAGGGGGGAGGGGACACCAGAGGGCAGTGGGGGCTTCGAGGTGAGTCCAGGGGGGGAGGGGGAGGGGACACCAGAGGGCAGTGGGGGCTTCGAGGTGAGTCCAGGGGGGAGGGGGAGGGGACACCAGAGGGCAGTGGGGGCTTCGAGGTGAGTCCAGGGGGAGGGGGGGTGGACACCAGAGGGCAGTGGGGCTTCGAGGTGAGTCCAGGGGGAGGGGACACCAGAGGGCAGTGGGGGCTTCGAGGTGAGTCCAGGGGGAGGGGGGAGGGGACACCAGAGGGCAGTGGGGGCTTCGAGGTGAGTCCAGGGGGAGGGGACACCAGAGGGCAGTGGGGACTTCGAGATGAGTCCAGGGGGGAGGGGGAGGGGACACCAGAGGGCAGAGGGGGCTTCGAGGTGAGTCCAGGGGGGAGGGGACACCAGAGGGCAGTGGGGGCTTCGAGGTGAGTCCAGGGGGGAGGGGAGGGGAGGGGACACCAGAGGGCAGTGGGGCTTCGAGGGGAGTCTGGGGGGGAGGGGGCACCAGAGGGCAGTGGGGGCTTCGAGGTGAGTCCAGGGGGAGGGGGTTCCAGAGGGCAGTGGGGGCTTCGAGGTGCGTCCAGGGGGGAGGGGACACCAGAGGGCAGTGGGGGCTTCCAGGTGAGTCCAGGGGGAAGGGGGCACCAGAGGGCAGTGGGGGCTTCGAGGTGAGTCCAGGGGGGAGGGGACACCAGAGGGCAGTGGGGGCTTCGAGGTGAGTCCAGGGGGGAGGTGGAGGGACACCAGAAGGCAGTGGGGGCTTCGAGGTGAGTCCAGGGGGAGGGGACACCAGAGGGCAGTGGGGGCTTCGAGGTGAGTCCAAGGGGGAGGGGACACCAGAGAGCAGTGGGGGCTTCGATGTGAGTCCAGCGGGGAGGGGAGGGGACACCAGAGGGCAGTGGGGACTTTGAGGTGAGTCCAGGGGGGAGGGGAGGGGAGGGGACACCAGAGGGCAGTGGGGGCTTCGAGGTGAGTCCAAGGGGGAGGGGACACCAGAGGGCAGTGGGGGCTTTGAGGTGAGTCCAGGGGGGAGGGAAGGGGAAACCAGAGGCCAGTGGGGGCTTCGAGGTGAGTCCAGGGGGAGGGGGGAGGGGACACCATAGGGCAGTGGGGGCTTCGAGGTGAGTCCGGGGGAGGGGATACTAGAGGGCAGTGAGGGCTTCGAGGTGAGTCCAGGGGAGATGGGACACCAGAGGGCAGTGGGGGCTTCGAGTTGAGTCCAGGGGGGGAGGGGGACTCCAGAGGGCAGTGGGGGCTTCGAGGTGAGTCGAGGGGGGAGGGGACACCAGAGGGCAGTGGGGGCTTCGAGGTGAGTCCAGGGGGGAGGTGGAGGGACACCAGAGGGCAGTGGGGGCTTCGAGGTGAGTCCAGGGGGAGGGGACACCAGAGGGCAGTGGGGGCTTCGAGGTGAGTCCAAGGGGGAGGGGACACCAGAGGGCAGTGGGGGCTTCGATGTGAGTCCAGCGGGGAGGGGAGGGGACACCCGAGGGCAGTGGGGACTTTGAGGTGAGTCCAGGGGGGAGGGGAGGGGAGGGGACACCAGAGGGCAGTGGGGGCTTCGAGGTGAGTCCAAGGGGGAGGGGACACCAGAGGGCAGTGGGGGCTTTGAGGTGAGTCCAGGGGGGAGGGAAGGGGAAACCAGAGGCCAGTGGGGGCTTCGAGGTGAGTCCAGGGGGAGGGGGGAGGGGACACCATAGGGCAGTGGGGGCTTCGAGGTGAGTCCGGGGGAGGGGATACTAGAGGGCAGTGGGGCTTCGAGGTGAGTCCAGGGGAGATGGGACACCAGAGGGAAGTGGGGGCTTCGAGTTGAGTCCAGGGGGGAGGGGGACTCCAGAGGGCAGTGGGGGCTTCGAGGTGAGTCGAGGGGGGAGGGGAGGGGACACCAGAGGGCAGTGGGAGCTTCGAGGTGAGTCCAGGGGGGACACCAGAGGGCAGTGGGGGCTTCGAGGTGAGTCCAGGGGGAGGGGGGAGGGGACACCAGAGGGCAGTGGGGCCTTCGAGGTGAGTCCGGGGGAGGGGACACCAGAGGGCAGTGGGGGCTTCGAGGTGAGTCCAGGGGGAGGGGACACCAGAGGGCAGTGGGGGCTTTGAGGTGAGTCCAGGGGGGGAGGGGCACCAGAGGGCAGTGGGGGCTTCGAGGTGAGTCCAAGGGGGAGGGGGAGGGGACACCAGAGGGCAGTGGGGGCTTCGAGGTGAGTCCAGGGGGGAGAGGACACCAGAGGGCAGTGGGGGCTTCGAGGTGAGTCCGGGGGAGGGGACACCAGAGGGCAGTGGGGGCTTCAAGGTGAGTCCAGGGGGGAGGGGACACCAGAGGGCAGTGGGTGCTTCGAGGTGAGTCCAGGGGGGAGGGGGGAGGGGGCTCCAGAGGGCAGTGGGGCTTTGAGGTGAGTCCAGGGGGGAGGGCGGAGGGGACACCAGAGGACAGTGGGGGCTTCGAGGTGAGTCCAGGGGGGAGGGGACACCAGAGGGCAGTGGGGGCTTCGAGGTGAGTCCAGGGGGGAGGGGACACCAGAGGGCAGTGGGGGCTTTGAGGTGAGTCCAGGGGGAGGGGGCACCAGAGGGCAGAGGGGGCTTCAAGGTGAGTCCAGGGGGGAGGGGGAGGTGACACCAGATGGCAGTGGGGGCTTCGAGGTGAGTCCAGGGGGGAGAGGACACCAGAGGGCAGTGGGGGCTTCGAGGTGAGTCCGGGGGAGGGGGCACCAGAGGGCAGTGGGGGCTTCGAGGTGAGTCC
Source organism: Lissotriton helveticus (assembly GCF_964261635.1). Lineage (NCBI taxonomy): Eukaryota > Metazoa > Chordata > Amphibia > Caudata > Salamandridae > Lissotriton > Lissotriton helveticus. The sequence goes on from NW_027611655.1 coordinate 3,874, forward strand.
AGGGGGAGGGGGCACCAGAGGGCAGTGGGGGCTTCGAGGTGAGTCCAGGGGGGCAGGGGAAGGGGACACCAGAGGGCAGTGGGGGCTTCGAGGTGAGTCCAGGGGGGAGGGGGACTCCAGAGGGCAGTGGGGGCTTCGAGGTGAGTCGAGGGGGGAGGGGAGGGGGCACCAGAGGGCAGTGGGGGCTTCGAGGTGAGTCCAGGGGGGAGGGGGAGGGGACACCAGAGGGCAGTGGGGGCTTCGAGGTGAGTCCAGGGGGAGAGGACACCAGAGGGCAGTGGGGGCTTCGAGGTGAGTCCAGGGGGGAGGGGACACCAGAGGGCAGTGGGGGCTTCGAGGTGAGTCCAGGGGGGAGGGGGAGGGGACACCAGAGGGCAGTGGGGGCTCCGAGGTGAGTCCAGGGGGGAGAGGACACCAGAGGGCAGTGGGGGCTTCGAGGTGAGTCCAGGGGGGGGGAGGGGCACCAGAGGGCAGTGGGGGCTTCGAGGTGAGTCGAGGGGGGAGGGGAGGGGACACCAGAGGGCAGTGGGGGCTTCGAGGTGAGTCCAGGGGGGAGGGGACACCAGAGGGCAGTGGGGCTTCGAGGTGAGTCCAGGGGGGAGGGGACACCAGAGGGCAGTGGGGGCTTCGAGGTGAGCACAGGGGGGAGGGGACACCAGAGGGCAGTGGGGGATTCGAGGTGAGTCCAGGGGGGAGGGGGGAGGGGACACCAGAGGGCAGTGGGGGCTTCGAGGTGAGTCCAGGGGGGAGGGGACACCAGAGGGCAGTGGGAATTCGAGGTGAGTCCAGGGGGGAGGGGGAGGGGACACCAGAGGGCAGTGGGGGCTTCGAGGTGAGTCCAGGGGGGAGTGGGAGGGGACACCAGGAGGGCAGTGGGGGCTTCGAGGTGAGTCCAGGGGGGAGGGGACACCAGAGGGCAGTGGGGGCTTCGAGGTGAGTCCAGGGGGGAGGGGGAGGGGACACCAGAGGGCAGTGGGGGCTTCGAGGTGAGTCCAGGGGGGAGTGGGAGGGGACACCAGGAGGGCAGTGGGGGCTTCGAGGTGAGTCCAGGGGGGAGGGGACACCAGAGGGCAGTGGGGCTTCAAGGTGAGTCCAGGGAGGAGGGACACCAGAGGGCAGTGGGGGCTTCGAGGTGAGTCCTGTCAGATCAGCTGATCTGGTCAGATGGGTTGGGCATTTTATGGCAGAAGACGGGGGAGACGCAAGTACATTTGGGCACACTCAGTCAGGGGCTCAGTGCTGCCCAAAACATTTTTATCAGGCTCTAGCTTGGAGAATATTATGAGGGTATAGATATGCTAATCTGATTCTACCATCGAGACATTTTATTATAAGCCAATGTGGCATCTGTGCTCATTGACAAGCTTTAAACAAGCATAATCTCAGCCTCTGGTCCTGACATGGAATAAAAAATATTATAGCTTTATCCTTAGGAATTTTCAATTCTATTAAGGGCACGGGGTAAAGGCTATCCCACTGTGAGTCAACATGTGCATTTGATGTGAATTAGGGCCTCATTTACATGTTGGCAGCATGTCCAATGTGGATGCTGAACATGAACAAAATTATTTTACTGTCTCATGGCGAAAGGAGCATTATATTTTTTGTTTACAAAAAGAAAATACAGTTTCAGGATTTTCTTTTTGCAAATAAAAAACAATTGCTCCATGCTACAGGGCTGCGTCCTGCTAGCACAGCCCCACAGAATAGAGTAATACACATTGCCAGGAACCGCCGTCATGTTTTGATAAATTACTGCCTGCGTGGCGGCCATTTATACCCTGGGGATAGAGTAATTTACTTACGCCCCATGGCGGAACTACATACCATCCACCCAATATTAAATCAAGCTCTTAATATTATATTCTATGATTGTGCCGGGTTTGAATATGTTCATTCGATGTCCTTCTCTGTTATTTGAATGTTCTGTTTTGGGTTGGACGTTACCTTGTTTGAAGTTGTGTCATGTACTGAGCAGGAGTAAAGGCCATTCTAGAAAGCTGCACAGCCATATGGGCATTGCACCATTAACAGGTTGGATCCTGTGGTTCTTCTGGAGTTGCTGTCTTTAGTGAGAAAGTTTTCTCTTCCATGACCACCTGAAGGGTTTTGCGCTATAGTGGAATTCTGTATCGTAACATCCATAGTGGAGTTAAAGTGACTTTTTGTTCTTCTGGATGTGAAGTTCCAAGTTGTTGTTCTTTTGTTGGATTGAGCAAAGAAAGAGGTATATAGTTTTGGTGTCTCTGGTTGGTAAAGGGACATGTATGTGCTGATTAGTCACTGAATTGATGGGAAATTTAGTTTTTGGTGTTTGACTGTTCTTAATGGCCGCTGCGAATATTGCAGCAAAGACTGAAAAGCACAATCTTCACCTCCATGTTGTTAATAAAATTGATTGTTCTTGACGCAAAACCTGCTAAACCTTTTATCCTTTCAAATCTTCTATTACGTTGTACACTCCAGTGCACGTGAACAGTATCTAGCTCACAGAAAGCCCTTAAAATGTTCAATTGTGGCATCCACTCGAGTGAGCGTGAACAGCTTCTTGTGTAAGATGCATGTATGATGCCTCTCCATCTCTAGGATTCTCTGAGGCCACATGTCATGTGTTGCTATGTACTGCAGGAGAGGGAATGGTTTATGACATTCCTCAGCCTGGCTCATGAAGCAGCAGGGTTAACACCCTCATTGCACGGGTACTATCAAAAGTTCACATTCTCTTCTCTCTTAATGCTGGTAAGTGAGATTTGACACCTCAGACCTGAAATATTGAATGTTGTGCCAGTATATTCCAGGGAATCTTCCTTTGCAGCACTGCTTTAGCTCATTATACATCTGGTACTTGTCCTTCCTACTGATACAGCTGTGTGGACTCTGGCCGTGAACCAAAGATTATCTGCCACTGCCATCAACTTGTGACCACTTATGTAGCAGCAAGATATGCAGTGTATGATCACCTCTCCATCACCAGACGCTGACTTCAAACATCCATCACCAGCATTCTAACACATCTTGCACACACCACAGTAGCATAGGGAGGTCGCAGGTTTAGCCACGCCCAGTGAACAACACAAGGTCTCTGTCTCCTTCCTTCAGAATGTGCATTGAAGTTAGACTGTGGAGCTTGGCCTTTGGAGTCAAGAACTGTGAGCAGCAGCTCAGGGTGTGGACACAACACATGATGGGAGACAGTAACTTGCTTACCTTCCAACTCACTCAGTGCCGCCGTGTGTCACACAATATTGGCTGAGCAAGTGACATCACACGGTTCGCACACAATTAGCTGGAATAGAGTAGAGAGCAGGTTTCCAGTGAATTATTTGGAGGTTCTGTGACGCTGATGTCCATGTCAGTGTGAAACTTCCTGGGACAGCGGCGGCTGCCTCAGAAACTTTGATTTTTGTGTTGGGGGTGGAGGGGTGAATTTAAAGTGCCTCGAGTTGTGTTCTGTGCAAAACCCTACAAAAGGGGGTGGTAATGGACGGAGCATCTGAACCAATCAAACACTCACACCCAGTCAAAAGATCTGGGTTTAATCCATCACCGTTTTTTAGCCCACTCTGCCACCCCAGTTCAGACATGGCTATATGCAAATCAGGCTGACCCTGTGCCTCATGGGAACAGTCCAGCCCGAACTGCTAAGCCATGCCTTCCCTGGACCGGAAACAAGCTTCCAAGGACCGGTTTCTGACATTACAGCCGTCTTCAGCCCGGCTTGCTTGAATCCAGTGGCAAAGTGAGCAAGGGACTCACATCTGAGCATACCCTGCCACACTTATGGCGGCCAAAAGCGGTACAAAAGGGGGTGGTAATGGACGGAGCATCTGAACCAATCAAACACTCACACCCAGTCAAAAGATCTGGGTTTAATTAATCACCGTTCTTTAGCCCACTCTGCCACCCCATTTCAGACATGGCTATATGCAAATCAGTCTCACCCTGTGCCTCATGGGAACAGTCCAGCCTGACCTGCCAAGCCATGCCTTCCCTGGACCGGAAACATGCTTCCGAGGACCGGCTTCTGGCATTCCAGCCGTCTTCAGCCCGGCTTGCTTGAATGGCAGGTCTCAGCCTGTGACCCCTCTAATCCTGCTGAGCACCCTCAAACCTTTAGAGTTCCATAAGTTTCATACATCTGCGGTGGAGCCCCAGTGGGATTCCATCTTAAATGTTCCAAAGTGTTCTCAGATATGCAAAGTTAAAGTGAATTCTATGTTGGGACCAGAGGCTTCTGATAATGCATTTCTCTCTCTGTTTTATTAGCTCAGCAGCTCATCAGCAACATTGAACTATAAAACACATTCTGGGTCTACCTGTTCCATGGGACCTAAGCCTAAAGAAACAGTCACTAATAACAGCTCCTCCTTTCTAGCAAAACAGACTACCAGAAAAAGCACCTTCTTTTTTTTGTTGCTCAGCAGCTGGATAAGTGTTTTTTCATATATGGGTATTACAGGGAAACAATGTGCATGATTTGTGACTGCTCTGCTACTTTAATTTCTATATGCCAAGCCATCCCTTGGGGTGTTTGTCATTATTCTCGTTAAATAGTTTTCCCCACTGAGTTCTTGGTGTTTCATCAGCCTGGCCTCCCACCCCCTGTGACAGCTGTGTTTGGCAGTTGTGGGTCAGGAAGTGCACACACGGTGACTGTACCCTTGCAAAAGCTTGAACTGTTCGCTCACCGCTGGGAGTTTTAGTGCTGCATGCCCCAGTCAGTAATCCGCGTCGTGCAGTGATGTGTGTGCGCTTCTAGAGGGTGCTTGAGTTAGAATGCACCGCTTTGCATCTCACAAGCACCCAGTACTCTTTCCTCTTGTAGACTGGCAGCGTATCAGGAGAGCGTACGTGTAATTTCAAAGCTACATTACTTACCTTTTTTTCCTCCTGAAAGCTGACATTTATGCACGAGGCAGGGATGTATTGTGGGGAGTATATTAGGTGCTCATCTGCATAGCATGATTTGTCCCATGTATCCAAGGGTGTTTTTGGGATACGTGCAGTAATCTAAGGAAAACAGTGGTGAATGACAATTGGCTTGAGGGCAATTACCCTCCTACATTCCAAGTAGCCATTCCTAATGCCAGGGTCAATATTTACAATTACACCTGCGCACCATGGCAGATGATGGGAGTGTGGGTGTGGGGCACACCCTGGTCAACCAGGTGGTCCCCCCTTTGATCAAGCGTTTGATGGTATAGATGAATCTTTACAAAAAACGGTCTCCAACTTATTGGAGCAGGTGAGCAGGCAAATCATCTTATTAGCATCGAAACGCTCTGCGGACCTCAGCTGGGGAAAGCTTGGGCAGCCTCGTGTCCCATAGAAGTTCAAGGGAAGTCATGAAGCTGGGGTAAATCCAAGGCCAAAAGACCATCACAGGCTCCTACTTCTAATGCCTGGAAAGGCTGAAGCAGGACTTCCTGAAAAGGCGCCTGTCATCCTTAGACAACAGTGGGGCCGAGTTTGATCCTGACCACACCCCTGGAGAGGAGGATTCACTTGCACTGGCAGACCTCGATGATGGGGCTGATTCTGAAGCTCATGGCCTGGTTGATGGAATGGGCGAGGAACCGGGCCCTCGCCCATTCTTCATGTCCATAAAGATAAGCCTCTTGCCTCTGAATCTTAGAGACTCCCATGCGGTGAAACGCTGAGGAGCCGATGAGAGCCCAAAAGGTAGGCAGACAAATTTGTAGAGTTGACCTGTCTACACAAACTGAAGAAATATGCTATGTCGGCCAAAGTTAGGGACCATAAGGTACTCCTCTTTCAGGTCCACTCTCACTATTCAGTCATTTGGAAGCAAATGTTCTTGAGGTTGTGAAAACCCTCCATCTTGAGAGGATGGTATGCAACCCACAAGCTGTCTTCTCTCAGGTTGATGCCCGGTCAGTCACCCTTGTCTACTTTCTGTATCAGAAAGAACTTGCTTCTGAAACCTGGCAGATGTAGTCTTGTTGTCCAAACAGCCCATTTGTCCAGGACAGCTTAACCTCTTGGTTTTCAGGGCTTGTTTCATCTGTGAAACCACCATCAGGGACCTGCACTGTCCTGGAGTCCTGAGAAGGTCTCTTCGGAAACCGTGTACTGTCTTCACATGTTGAGGGACGGAGACTCATGCTCGATTCTTCTATAGATGGACAACGTATCAGTGGTCCGATACATAAATCGTCGAGCGGGACCAGGTCGAAGATCCTAGCAGACTTGGCCAGACAATGCTGCTAATTCTGCTTGGAGAGTTAAGCCTCGGTGACATTGGAGCCTCTCCCATTGAGACTCCATGTAATCACAGACTGAAACGTAAAAAAATTCAGTTCCTGGTAACTCAGCCCCTCTGTATTTTGATCACTTGATAATGACCAGGTGGAGACCATGCCACATAGGCCTACCATCATCAAGACTGGATCACCTGTTCCTCGGTTTTTAAGCTGCTGACCAGACCCTTTAGCAGAGCCGACTGATGTGTTCTTTCATGACTAGAGGCAGGCACTCAATTATGCATCTCCCCTGTTGTCCATGATCGTGAAGCTTATGGCACAGGTAAGGAGACAGAAGGTGAACCTGTTGTTATGGACACTGTTTCGGATATTGCAAGCTTGGTTTCCAGTTCTCATCGGACAATGGGTCAAGTGGGTCAAATTCCAGTCGCAATAAGAGCCCAAGGTCTCAAGGGGGAAGGAGGAACTTCCGCAGATCAAATTACCGTGGTCCGAGAGGATGGAACACTTTCCAACCCCACATGGTATATCCTCAACAACAGCAGTACGGTCCACCACCCCCTTTCCAACACCCACAGGGTCCATTCCCCGTGTGGGGCTATCAACAACAAGACTATGGCTATTTCGACCAATCGGCGCCTTTTTTAGGGGCGCGCCAAGGACAGACCAGAGGAAGGAACCGGAGGGGCACCTCAGTACACTGGAATACAGGAGAAGAAGAGACCCCACGGGTAGCCACGAGAAGTATGACAGGCGCAAAGAAAAACCAAAAGTAAGCTTGGTAGTAAACCTTTCAGACTGTGAACTTACAGAAGCGCAAAATGCGGTACTAGAGAAGGGCCTGGGTTATGTACCTACGGCCAACATGGACAAATTCCATCTATGCAAGGAAGTCCAAGAATTCATGCGGCGTTTGAAACTACAAGTCTTTTTCAAAGACAAGAATGATGAGAGTGCACTTGGAGATACTAAACTTAGACCTAAATCTACGTTCACACCACTGAACAACACCCTACCAATTGAGCTACTTACTTTCGAAAAAGCAGTAATGAGGGAACTTGAGGATATAGATCCACAGGAGAGAAGCACCTTTCAGAACATCAACAAAGAGGAAAGACAAGCATTACGAGAGTTGAGCAACAACAACCGGATAATGATAAAACCGGCTGACAAGGGCGGCGCAACTGTTATACAGAATACAAGCCAGTATGACACTGAATGCATGAGACTGCTCCAAGATGAAAGGAATTATGAAATTCTTTACAGTGACCCAACGAATAGGATAGCAACCAAAATCAACACGATGGTAGAGGAAGCAGTGACACATGGGTGGATCACCAAGAAAGAGGGGGATTTCCTATGCCAAAAAAATCCTAGGACCCCCTACCTGTATACACTTCCCAAGATACACAAGAATTTACAAAACCCCCCTGGACGACCCATCGTCTCCGGCATCGGATCAATACTGGAACCCCTGTCAAGATTTGCTGACGCCTTCCTCAGGCCAATTGTTCAGAAAACCTCGACGTATTTGAGGGATACAAAGGATGTACTGAACCTATTGGAAGACATTACCTTTGATCCTAATACTCAGCTATTAATTAGCTGTGACGTGGAGAGCCTCTATACTAGTTTGCCACATCATGCTACACTAGAGATTGTGGAGGATGTCCTGTTTGAGGACTTCTGGGAATACCAGACTGTGATCCGGCCCCACGGGACACCCGACCCCGAGACACCCCCTCACCTCTGTTGCCCTATCGCCCCACAGCATGTCCGGGTAGACGCGAGGCATCCCCAACAACAGCGTCCATGACGACCGGAATCCCGCCCCTCTCTCCTTTGCAGGGTCCAATCGGGTGTAACGAAGGACCGGAAGGGCTACCCCGCGACCCCGGAAGTCCCGCCTCCCTACGGACGGCCGGATACAGAAAAGACCGAGGAGAAGAGACATTCGGAGTCGAAGGATCGTGGCAGGAGCATTCGGCTGGAGCGGTGACGGACGGAGAGGTCGGGAACGGAGACAGCGAGGAGTGGTCCGAAGAGTGGTGGAGTCCCACGGAGGTGGCTGAAGAGCGGCCGTAACTCGGAGGAGAGTTACGGCGGAGCGTGTGAGTACCAGTTCCCTTCTTGCGCACATTAGGTGCACTGTGTACATAGCAGTAAAAACCCCTCCCCTTGTATAATTGTTCCCGCTATCCTAGGCACGTCACCTGTAGGCATTAGGCATCTTGTAAATACGTCACCTGTAGGCACTAGGCATCTTGTAAATACACACTGGACACTGTATAAAGAGCACCCCTCTCCCCACCACCTTGTGCACGTCTTCTTTACTTCCCCTTCCTCGACTCTTACCCATACCCTCCTCTGCCCGTACCCGACCCCAGCACTCCCCTTTCCTTTCCTCACACTACCGGGTAACGGTGACGGGATCGGATCTTTAGTCCAAGTGCGACTAACGGCTCCCTCTCTCTCTTGTTGCCCTCCGAGGTGTTCTCCGACTCTACCGAGGCAGCTACACCCAAGACCCGGACACCCGTCGGACCTTCAAAAGAACAGGACGACTAAAGAAGAAGAACACCTTTCACTGAGTGTTGAACCTGAACTCTCCTCTTGTCCCCGTAACCCGCTGTATAATAACTCAATAAAACACTATCGCCCACTATATCCGGCCTCCTCGCCTGACTTACCAGTCCGCCGACCGCCCACGGTCACATCTGGTGTCAGAAGTGGGATTAACTGGAGGAATGGAGGCCGTGATGAAGAGGATGGCAGACTCCCAGGAGCAGCTGGGAAAGATAATGGAGCAGTTCCTAAAGACAGCAGAAGATGACCGGGGTCAGCTCCATGATGTGTTAAAAGGACAGGGTACCTCCCATGAACAGGCCATGGGGAAACTGACCGATGTCCTGGGACATCCGAGACCGATGTCCTCCCTCCCTTCAGTGGTTCTTCAGAAATATGTGCCGGGAGAGGACCCTGACTTCTTTTTTACTAATTTTGAGCGGCTAGCCCAGGCGGCCACCTGGCCTGTGGACCGGTGGGCTCATTATCTAGGCCCCCTGCTAACGGGTGACCTGCAGGCTGCCTACCAGCAAGCGAACGTTCGGGGAGACACCCCATATGCGGACGTAAAAAGATGCATCCTTGAAAGGCTGGGTATCGATGAGGAGACCTACCGAGTACGACTACGTCAGGTAAAGGAAGGACCCCAGGAGACCCCCAGGGCCCTCTCCTACCGGATCAAAGACCTGGCCAACCGTTGGCTGAAACCCGAAGTCTCTACTAAAGATAATATCCTAGAAAAGATCTACTTGGAACAATTCCTATCCTCCTTGCTCCCAGGCACGCAAAGATGGGTGCGCCAGCATGCCCACCTGACCCTGGACACGGCAATAGAAATAGCGAGTGCCTATAGCAGGGCCCAGGAGGCCCAGAGAGGTAAAGAAGATCACCCCCACAAACCTCAACCCCCTGCCGGGCTACGTACTCGTCCCCCTGCTCCACGAAGACCTGACCCTCCTCTTTTGTTCCCCACCCCGGTGATACAACGTCCTGTGAACCCCGGACCACAATGCTACAGCTGTGGCGGATTCGGCCACATCGCCAGGATATGCCCGCACAAAGACGAGCCGATGGAAGTGGGGCTGGCACGTAACTATGTGTGTTCAGTCCCCGGGGCCCCACCACCTCCCTTTCGATGTCCTGTGACTTTTGATGGACAAACCCTCATGGCCCTAACGGACACCGGGTGTCGACAGAGCGTCCTCAGACCTCAGGACTTGTCGCATCCTGTGAAGCCCTCTTCCGACACGGTGGCCATTCAGTGTGTTCATGGGGATACAAAGAGATATCCCACCACCCAGGTAAAGGTCCAACATGCCAAGGATTCCGGAACCGCTCTCACTGTGGGACTGATACCCCGCCTTCCGGAACAGGCGATACTAGGGAGCGACTACCCCGGATTACCAGGATTGTTACGGGATACCACTGACTCCCTGACCCACTGGTGGGAAGACGCGCCTTTCCCAAAAGGTTTATCTTCTCCCATGCCGGCACGCAAACCACCCAAAACCAAAGCCCAGAAGAAGAAGGAGAAAAGAGAATACACAGGCGCATATCCAGTGATCCCGGATGAACACCCCTGGGAAACGGACCGGGAATTCCGGGCAGCACAACAGGAAGACCCTCTATTACAGGAAGCCTGGGGAAGGGCGGTGGACCAAGAGGATCCCCTTACCGTAGGTCCATACTTCCTCAAGAAAAACGGACTTTTGTATCGCATGGGTGGGAACCAACAGAAGCCCCAACTCCTGATCCCCGGTCCCTTTCAGGAGAAAGTACTCTTCCTAGCCCATAGTCACCTTCTGGGAGGCCACTTTGGGGAAGAAAAGACCAGTCAAACAGTATTGGACAAATTCTATTGGCCTGGGATCTACCAGCACATTAAGAAATATTGTAAAGAGTGTCCGGTATGCCAATTGCACAGCAGATACCGACCCCCTAGGGCTCCGCTGCATCCCCTTCCCATCATCGACGTCCCTTTTAGCCGAGTGGGGATGGATATAATAGGACCCCTGTTACCTTCCCGCAGCGGGTGTCGCTACGCCCTGGTGATTGTGGACTATGCCACCCGCTTCCCTGAAGCCCTTCCTTTACGACAGCCCACCACCCAGAACATTGCTAAGGCCCTCATTTCAGTATTCACTCGGGTGGGGTTTCCCCGGGAAATCCTGACCGATCAGGGCACTCCGTTTGTCTCCGCACTGATGAAACAGGTATGCTCCCACCTAGGAATCAAACAAATCCGGACCTCAGCATACCACCCCCAGACCGACGGGCTCGTCGAGAGGTACAATGCCACCCTGAAACAGACCCTTAAGAAACTGCTGGGTTTGGAAGCCAAACGGTGGGAGGATATGCTACCCCTTGCCCTGTTTGCCATCCGCTGCGCCAGTCAGAGCAGCACCGGGTACTCCCCCTATGAGTTGTTATACGGGCGACCCCCCCGCACCCTGCTGGACATGGCCCAAGAAGCATGGGAAGCAGACCCAGACCGTACTCGGCCCCTTCCCGAATACATAGAGAACCTGAAGACCCACCTGGCAAGCATAAGAGACATAGTGCGCCAGAACCTTGCGAATGCCCAAAACAAGCAAAAGGGACAGTATAATAAAGGCACCAAACCCAGAACCTTCCTGGCAGGCGATCTCGTGTTACTGATGTTACCCTCCTCCGATCAAAAACTCCTGGGTCAATGGCAGGGCCCTTTTTCCATCCTGCGTCAGGTGACCCCAGTCACGTACGAGTTAGACATGGATCCCACCCGTGGTGTAACCCAAATATATCATGTCAATCATTTAAAAAAATGGGAAGGCCCTCGTCCGGTTTTAACCGGATCGCCTTACTCGGGTCCCCTCTCCTTTACCCCCTGTATTGATCACGATATCACTCCCCAACAGCGACAGGAACTCGAGACCGTCCTTTTTCCGTTGCGACGGGTTTTTTCCTCTTCCCCGGGACACTCCGCTATCACTGAGCACACAATACAGACGGTTCCCGGGAAGGTAATCCGACAAAGGCCCTATAGAGTCCCCGAGGCCCGCAGGGAGGTAATACGGAACGAGACAGAGCAGATGCTAAAGATGGGTATCATCGAACCATCGGTAAGCGAATGGAACTCCCCGATAGTCCTTGTGCCCAAACCGGACGGGTCTGTCCGGTTTTGTATTGATTTCAGGGAGGTCAACAAAATATCCTCCTTCGACACATATCCGTTACCCCGCGTCGACGAAATGGTCGAACGCATAGGGAAGGCCCAATACATCTCAACGCTAGACCTCTGTAAGGGGTATTGGCAAATCCCACTCAGAAAAGAAGACAGGAAAAAGACAGCCTTCTCCACCCCTGATGGGTTGTATCAATTTCTAGTCCTCCCTTTCGGTCTTCATGGCGCCCCAGCCACATTCCAGCGGGCCATGAATAAAATACTACGGCCTCACTCACTATATGCAGGCGCGTATCTTGACGATATCGTTATTTATAGTGACAACTGGACACAGCACCTAGAACACCTACACAAGGTGGTCACCTCCCTGGGGACTTATGGTTTTACCATTAATCCCGCCAAAACTACCCTAGCAGCACAGACGGTAAAATATCTAGGCTACCTCCTGGGTGAGGGGTTGATAAGACCACAGGAAAGCAAAATTGAAGCCATCCAGGCCCTCCCTTTCCCGCAAACCAAAAGAGACCTTCGTGCTTTCCTGGGACTCCTGGGGTACTACCGACGCTTCGTACCGAACTTCTCCCAAAGAGCGGCCCCCCTTACAGACCTCTTGAAGAAATCCATGAAAACGGACACCCTCCTTAGGACCCCCACGGCCGAGTTGTTACAGGCTTTTTCCAGTTTGAAAACCGCTCTGACCTCCCATCCTGTGTTAGTCAGCCCTAATTACTCTCAACCCTTCGTGTTACAGACAGACGCCTCGGAACAGGGACTCGGGGCTGTCCTATCACAAATAACCCCCCAGGGAGACGAGAAACCTATTCTCTTCCTCAGCAGGAAATTGTTCCCACGTGAAAAAAGCTACGCCGTGGTGGAAAAGGAAGCCCTGGCCATCAAGTGGGCGGTGGAAAGCCTCCGTTATTATCTAGAGGGGAGACAATTCACCATCTACACCGATCATGCCCCCTTGGAGTGGATGGCTCGGAACAAAGGACACAACGATCGAGTCCTCCGCTGGTTCTTGGCCCTTCAACCCTACCACTTCACAACAGTCCACAGGAAAGGCTTAGAACAAGGGAATGCCGATTATCTGTCTCGATACCCTGTGTCCCCACCAGGTACAAGAAAGACAGCTAGGGGAAGGGAATGTGATCCGGCCCCACGGGACACCCGACCCCGAGACACCCCCTCACCTCTGTTGCCCTATCGCCCCACAGCATGTCCGGGTAGACGCGAGGCATCCCCAACAACAGCGTCCATGACGACCGGAATCCCGCCCCTCTCTCCTTTGCAGGGTCCAATCGGGTGTAACGAAGGACCGGAAGGGCTACCCCGCGACCCCGGAAGTCCCGCCTCCCTACGGACGGCCGGATACAGAAAAGACCGAGGAGAAGAGACATTCGGAGTCGAAGGATCGTGGCAGGAGCATTCGGCTGGAGCGGTGACGGACGGAGAGGTCGGGAACGGAGACAGCGAGGAGTGGTCCGAAGAGTGGTGGAGTCCCACGGAGGTGGCTGAAGAGCGGCCGTAACTCGGAGTAGAGTTACGGCGGAGCGTGTGAGTACCAGTTCCCTTCTTGCGCACATTAGGTGCACTGTGTACATAGCAGTAAAAACCCCTCCCCTTGTATAATTGTTCCCGCTATCCTAGGCACGTCACCTGTAGGCATTAGGCATCTTGTAAATACGTCACCTGTAGGCACTAGGCATCTTGTAAATACACACTGGACACTGTATAAAGAGCACCCCTCTCCCCACCACCTTGTGCACGTCTTCTTTACTTCCCCTTCCTCGACTCTTACCCATACCCTCCTCTGCCCGTACCCGACCCCAGCACTCCCCTTTCCTTTCCTCACACTACCGGGTAACGGTGACGGGATCGGATCTTTAGTCCAAGTGCGACTAACGGCTCCCTCTCTCTCTTGTTGCCCTCCGAGGTGTTCTCCGACTCTACCGAGGCAGCTACACCCAAGACCCGGACACCCGTCGGACCTTCAAAAGAACAGGACGACTAAAGAAGAAGAACACCTTTCACTGAGTGTTGAACCTGAACTCTCCTCTTGTCCCCGTAACCCGCTGTATAATAACTCAATAAAACACTATCGCCCACTATATCCGGCCTCCTCGCCTGACTTACCAGTCCGCCGACCGCCCACGGTCACACAGACACCACGGAATGTAGTGATGGAATGCTGCTCCCTAGCCCTCAAGGAGAACTTCTTTGAGTACAAAGGTACTCTCTACCTTCAGAAACACGGCTGCAGCATGGGAAGCACATTCGCTCCCAGTATAGCTGGTCTATACGTGCACCACTTAGAAGTGAACAAAATACTGCATCCAAACAACCCCTACAGAAGTAACATCAAGGTATGGAAACGATACATCGATGATATCCTGATCATCTGGGATGGAGATGAGAGGACTGCCAAACAATTCCTGAGCTGGTTGAATCTACAAGACGATTATTTGAAATTTACCAGCACTACCTCTAACTGCAACTTAGTGTTTTTGGATTTGAACATCTACCCTAAGGAAGGCAGACTGATGACTACAACTCATTTTAAAAACACTTCAAAGAACTGTTTATTACTGTATAACAGCTTCCACCCGAGACATCTGCGGGATAATCTACCGTACGGGCAGTTCCTGCGCCTACGCAGGAACTGTACAGAGATCAAGGACTTCAAACTACAGTCCAAGGACTTAGAAAAGAAGCTGGCAGCCAGAATGTACCCTGAGAAGATCATCAATCAGGCATACAAACGGGCCAAGAACAACTGCCGAGAGAGTCTCCTGGAAGAAAAAGTGCCGAAGGCTGAGGATAAAAGACCAATCTGCATCACCACTTATAACACCTGCTCTAATCAGGTGACAAAGATCATCAACAGGAACTGGAAGATCCTGAACAGCGGTGGGTTACAAATACCTAAACCCATGTTCTCTCACAAGAGAGCACGGAGCATAAGGGATGTTCTAGTCCACACAAGACCGAAAGCAACCAGCAGCACTGGTCAAACAAATCCCAACTTTGTACGTGGCCACCATCCATGTGGGAATTGCAAGGTTTGCTGTCTCACAAAGAAAAGCAACAACCTAACCTTCAGTGATGGTACCAGCTGGGAGCAAAGAAGCTTCAGCAATTGCAACAGTACCAATGTTGTTTACTTAATTACATGCCCCTGCAGAATGGAGTATGTAGGAATGACGACGAGGGCAGTAAAACTCCGGATAGGAGAACATAAAAGCACCATCAAGTGTAAGAAAACCAGCACGAAACTCACCAATCATTTCCTAGAGATGAACCATAGACCAGAAGAAATAACATGGACTGTGATCGAGCAAGTGAGTAATGAAAGATTCCTGCTGGAAAAAGAGCAAAGATGGGTGTTTCGCATCCAGTCTCATAAAAGGGGACTGAACGATGACATACCATGGGGACAGCTGTGACCCATTATTGGTTGACATTGAATCTGAATACAATCTATAGATACAATAACATGAACCACTCCACGTCCAACCGGAAACATCTATGGACAACCCATTGGTGCAATTAAGGGCTACATGAGTGGGACCTGGCATTGCAAAAAGCCCCCCTTGGGGGAGTGTTGTCTGTCTCATGAATAATCATCCCCTTAGAGCAACACTGTGCTGATATCCAGTACCCAGGATATGATATTGTACCAAGAAACCCTTGGCAAAACCTAGTTTGATCCACAAGCGCTGTTTGAACCCATTTCGGAGAGAAATTCTACATCCTGCACTAACTGATCCCACTAGGCGAGGGAACCCCCGGCTGTATTTTTGAATCAATTTTATGAGCAGACTTTGAAACTGATTGGTATCATCTCCTCATTTTTTCAAACCCAGGAGTTTGATAAAACATTCTATTTTTTGAAGATATACCAAAAATGAGCTAAATCACTGAAATGAGCTGAGGGACAAACACTACATTTTTATCTGTTTAATGGTCCACGAGAATGCTAAAATCGGCTCTCATTATATAGGATCCACTTGCTTTTCGATCAAGCCAGCCAGAGACAGAGAGGAAAGACTTCCGCTAATTTTTCCCACTGTGTGCCAAATAGCGGCGGCCATTTTCCAAGCTGTGCGGTCTAGTGTTTCACTCCAGGGGCGTGTTTCCCGGAAGCCTGAGGCAACACGGACGGCAATTACACAAGTATATCTACCGAACGAACGAGTGACCACGCGTCCTCGGAGCTGCATGGTAGGGATGATAGGCGATTTGCCATGCCGGTAACGTAAGTAACAGACTCGGATCCTGAGTCTCTAATAAACGGGTCACAGGGCTGCCATTTTCACACCAGGACTTGAGTGTACCGCATCTACTAACGGGGGTGGCAATGTTTATCTATCTTTACAGTCAACCGAGCAAAAAACTTCCTCCGCCTGCAGGCTCATGGGGCACAGTCAAACTAACGTAAAAGTATGTATGAAAAGAATATATCGACTACCACCTTTACCGATACTGTTATTTTTAGACCTGGTAAACTTACGATTTTAGGGTCTTGTTTTGCCGCCAGTGCAATTGGGTGAATGAATGTGTTGAGTCACGAATGTATGGATGAGGAATGAATTAAGAAACGTTACGATTTGGACGTTTTCTTTTTGAAAAATAAGTCGGACACAGGGTCCAGTAATAGGAGGTGCACATTGATCAATGCACCACGTTTGTGGCACAAGAAGTAGCGCTAAACAAGCAAAATCCTGCTGATTAACTGTAGGATGTAATCTTATAATATGGATGTACAATCAATGATTATAAGTAAAAATACGAATATGCTTGTGCTTTCTCTTCCTTTTCTCCTTTTGATTTACAGAGACCACTGGTCACTTTTTCTGCACTGATTTTTGGTGCATTGCTTCACTAGGGCCAGCTCATGCCATGAAGCGGAAATATTCAGCCTATTTTTGCTGATATGTTTATAGGACAGTAGGCATACCACTGTAGAACTGAGCTATTTTTCTAGTAGGGATCATTGAACGGTCCTGAGGAGTAGGCAGTTGGGGACTGCCTATGAAACATGTCGACTTGGTAGCCAGTAATCGCTCTACCTTCCATCCCCTTTTTAATATTTCCAGCTAGAGATACCAATAAAATGTATTTGTTCTACTAGCCAGGGAATTTTTAAACTTTTTTGTATTTTTTGCATTTCACTAGTAAGATCCCTACACTTCACTGACACCACTGCACCCACACATAGCTCTGTCACAATTATAGTGCTCCCGCGTAGTCCGTCTGGTCGTAGCACGCCCCGCCCCGTTATAGGGACGGGAAGACCCCTATGATGAAGCATGACACTAACGGATTTTTTTAGTGTGTGAGGGGTATTTTAACAAAGCACACGTGCTCTCATCTTTCCATCACTAAGAGAGAGCCCATTCTTCCACATTAAAACCGAAAAATTACAAAATATTTGGCACCTCCACACATTTGATAGAATCTCCATGTTTATATGAATCGTTCAGGAGGGTGATTCTATCTCAACCTCTACGCTTCCTCTATTGATCTTTTTTGTTTAGGATGGTATGCAACCCACAAGCTGTCTTCTCTCAGGTTGATGCCCGGTCAGTCACCCTTGTCTACTTTCTGTATCAGAAAGAACTTGCTTCTGAAACCTGGCAGATGTAGTCTTGTTGTCCAAACAGCCCATTTGTCCAGGACAGCTTAACCTCTTGGTTTTCAGGGCTTGTTTCATCTGTGAAATCACCATCAGGGACCTGCACTGTCCTGGAGTCCTGAGAAGGTCTCTTCGGAAACCGTGTACTGTCTTCACATGTTGAGGGACGGAGACTCATGCTCGATTCTTCTATAGATGGACAACGTATCAGTGGTCCGATACATAAATCGTCGAGCGGGACCAGGTCGAAGATCCTAGCAGACTTGGCCAGACAATGCTGCTAATTCAGCTTGGAGAGTTAAGCCTCGGTGACATTGGAGCCTCTCCCATTGAGACTCCATGTAATCACAGACTGAAACGTAAAAAAATTCAGTTCCTGGTAACTCAGCCCCTCTGTATTTTGATCACTTGATAATGACCAGGTGGAGACCATGCCACATAGGCCTACCATCATCAAGACTGGATCACCTGTTCCTCGGTTTTTAAGCTGCTGACCAGACCCTTTAGCAGAGCCGACTGATGTGTTCTTTCATGACTAGAGGCAGGCACTCAATTATGCATCTCCCCTGTTGTCCATGATCGTGAAGCTTATGGCACAGGTAAGGAGACAGAAGGTGAACCTGTTGTTATGGACACTGTTTCGGATATTGCAAGCTTGGTTTCCAGTTCTTCTTGAACTTTCTTTGGATTCTCCAATCCGTGTTCCCCAGACTCAAAACATTCTTTGGGATGTCCATGGAAACTGCCACCTCTTGATAGAGAAGGTCAATCTCCACTTCATGGGAAGGAAGGTTACGTGGGATGCATCCTCTGGTATATAGACTTCTCAGAGAAATCAGACTTTTAATTCCTCCCAAACCTCGATATTCACAATTGTAGGACATGAATGTGGTTCTGCACTTCTTGGAATCTTGGCAGGACAACCAATTTCTTTCCAGAAAGGAATTGTTGAGTAAAATAGCTAGTTTGTCATGTCTTTTATTAGGTAAACAGGTCTCTGATGTCAGAGCCATGAATATTTCTTTCAGAGTGTACACACTGGAAGGAGTTACTTTCACAGTGTCCAGAAATTCCAAATCTCACACTAGGATAGTTGAATATCTGGCATTGCCAGACAATCCTAAATTGTGCGTAGTAAGTTGTTTACGCGGTTATGAAACCATAGCAGTGGAGGTGAGACTCCCTGGGACAAATCAGCTGTTCCCTGCAATCAAGAAACCATTCAAGCCGGTTCCCCCAGCAACAAATGCACAATGGTTTTGGTGGATTATGACCAAGGATGGAATCGGTGTCTCCATCTTTTGGTTGCACTCGGTGAGGGGTTAGATGGCCTCAAAGGCCTATACCTTGGGTAGCCGTCTTGAGTATAGTTTGAGGGCGGCAGCCTGGTCCTTGGACTCAACCTTTTAAGAAATTCTGCTTCAAACCAGTGATGGGGGTGGCATCACTGGTGGTAAATAAGCGTTAAACTTGCATAATCAGAGTCTACGGTACTAACAAGGAATGTAATATGTCCGAGCTATCATGAAAGAAAATTAAACTCTATTAATGTCACGGAGGCGAGGGTTTTCCCACCCTACGTACAACTAATACTGTACCCACTCAAGAAGGAGAATGAAAGCTCATTGAGGATAGGCAAACATCTTTTGTATTGAGCTATCTATATACATCTATATATATTTAATCACCAATTTCGTCCAGACACGGAGGGTGCGCTTCTCACAGCTGGTGCAAGCGGTGGAGACGGACCTTCCCCAAATTCAATTTGCCACCAAACAGAATACTCTCGCACTCTCCCAGATAGGTTATTTCATTAAAGGTTTATTTTCAAGGCTTCTGCCATCGACAGCTCTCTCCACACCTACGCGTTTCGACTGGCAGGTCTTGGTCACAGTGTAAAACATTTGTCCTACATTCATTTCTTCATTTTATACCAGAAATACCTGTTAGCATGTTATGATGCATTATGGGTCTGGTAGTTCAGAACATTCCATTTACATGGTATTCTCTTCTTATAACTGTATTAAAGGTACATAAATACATTGTATGATGTTATCTTGGAGGCTTGCCTGTATATACATGTGTAATCATCATTTACCATATCATTTCTCCATATTTTTTTTATATTTTATTTGATATTATATTATATCAATGTCCCAGTTGTTACTACAGGAAAGTCCTGTCCAACTGCCACTGGTTTTCTGCCTTGTGGCGAGTATTAGTTCATGCTCCTTGGCGCAGTGTCCATTCATGAACTCAACCGGAATGTATCTGGATTCTCCAATATATGTATATATACAAAGCTGGCTGGAGAGTTCACTGGTGTCTGTGCAAGCAGGTTTTTGTTTCTTCTCCCGAGGTATCGGATTGCTCCAGCCCACCTCTTCAAGCACTGGCCAAGCAAGGGACACTGCCAGTAGGCAGCTCGTGACTTCACGAGGTGGCTGGGTTCATTGTAGTCAGCCCATGACCCTGCCGAGCTGTGCCACGGAGGTTGGAATGTATGCGGACGACTCGAGGAGGCCGGAGGAAATAATTTACACAGGAGACAGCGCGCCCTGTTCTGCAACACACCATTTCCACAAGGATTTAGTTTTTTCAAGTATCCCCTCGTACCATCAGCCCAGAAAAGATGCATTCTGGGAGCTGTAGGACTTACCAGAATACAGCAGGTGAATGAGTACATGATTGGGAAGGTGTGTCCTTCTTAATGTTAGAAGGGGCGATCCCAGGGGAGGCCAGAATACGTACCTGACCACCATGTGACCCACCTCTCCTAGGAACACTGCAGAGCACTGGCGGGAGACCCCTCAGGGAGAGGATCTCGAATCTAGGATCGTACGCGCTGAGCTAGCACCACTCGACAAAGGGACACCACACCGCAGGTTTCAAGAGAACTTATTCTTTATCTCTCAAGCAGTATGGATCTTTATGATCCGCAGATTCTTATATAAAGGCAGAGCAAGGGCTCAAAGAGTCTTGGTAGGGATTAGGGTAGCGGGACAGTCGTAAGGTTCAAAGGCAAGGCGGTTGCATATCCGGTGCACAGCTCTCAATCCTCGAGCCGGGGGATACGAGTAGGTCTTGGGTCTAGCCGGACCAGAATAGTCTCTGAGCCGTGATCGAATCAGCAGGGCTCGACCAAGGATGAGGCAGTTCTTACGGTCTTTATGGAGCCGCGATCGAATCAACAGGGCTCAGGAGTTCTCAAGGTTGCACGGGAGCCGCGACGATGTCTGTAGGGCTCAGATGGGTTCAGGCAGAAGTCCTTCTCTGCCGGGCAGGAGCCGCGACGAGGTCAGCAGGGCTCAGATGGATTCAGGCAGAAGTCCTTCTCTGCCGGGTAGGAGCCGCGACGAGGTCAGCAGGGCTCAGATGGATTCAGGCAGAAGTCCTTCTCTGCCGGGTAGGAGCCGCGACGAGGTCAGCAGGGCTCAGATGGATTCAGGCAGAAGTCCTTCTCTGCCAGGTAGGAGCCGCGACGAGGTCAGCAGGGCTCAGATGGATTCAGGCAGAAGTCCTTCTCTGCCGGGTAGGAGCCGCGACGAGGTCAGCAGGGCTCAGATGGATTCGGGCAGAAGTCCTTCTCTGCCGGGTAGGAGCCGCGACGAGGTCAGCAGGGCTCAGATGGTTTCGTGCAGAAGTCCTTCTCTGCCAGGTAGGAGCCGAGACGACGTCAGCAGGGCTCTCGTAGTTCCAGGATACAACTAACTTGATCGTCCCAGAGCAACCCTTGATATAGGACTGCTCCTCTTTGATGTCCGGAGTTCTCGCAGGCAGAGGTCTTAGCACCTGGGGGCCGGTTGTTGTGGGTTCCGCCTAGGCGGCTCCTTTCATCCTTTCAAGTTGGGTCTGGAGGGATCCCAGACACGCAGCAGGCCTGGAGCCAGCTCTCAGGGAGGCCGGAGGGCGATCGAAGCTCATCTCTCGAGGGGAGGTGGGAGGTGTGATCGAGCTACTCCTCCCTCTCTCGCTCACGGGGAGCGCTCTACCCTCCAGCCGGGTATGGCGCGCCTAGGGCCGAGGTCGGGCTGGGGCCGGGGCGGCCATCTTAGGTGCAGGGACATGGGCATCGGCCTCGGGTACCAGGAAGATGGAGGGAGAGGACGGGGAAGCCCAGTGTCGGGGGTGTGGGTCATGGAGGGAATGGTCGGGTGAATCAGGGTCATGGGGGAGTTGCACGAGTCAGGAGGGGTCACTACGGGTCAGGGAGGACCACGCCACGAGGCCGGGTCCAACACTTAACAAGGGAGGACTGCAGACTGATTTTAAAACGGAGGCGTGCGGCTATATTCAGTGTGGCGGCGGCATCTGAGGAAGACGTGACTGTTGAAATGCATTATGCCCAAATCCGCTTTTCCAATTAAAGGCCTTCTCTTGTGAAAACCTTGTGTGGCCCTTACCTTCTACTTCGCTGGAGGTTCCTGTGCATATATATATATATATATAACACCAAAATCCCAGCAGTGCGACCATCTAGAACAGCGGCGCAGGACCAGGAAACGGACTCCACAGGCAAGACTTAGTGCGCAGAGATGTTTAGTCACAGCATCAAATGTCCAAATGACGCGTTTTTGGCCGCCAGACATGCGGCCTTGATCACATAGTGCTTGCAATGGTAAATTTATATACATTGTGATGGAGAGGCAGTATTTTTACTATGTTCATAGTAATGATCAAGCAAGTTTACTACGTGTTGTAAGGCAACATGTGTGACATCACGATTTTACTTCATCAATCATGTTGTAAAGCAAAATAGACATAGCGAAAGGACTATAAATCATGAGCATGTTGAATGAGACTGGTGATTGCCATGGACAGGACGGCTCTGATTCACAGGTGAGTGGGATGGCGCTCGTGTGTTTAAACAAACGTGTTCAACCATACACATAGTGAGCAGCCAGTTACATGTGTAATGCGGGGGCCCAAACGTAGCTGTGTAGGTTTGGCGTGAGTGTGGTGACCGATATGACAGCATAGTGCTTGTTTGTAGGTCAATCTGTGTAGAATGGTTGAGTCTATGGACACGTGCGGCAGAAGCAGTTCCCACCCTGCGAAACAGAAAACCTGAATCTTATCTGTAACATGAGATTGTTACCGCAATATTGCAGCATAGTGCTGTGTAAAAATAATGCTGGAAGTCCCTCGACAACTCGAAAATACATGGATAAATGTCTACATATGTACAGGTCCTAAAAATGTGATGCATATAAAAAGTGTAGTTGCACAGAACTCGCGTAAACAAGCAAAAAGTGAGGTGCCTGCCAACCCACACGTGGGAAGTGAAGTTAAGGGGAAGTTAAACAGTGGTGCAGTGAAAGTGTATATACATAGAGAGGCCGGCGTGTGAGTACTTAATGCGTTTAATATAAACATTGGGTTTTGTGAAAATGCCGCCAGCCTCACAGGTAGTGGCGTTGATCCAATCTACTTAAAGTGTGAAATAATAACAACAAATTAAAGAATAAAAGAAGCATCTTGTAGCTAAAGTTACTACCATCTGATGTAGGGCATCCAATCATTAGAATAAATTGAAATGATAGTGTCATGTATCGTATATCCAGGAAAAAAGGAGGGCCTTCATTAGATTCATAGGGACTATTGAACCAGAGGTAGCTAATCAGTTGAACGGGAAACTTTAGGATAATAACTTCCCTGGACTAACACTACTGTGAGCTGGCGTGTGGGCGAGGACAGGGGTCACGGATGTAAACGCACAGAGCGTGGGCAGTGGGGGTGAATCCAGGGGTCAGGGGAGTAAATGCACAGGCAGCGTGGGCAGTGGGGCCGAGTCCAGGAGTTATGGGTGTAAATACAAAGGCAGCGTGGGCAGGTGGGGCGAGTCCAGGGGTCATGGGTGTAAATGCACAGGCAGCGTAGGCAGTGTGGGTGAGTCCAGGGGTCACAGGTGTAAATCCACAGGCAGCGTGGGCAGTGGGGCCGAGTCCAGGGGTCACAGGTGTAAATGCACAGGCAGCGTGGGCAGTAGGGGCGAGTCCAGGGGTCACGGGTGTAAATGCACAGACAGCGTGGGGGCGAGTCCAGGGGTCACAGGTGTAAATGCACAGGCAGCGTAGGCAGTGTGGGTGAGTCCAGGGGTCACGGATGTAAATGCACAGACAGGGTGGGGGCGAGTCCAGGGGTCACAGATGTAAATGCACAGGCAGCGTGGGCAGTGGGGGCGAGTCCAGGGGTCACGGGTGTAAGTGCACAGGCAGCGTGGGCAGCGGGGTCGAGTCCAGGGGTCATGGGTGTAAATGCACAGACAGCATGGGCAGTGGGGGCGAGTCCAGGGGTCACAGGTGTAAATGCACATGCAGCGTGGGCAGGTGGGGCGAGTCCAGGGGTCACAGGTGTAAATGCACAGGCAGCGTGGGCAGTAGGGGCGAGTCCAGGGGTCAGGGGTGTAAATCCACAGGCAGCGTGGGCAGTGGCGGCGAGTCCAGGGGTCACAGGTGTAAATGCACAGGCGGCGTGGGCAGGAGGGGTGAGTCCAGGGGTCATGGGTGTAAATGCACAGGCAGCGTGGAGGCGAGTTCAGGGGTCACGGGTGTAAATGCACAGGCAGCGTGGGCAGTGGGGGCGAGTGCAGGGGTCACAGGTGTAAATGCACAGGCAGCATGGGGGAGAGTCCAGAGGTCACGGTGTAAATGCACAGGCAGCAATGGGTGAGAGTTCAGAGGTCCCGGGTGTAAATGCATAGGCAGCGTGGGCGAGTCCAGGGGTCACGGATGTAAATGCACAGGCAGCGTGGGCAGCGGGGACTTGTCCAGGGGTCACGGATGTAAATGCACAGGCAGCATGGGCAGTGGGGGTGAGTCTAGGAGTCACGGGTGTAAATGCACAGGCAGCGTGGGCGAGTCCAGGGGTCACGGATGTAAATGCACAGGCAGCATGGGCAGTGGGGGCGAGTCCAGAGGTCATGGGTGTACATGCACAGGCAGCATGGGCAGTGGGGGCGAGTCCAGAGGTCATGGGTGTAAATGCACAGGCAGCATGGGCAGTGGGGGCGAGTCCAGGGGTCACTGGTGTAAATGCACAGGCAGCATGGGCAGTGGGGCGAGTCCAGGGGGTCACAGGTGTAAATGCGCAGGCAGCATGGGCAGTGGCGGCGAGTCCAGAGGTCACAGGTGTAAATGCACAGGCAGCGTGGGCAGGTAGGGGAGACTCCAGGGGTCACAGGTGTAAATGCACAGGCAGCGTGGGGGCGAGTCCAGGGGTCACAGGTGTAAATGCACTGGCAGCGTGGGCAGTGTGGGCGAGTCCAGGGGTCACGTGTAAATGCACAGGCAGCGTGGGCAGTGGGGGCGAGTCCAGGGGTCACGGGTGTAAATGCACAGGCAGCGTGGGCGAGTCCAGGGGTTACAGGTGTAAATGCACAGGCAGCGTGGGCAGTGGCGGCGAGTCCAGAGGCCACAGGTGTAAATGCACAGGCAGCGTGGGCAGGTAGGGGAGAGTCCAGAGGTCACAGGTGTAAATGCAGAGGCAGCGTGGGCAGGTAGGGGAGAGTCCAGGGGTCACAGGTGTAAATGCACTGGCAGCGTGGGCAGTGGGGGCGAGTCCAGGGGTCACAGGTGTAACTGCACAGGCAGTGTGGGCAGTGGGGGCGAGTCCAGGGGTCCTAGCCTCTGTTATTTCATTGTGTACATCAGATTCTCCTAGTGCCTGGCTTCTGGTATTGCATTATTTGCTTCAATCTAAGTGCCTGGTCCGTGTTATTGCATTGTTTATATCAGATTCTCTTAGTGCTTGGTCTGTGTTATTGCATTGTTTATATCAGACTCTCCTAGTGCCCGGCCGGTGTAATTGCACTGTTTGCATCAGATTCTCATAATGCTCGGCCTGTGTTATTGCATTATATGCATCAGATTCTCCTAGTGCCTGGCCTGTGTTATTGCATCATTTTCATCAGATTCACCTAGCGTCCGGCCTGTGTTATTGTATTGTTTACGTCAGATACTCCGAGTGCCTGGCTTGTGTTGTTGACTTGTTTGCATCAATCCTAGTGCCTGGCCTCTGATATTACATTGTTTGCATCAGATTCTTCTAGTGCCGGGCCCATGTTATTGCATTGTTTACATCAGATTCTCCTAGTGCCTGGCCTGTGTTTTTTTTATTTTTTTTATTTTTTATTGGGCAGAGCCAGAAGGAAACATCCATTATTTACACATCATAAGAGAAAAAAAAATTTGCACTGTAGGCAACTCCCATCCTGATTAAGCACATACTAAATAGACATAAATTAACACTCAGCAAAATGATCCCAGACCCTCGAAAATGTCTTAATTGCCCCCACCCGCTCGCCATCCCCCTGCTGTTATTGCATTGTTTGCATTAGATTCTCTTGGTGCCTGGCCCGTGTTATTGCATTGTTAGCGTTTAGTGCCCGGCCTGTGTTACTGCATTGTTTGCATTAAATTCTTCTAGTGCCTGGCCTGTGTTATTGCATTGTTTGCATCAGATTCTTACGGTTCCTGGCCTATTTTATTGCATTGTTTGCTTCAATCCAAGTGCCTGGTCTGGGTTATTGCATTGTTTGCGTCAGATTGTCCCAACGCCTGGCCTGTGTTATTGCATTGTTTGCTTCATGTTTTTCTAGTACCCGGTGTGTGTTATCGCATTGTATGTGCTGCTTTTAGTAATTTATTATTCTAATAGTTGCAGCTTTTCTAAAAAACATGGCACCTTTTATTCCAATCAAGTGCATCTGACTGCAAGGACACTGCACTCTTCCTGCAGTAGCAATCGACTTCCTATTTATGTAGCAACAGACAGCGCAAAATATCTGCCAGAGATGTCGTAAGGTCAGAAACAGTACATAGGTAAGTAGGTATGATGCAAAACAAACTGTTGAGTAAGATTTTAAACGAAGAAGCTGCTGTGATAGGCGGCAAAACATCCATGTAAAAATATCAGCAGTAGGACAATGGTACATAGAATAAAAATGGTAGATTTATTTACACGTCTGTGCAGTGTGTGTCACTTATAGTTCTTTTCTTCCACTCTCATGAGATGGTTTTACAAGGCAAATCTGATCTCACTGAGTGTGGAGCTTCCACGAATCTCAGAGATGAGCCGTTCCAAAGACGGTAACAGAGAAGGCTGAATGATCTGAGTATTCATCCTGGCAGGTGGACTGGTGATCCCTGAGAGGATGTAGTTGGTCTGTGTGTTGCCACGGCTGTCCAGGGGGTGTAAGAAAATGTCAGCAATTTGTGGAGGGCCCTCTTTTGGGTTAGAACAACCAGCTTCATGCAATACGGACAAGAGAATTTGTGACTGCGCAGGATGAGTTACATTCTGATAGCAAAATGGAGGACCTTTTCTGAAGGAGATTGATGTTAACAAGGTTTAACATCTTCAGTTACGACAGACAAAGTCCATGTACCTCGAGGTGCTTGAAAAGCTGTCTGCACTCTGCTGGTGCAGGCAGGATGTCTATTCTCTAGTTGGCATTTGCCTGGGGATGTTCAGATACAGTGGTTGAATTAAACCATGGAGCAGCACTTGTAGCGTTGACTTTTGGAGTCTTGTAGTGTGTGCTTTATGCGGAGAACTGTCTTAATGGTCTGAGGCGCTCAGAAGATCAACCAATCAATCAATCAATCATAGCATTTGTAAAGCACACTACATACCCGTGAGGGTATCAAGGCGCTAGGGGGGGGACGATGCTACTGTTCGAAGAGCCAGGTCTTGAGGAGCCTCCTGAAGGTTAGGAGGTCTTCGGTCTGCCGTAGGTGGATGGAGAGGGTGTTCCACGTCTTGGCGGTGAGGTGGGAGGATGATCTGCCACCGGCGGTCACTCTACTGATGCGGGGGACAGTGGCAAGGGCGCGGTCTGCAGAGTAGAGCTGGCGAGACGAGGTGTAGAGGCTGAATCGGCTGTTGGGATATGCTGGTCTGGTGTCGTGGAGTGCCTTGTGTGCATGGGTGAGGAGCTTGAAGGTGAAGCTCTTGTTGATGGGGAGCCAGTGCAGGTCTCTCAGGTGTGGTTTGATGTGGCTGCGGTGCAGTATGTCGAGGATCAGGCGTGCAGAGGCATTCTGGATGCGTTGGAGCCGTTTCAGGAGTTTAGCCGGGGCTCCTGCGTAGAGTGCATTGCCGTCGTTCAGTCTACTGCTAATGAGGGCCTGGGTGACCGTCCTTCTGGTTGTGGTGGTTATCCACTTGAAGATCCTGCGAAGCATGTGGAGGGTGTTGAAGCCGGAGGAGGAGACGGCGTTTACTTGTTTCACCATGGAGAGTGTGGAGTCGAGGATGACCCCCAGGATACGTGGGTGTAGGGGGTGCTCTTAATGCCATCGGCCACCAGGAGTCGTCCCAGGCTGAGGGGGTGGAACCAAGAATGAGGACCTCCGTCTTGTCCGAGTTCAGTTTCAGACCGCTGTTCCTCATCCAGTCGGCTACGGCCTTTTTTACCTTCGTGGAGGTTGGTTTTGGCAGTGCGGGGGTCCTTGGTGAGTGAGAGGATAAGCTGGGTGTCGTCAGTGTAGGAGATGATGTTTAGGCCGTGCCGTAGGGCGACGACATGGGCGAGTGGTGCCATGTATACGTTGAACAACGTTGGGCTGAGGGATGACCCTTGGGGTACACCGTAGATGATCTCGGTGACTTTGGAGGAGAAGGGAGGGAGGCGGACTCTCTGGGTTCTCCCGGAGAGGAAGGAGGTGGTGCAGTCCAGGGCCTTCTCTTGGATTCTGGCGTCATGGAGGCGTGCTTATAGTGTGCGATGGCAGACTGTGTTGAAGAAAATCCAGACTCTCAGAGCACGAGGTCTGTGGCTTGACCAGTGGAACTGCAATAAAGAAGATAACGTAGACCAGTTCTACCTCTCCCGACCTTTGAACTGATCATTGAGGAAAGAAGCCCTTGTCTGGAAGGAAAATCTGCACAAGGCACAGCGGACAGAAGCCGCAGCCTGAAAGGAAGGTATGCACAAGGCGCATCTGACAGAAGCTGCAGCCTGAAAGGAAGATCTGCACAAGGCGCATCTGACAAAAGCCGCATCCTGAAAGCAAGATCTGCACATGGCGCAACTGACAGAAGTCCTGCCTGGAAGGATGATCTGAACAAGGCGCAGCTGACAGAATTCCTGCCTGGAAGGAAATCTGCACAAGGAACAGCTGACAGAAATCCAGCCTAGAAAGGAAGATCTGCACAAGGCGCAGCTGACAGAAGTTCTGCCTGGAAGGAAGATCTGCACAAGGCACAGCTGACAGAAGTCCTGCCTGAAAGGAAGATACGCACAAGGCGCAGCTGACAAAAGTCCTGCCTGGAAGGAAGATCAGCACAAGGCACAGCTGACAGAAGTCCTGCCTGGAGGTGACCTCAAAGCAGTGAGAGACCCACAAACCACAAGATCCTTCAAGCCCAGCTAGCCACACCGGACGCAATGTACACCAAAGGCCTGATTTAGATTTCAGTAAATGGTTTATTCCATCCCAAATGTGACAGGTATCCTGCCCACCCCATTAAAAATGCATTACATCCTGTGGCAATTATAATAAGACAGACAGGATATCTGTCTCGTTTTGATTATGCCTTGGTGTAGTTCGCAGAGTTTTACTCCGCGGAACTCCACAAAGTGCCAAGAAAACTCTGCCGTACTCCACGGACTTCCGCAAGTGGCAGAGTCTGTTAAGTTGCGCTGCCCTCACTGATCCTTAATGCCAGGAGTTTGTCTTGCACTGTACAATCTGCTTTCTGCTGCTCGAATTGACATTCTAATCGAGTGGCAGCTTCATCAACGAGAATGGCAGATTTCTACACATGAATGGTCGCGACCTGCCGTGACCTCCTGCAATGAGAAATATCACCAGGAGGTGGTCTAGCGTGTTATATTTTCTCACAAGTACTCACCACCTTACTGTTGGCGAACCTCTTGAGAAAAAAAACCTCAGTTCTGCATTACTTTGTGGAGTTCTTTGGAACTCCGCACACTGGGCAAAAATTTGCGAGCTACACCAACAGAGATTAATTCTTCACCCACCCCTAGTTTTGTGGCAATAATCTGTTGGACAAACTCTAAACTAGGCCATATGTCTGCAATAAGTGTTGTAGAAGAATTGAGAACCATGGCCTTGTGACTATCAGGCCGTTATCTGACTTCCGATGAACCCCACAGAGTGAGTGCGCAGCCAGAGGGCAGAAGGGGGCCCGAAGGACAGGAAATTAGATAAACTTGAAGATGAGAAATATGGAAACGGTAGAAATGTCGCATCACCTGTGGATAATTTACACCTCCTCCCGCTCTACCAAATGCCCATCCGGTCACAAATGGCATCCTGGGCCCCAAACGGACAACATCATGCCAGATGCCATGTAATGTTGGAAAAGGGGGAAAAAGAGTAATATGCACACATCTGCTGCGGGGATATGTCAGGTAAATTATTGGTTGTGATGGATTCTCTATAAGTACTAAATGACTGATCTCATTGAATATTAAATTATATAAATCAACGTTTGTTTACCTTATCAGCGCTTATAATGTAAAGTATGGGTCTTACAGTGAACCCCTCGCTCTGTATTACACAAAAGCCCCGGAAGGAGCTGCATCTTACAGAACTTTATCTACTTTAGGAAGAACTAAAGACCTGCTTTTTAAAGTTATCTTTCAGGGCCAGAACCGTGCGCTGTAAGCTGCACTAGTTTCAGGGAGATGGACAGATGCTATGGTGATAGGAAACCCCCCTCAAACCACAATAATGTTCCAATCTTCCAGGTTAGAAGAAACCAGAAATGCTTGATCCAAGGGAGCTGTGAAAGTGTCAAAGGTGACTTATGATTAAAGGATATGGTTGGACGCACTGCCGTTTTGGTTGAGATTCAACAATTTGTGTGGTGCTCCGGGGTATCGCCCTCCGACTGAAGGCGTAATGTGAATATGACCTCAGGTAGCACCCCCCAGATCTGGGGAGTGTCCCCCGTGCTCCCAAATGTCCTTATATAAAAGGTTTCATCAATGTTTTTCAAAAAGTAAACGTCAAATGCTTGCTTTGACAAATTGTTCGTTTTTTAATTCATCTTGTTGTATTCACAAGGAAATGTTCAACTATCACATAGTTATTTCTTCAAATTCCAAAAAAATGCACTCTAGTAATCCCAATGCATTTCGGCATAGATTAAATGCCTTCTTCAGGGGATGTAAGTTCTGTCAACACAAAAAGAAAGAGACATATTCGGTATACATGATGGTGTATATAGATGTTTAACTAGCGTTTAACTGCATAGATATTAACTGCAGGTAAGTTTCTGCGGGGTAAAATATGCTAAAAAGCTACTTCGGGAGTGAAAAAATGTTAGCCGTGTGAACGTTAACCAGTGCTGCACCGGTGAATGCTGGTGTGGCGTGAGCTGTAATATATTGAGATAGTCTGCCCGAGCGGCGTGCTTTAATAGCCTGATGTAATAACGATTGTGACACGAAATGATTGTTCGAATAATAATGGCAGGTTTAAACAAGGTGCTATGGTACACTGTGCTTCCGCATGCATACCGCGTAAAAAGATTAAACACAAGCGGTTAGGAGGAAAGCTTACCGTGGCGTGCAAACGCTGGAAAGTGAAAAAAGGTGTGGCTCTTCCCTTGCCGGGTTAGGGCGTGACTAAACCCCGGAAGTATTTTAAGTTCCGTGGGTTGCTAGGTGACGGGTAGATAAAGTGATTCTGAACAGTACTACGTGGGTTAGTAAGAACCTGTATGGTCTGTTAAATGGATGTAAAAGCCGCGTAGTTAACACGTGATGAGAATGGTGAATTAAGAACGTGAAAAAATATTGAAAACTGAAATGTATGAAACCTGACTGAATTACGATATAACTGTCTACAATTTGAAATTATATACCCCTAAAAAAACTGCCGCAGGCTGCATGATATAGCTAAATGGCTCATGTTAAATGGAAACATAGTCGTAATATACCAACAATGTATACATAATGTCTAGCTGATAATGAGGCTATTCATCACTCGCACATAAGTAACAGTCCTCAGATGAATTATATGATTATAAATAGCATGAATATTCCACACGGTCATTAAGACCGAATGGCTTAATGCTAGATAGTGTGAAAATCCAGTAATTCTCCCTTTTCAACAGTTCATTGTGGTTGTCTTTGCCTTTTTCTTTGGTAACTGTTTCCAGTGCGCAAAAGCGCAATTGGCTGATGCCATGACCTGCTTCTAAGAAATGTTGAGCCACTGCGGATTTAACCTGTTTGGTTCTAATGTTGGACTTGTGCTCATTGAGACGTGTTTTTAATTTTCTCTCTGTCTGACCAACGTAAATTTTGCCGCATGGGCATTTCAACATATACACAACATTAGATGTATCACATGTCGCGGTCGCTCTGATCTTTATCTGATGTCCTCTCATGGGGTGATTTATGGTTTGTCCTTTCATAACGCTGTTGCAATGGTTGCAATTCCAGCATGGGGTTGTTCCTTTGAATTCAATGTTGATGCGGTTAGAATGTTTGATGAGTTCTCCCAAATTTTTTGCTCGCGTGTAAGAAAAGATCGGTTCGGAGCTAAAAATGTCGTTAAAATCAGGACTGTTACTTATGTGCGAGTGATGAATAGCCTCATTATCAGCTAGACATTATGTATACATTGTTGGTATATTACGACTATGTTTCCATTTAACATGAGCCATTTAGCTATATCATGCAGCCTGCGGCAGTTGTTTTAGGGGTATATAATTTCAAATTGTAGACAGTTATACCGTAATTCAGTCAGGTTTCATACGTTTCAGTTTTCAATATTTTTTCACGTTCGTAATTCACCATTCTCATCACGTGTTAACTACGCGGCTTTTACATCCATTTAACAGACCATACAGGTTCTTACTAACCCACGTAGTACTGTTCAGAATCACTTTATCTACCCGTCACCTAGCAACCCACGGAACTTAAAATACTTCCGGGGTTTAGTCACGCCCTAACCCGGCAAGGGAAGAGCCACACCTTTTTTCACTTTCCAGCGTTTGCACGCCACGGTAAGCTTTCCTCCTAACCGCTTGTGTTTAATCTTTTTACGCGGTATGCATGCGGAAGCACAGTGTATTATAGCACCTTGTTTAAACCTGCCATTATTATTCGAACAATCATTTCGTGTCACAATCGTTATTACATCAGGCTATTAAAGCACGCCGCTCGGGCAGACTATCTCAATATATTAGAGCTCACGCCACACCAGCATTCACCGGTGCAGCCCTGGTTAACGTTCACACGGCTAACATTTTTTCACTCCCGAAGTAGCTTTTTAGCATATTTTACCCCGCAGAAACTTACCTGCAGTTAATATCTATGCAGTTAAACACTAGTTAAACATCTATATACACCATCATGTATACCGAATATGTCTCTTTCTTTTTGTGTTGACAGAACTTTCATCCCCTGAAGAAGGCATTTAATCTATGCCGAAATGCATTGGGATTACTAGAGTGCATTTTTTTGGAATTTGAAGAAATAACTATGTGATAGTTGAACATTTCCTTGTGAATACAACAAGATGAATTAAAAAACGAACAATTTGTCAAAGCAAGCATTTGACGTTTACTTTTTGAAAAACATTGATGAAACCTTTTATATAAGGACATTTGGGAGCACGGGGGACACTCCCCAGATCTGGGGGGTGCCACCAAAGGTGACTTATGAACAGCGAGTAAAGACAGAGTTGGTATTTGAGATGATCTTAAGTGAATAGGAAAGGAGCGAGAAGAAGTGTGTGAATGGAGTTGCTTTTGTTGTATACTTCGTAAAGAGTTACTGGAAATTTTTTAACCCTGCCTCATCCATCTCTTTTTCTAAACTCTATTGTTGTTTAAATGAAATCTTGTCCATATGCGTCTATCTTAAGCTATACCTCTAGCACTTGGGAGCTCCGTGAGCGCCCTTACTTTGCTAAGTTACTCTGTAAACCCTGGTAAATCACCTCCTTTTCAGATATCACCTGATCAACAGAACTTTTAGTTAAATATCTGTGTATGATGAAATATTCCTTGCTAACTTTCAAAAGTGATAAAGAAGAAGGGGGAGATTTACTAAGGTTTTGCACTGTGTTTGCGTCACAAAAGTGGCACAAAATGGCGCAAAATCTTTTTTCCTAATTTACTTTCCAGCACTAAACTTGTTTATCGCTGGAAATAACGTTAAAGTAATGTGACACTGCGCATAGCATTGTTTTGCATTACTTTGTGCCATGGGGGCCTGCCAAGGGTGGTGCATGGGCAACCACAAAACTAGGTGCAAGGAAGGAGAAATGCTTTCATTTCTCCTTCCTTTTCTGACTTTGCATGTGTGCTGCACCTTGCAAAAGGTATACAAAATGGTAAAAGCTTTCCCTCGTGTCGAGGCATAGTAATCTGTACAGGAAGGGCGTCCTTCCTATACAAAACCCATGCTGGACTCACAGACACACACACCCTAGAGCTCTGGTGCTAAGGTGTGTGCATGGCGCAGGCCCGCTGTATTCAGTGCCGGCGCAAGGGAAAGGAAAGGAGAGAGCCATATCTCTGAAAATAGGGTACTCTCCTGCTCCTTCTCTGTCGCGCATCGCAACCTCCGGGAGTTGGGGGAGATGGCTACACTGCATTGTGTGGAGATTTGGTAAATCTCCCCCGAAATGTCTTTTACAACCAGTTAAACATTGTGAATTCTCATTCAATTATGTTTCAATTCAGTAATTTTAAATATCTTTACATCCAACAGAAAACAAGCCTTGAATGTATGAAATGACCATCAATAATGAAGCGAATGCTGTAAATCGTCAAAAATAGTAGAAATATTGAGCTACAGTATTCAGGAAAACATCAGCGCAGTCGGCGACAGAGGAACCTGCACACAAACTGACAGATCCCGGATGAAGTATCAAGGGCAGTTCAGTGATTGTAAGAGTCTGAGCTGTGAACCTCCATGCCACAAGACGAAGAAATGACCTTAGGAAAATTAAGGCAACAACAATAACAAACCTCCTCCTGTATAAACAAGTGTCCAACACCAGCTTTGATCATGGGATCGGTATGGTGAGATTACCGCAGTGCTCTGTTTTCTAATATGATGACAAGCCATCATTCCGTGCTCTTGCAGAATTGCAAACTCTTTCTGGACAAACTACAGTAACCAGAGAAGAGCACAACAGAGCGGAGCCAGACAACTGACGGGTAAAGGAAAGAGGAGTTCTTGTATCTACAATACAACAGACTGTCCCGATTTGCACCGGCCAGAAGGAAGATACATCTTTATCCGCAAGCGTGCATAGCCATAATCCAATCTAAAGGCACAATCGGCTCTACAGAGACACCTTCTACATATTAGGACTGTGGCAAATATTTGGTGGCTATTGCATTTTATTGTTAAAACAGAAATCAAACGTGCAAAATACTGCACACATATAAAGTGTGTGAGAAAAACACAAGTGCTTTATCAGCCATGTCGGCCCATCAGGAAATGCAGTCATGGGATGTAGACAAATATATACCCGATCCACAGGCACTAACCAAGAAAGAAGAATCATACACATGCAGCAAGAGCTTTAGTTTATCATCACTATGCAAGCTTCATCAGCAAACCTACACAGGAGAAAACCCATTCAAGTGCAGTGAATGTGCAAAGAGCTTTGGTCAGTTATCAATCCTACAGAAACATCAGTGTACACACACAAGGGGAAAGCCATATCATTGCAGAGAATGTGGGAGGTGCTTTAGTCATTTATCAAACCTTCAAAGACATCAGCGAATACACCCAGGGGAAAAGCCATTCAAGTGCAGTGAATGTGTCAAGAGCTTTAGTAGGTTATCAGAACTACAAAGACACCAGCGAACACACATGGGGGAAAAGCCATTCATGTGCAGTGAATGTGTCAAGAGCTTTAGTAGGTTATCAGAACTACAAAGACACCAACGAACACACACAGGGGAAAAGCCATTCAAGTGCAGTGAATGTGTAAAGAGCTTTAGTCGGTTATCAAGCCTTCAAAGACATAATCAA
The DNA here is from genome assembly GCF_964261635.1 of Lissotriton helveticus. NCBI lineage: Eukaryota > Metazoa > Chordata > Amphibia > Caudata > Salamandridae > Lissotriton > Lissotriton helveticus. Next base: position 39,447 of record NW_027611655.1, read on the forward strand.
ACACACACAGGGGAAAAGCCATTCAAGTGCAGTGAATGTGGGAAGAGCTTTAGTCATTTATCAAACCTTCAAAGCCATCAGCGAACACACACAGGGGAAAAACCATTCAAGTGCAGTGAATGTGCAAAGTGCTTTAGTCTGTTATCACACCTTCAAGGACATCAGCGAACAAACACAGGGGAAAAACCATTCAAGTGCAGTGAATGTGCAAAGTGCTTTAGTCTGTTATCACACCTTCAAAGACATCAGCGAACACACACAGGGGAAAAACCATTCAAGTGCAGTGAATGTGCAAAGAGCTTTAGTCGGTTATCATACATTCAAAGTCATCAGCGAACACACACGGGGGAAAAACCATTCAAGTGCAATGACTGTGGGAAGAGCTTTAGTCAGGTATCAAACCTTCAAAGACATCAGCAAACTCACACAGGGGAGAAACCATTCAAGTGCAGTGAATGTGCAAAGAGCTTTAGTCGGTTATCACACATTCAAAGTCATCAGCGAACACACACGGGGGAAAAACCATTCAAGTGCAATGACTGTGGGAAGAGCTTTAGTCAGTTATCAACCCTACGAAAACATCAACAAACACACACAGGGGGAAAGCCACTCAAGCGCAATGAATGTGGGAAGAGCTTTAGTCGACGATCAGAGCTACAAAGTCATCAGCGAACACACAGGGGGAAAACATAGAAGGGCACTGAAAGTGAGAAGGGCTTTTGTCAATTTTCGATCCCACACAGCCCTCAGTGAATACACTCCTTCATTTAACTCACATGAAAATAATCCTAGAGATGCAGAGATTCCGGAAAGAATTTAAGAACATCAAAAATAATATTGACCCGTCTAAGGACATAAACAAGAGCAGAAAAGTGCAGTTATTGTGAGAGAAATGAATTACGGAAAAAGATAAAATTCAAATTATGTATGACATTAAAATACCAATGATAGAAGACCTGAATAGCAGTAAAGAAGAAAAACAGATAACAGTATTTGCAGAATAATAAAAGTGTTTGTTTCCAGTGATTGTTCACTTCCGTACACATAGCAAAGTGACATGATGTACCAGGATACACAGTGGGAGACAAGCACAATGTGGATTAAAAGAAAAGAAACATTGTTGATTTTTATTTGGTGAAGAAGAGATACAAAGAAAAACATTCAATCGCACCTGACCACACTACCTGTAAATGCAACACTGAACAATACTGGGACTAACAGCGGTATTTTCAGCTAACTTGTCGGATTAGTGATAAAACCTATAAACTCAACACACCCAGAGTGGACATGTAGTCAGGGCTCTGAAGATGGAAGCTTCATTGGTAAAATGCATGTATTACTATTAACAAATGCCACTGCAGTATATGTAATGAACTAAAGCGAAGCGCAGGTGTTCCAGAAATAACCTATTTTCAGATATAAAAGAGCATATACCTTGTTTTTAAGTAACGTTTGGTGCATCTTTTACACACTGTTATTGGTTGATGGATCAGCTCGTGCCTCGCGCATTATTACTAAGTGCGACCCGTGGCTCCTCTCCGACTTGGCTCTCCCTATTCATTTTGTGACTTGCCAAAATCTATATTTTACCAGAATTGAGCCATTGTAAGCAGTAGACTCTGTTTGAAGAATGTGGTGAAATAGCAAAATCTCACATCAAAAGCATATATGTGCCAGGACAATCAGTTGCACTCCCAGCAACTCATCTTCCACACTTGATTGTCCTTTGTCCTCAAATGTTCTGAAGGATTTGTCGTATGAATGCCAGAAGTGGCAGTGACATTCATGAAGCTAAAGCTAACAGGAGTGTGTGGGAGATAGAGAGGGGGAGAGATAAAGAGAGCGAGAGTGACAAAGAAAGGGGGAGAAAAAGAGAGAAATGGAAGGATGAGGAACGGCACGTTATTTGTACTCACCTAAAAATAGAAGAAGCACCGGAAAACATGCCAATGTGTGACATCACCAAAGAATCGGTCGAACACCTGTGAATTTATATGGTTATTTTTAATACCTATAGACCCATGTCCTGCCAATAAACAGGGCACAAGTAAGGAAACTAGTGAAGGAGCCCATTATCATATGCAAATCACAGTGACGTCACATGTAGTGGCATCACAAGAAGTGATGTCAGGCCCTTATAATAATTTTCACGTGAAAGGTTGACGGCCTGTTTTAAAAACAAGAAACATAAAATATTGTAAAAATAGGTTTTTGGTTTCAGTTTTTATACATCATGTGTTTTGCCCACTATTATTTTGTAACTAAACTCGGAAATGACTGAAAGTGTAAATATTTTTAAACAGATATGTGGAACTTGGAAATTACATTTTTAAACAGTTTTCAGCGAATAAATAAAATGTGCTTTTAATTTGCGTTTGTTTCCTGACGTTATTCTTTATCCAGCCCCTAAACCCCAAAGTGTTTCACATTTACAATGTATTAAGCAATAAAAGGACTAATTTTGTCAAGTTCTCTGTTCCTCTCTTGTGCCACTCACACAAACAAACACTCGGAGGCCTGTGTCTGCAGTGCTGGGGCACAAAGTAACAATCATCAGTCGCAGGCTAAGGAGCTAGGTGGAACTGAGTCCTGTTTCTAGATAATAGTGGGGGGACCCCTTCAAACTGTGGCTACCCTCCGACTTGTGCCGTGCTGATAAAGGAATAGTGAATTTGAGCAATTTATGATGAATTGAAAAGAGAGAAAGAGAAGAAGAGAGCGAGGTGCAGGATATATTAAAGAACATGAAAAAAGAGACACAGGACTTTAACCTGTTCTGTGTACTAGCACTTTACGTAAACAAGTTGTGCTGTGCGTTGTGAACAGGCTGTCACCCCCTTTTTTCATATACTTTAATTTGCAGCAATCCTCCAGGTTACTTTTTCTCAATATTACAATTCAGGTCGCTCATTTGTCGGCATGGGTTTTGTCCTCTCACTGGTCTAGGATGGGCCTTCTCAAGGTAGAAGGCACTGTAATAGGAATAATAAATCAGACATATATGAAATTGTATGTAAACAAATGTGTGCTTTTCAGTTATCACGCACCACCAGACTCACATCTACACATGTAATTGAGCACCAGACTAAAGTGACTCCTCCCTGTATAAATATGTGCCATCAGTAATCGGGCTGATGGTTCCGCTGATGCGCACAGCAAAATACAGTTTCTGGGATTGTGCGCATTGGCCTAAATTTTAATTGCTGAAGTTTCACGCAGTTTCGCTGATGCACACAGCGTATAAGGCTTGTGGATATTGCGTACTGTAAGCAGATCACTGAAGTTTACCCTTAAGTAGTAACTAAGTCAAAACATATTACGTACATCATACATAATGTCACTGCCCCTCCCTTCTTGTTGACATCTCCAGGAGTTCCTCCTCTCTTGTGGCTGAAGTGAAAGAAGGTTGTCACACATTATACTCGTGTCTGTGGCACTTCCTTAAGCGCAGAGAGGAAAGCCTCATTGTTAATGCATTGTTTGGGCTCTGAGAGACAAGAATTCTTTGAACACCTTCCTGAACTCTCTGATAGTGACTCTGCCATTCTTAATGAATACGAGATCTGCTTCAAAAAGTTGGACTTGCACTACCTCCCCAAAGTGAGTACTGTCCTTGAACGATATTACTTTGGGAAAAGGATGCAAAGCCAGGTTGAGCCGGTCGAACAGTACATGACTACCTTGCGCAAATTGGCTTCCACATTCAATTTTGGTGCAGCTTTAGAGGAGCAGTTAAAAAATCAGTTCATGTTGGGATGCGCCCTCGACAAAACGAGAGACGCCCTGTGGCACAAATACACGCCATCACTTCAAGAAGTGCTGACCATAACCAAAAGTCATGAGCATTCAAAAGTGTGTGTTGATATTATACGCAAAGACAGTACAGGTGATAAAAAGGAGAACATTAATGTCAAGGTGCTGGAGGATAGATTAGTTGAACCCAAATTTAGCACCACTTCAAAGCTCTTTAACACAAAGAATTTTCAGAGGAAGTGCTTCAGGTGTGACAACTCTAGCCTTAGGGCCAACTTTAACCTGTTGCGTGCATCAGACGGCCCCCGGCCATCCGACGTCACAGTGGGAATGTGCGGAGGATTTCCGGGGGCCATGCGAACAGCGCCCACTCATTAATATTGCTGCACCGCGGCGAAATTCGCGCTGCAGTCAACAGGTTAAAGACTGCCCAGGCTGGAAGGCCATGTGCAAAACATGTGAGAGAAAAGTTCACATCTCAAAGAGCTGCTGAACGAGCAACAAGCATAAAAAAATAGGAAAGTTGATCTTTATTAAGAAGATTTGGAAGGAATCAATACTCTCCCAGTCACAGGGAATGCTAGTGATGGCCCTCAGGAGCTAGTTTTGATCAATGATGCTCCAGTGAGCATGCTCTTCAACTCTGGGGCCAAGATAACTCTAGTCCCAAAAACATGTAATGAGCGTAATCTGCTGGGCAAAGCCACCCTGTTGAAGCCAGACATTAGACCAATAAGTTAAGGTGGGGTGACTATTGAGCTGCTGGGTTATTTCTGGGGCACGTTTGACTACAAAGGGAGAGTCATCCCTGGTAAAATCTATGTCTTGATGAAAGGGGAGTCACTCATAAGTTGGTCCCATCAACGTGATCTACATATCTGCCTTGATCCCAATGAGATCTGTCTGCCTAAAATAATTACCACCAGTTAGGGTTGTTAGTAATGCTAATCGAGACTGGATCAAGGAATTCCCTGAGGTCTTTGCTAGTGAACTGGTTTGTCTCAAAAACTATGTACATTTGATAAAGGTCAAATCTAAAGCTGTTCCAAAAACAGTTAAAGTCAGTCATACACCTCTGTAAGTAAGGGAGAGCATCATTCAAGAAGGTGAAGCAACAGAGTGGGTCTCTCCTGTTGTTATGGCCCGTAAAGCCAATGGGGAGGCCAGGCTCTGTGTCAGCTCGAGGAAGCTCATCAAAGCAAGGCATTTTTCTTCCTTGAACCTGACCTCCGCCTATCACCAGGCCAGCCTTCACTCCTCTTCAGAACATTCAGAATATTCACTCCTCTTCCCAGGACCTCACCTCCTGTGTAACACCCTTTGGTACCTTTAGATTTCTAAGAATGCCTTTTAGACTGACTTCTGCAGCCTCAGTTTTTTCAGAGGGCAATGAAGGGCATTCTTGGAGGCCTTCAGCATGTCAAGGTGTACCCAGATGATGTGCTCATCTTTGGTGTGGATTTTGAGGAGCATAATGGGAGGCTGAGGTCAGTATTAAAGAAGTTATGTGAAGCTGACGCCACCATGGGCTGACAAGTGCAAATTTGGTGTCAAAGAAATAGAGTACTTATGGTATTTTGTGTCCGCTGCAAAGACTCATTGCTAAACACCCTTTGTAATGTGTGCACCTCTTTGAACAAAGAAGAGTTTGTAAAGTTTCTGGGCATAGCTGAATTTTATCACAAGTTCGTTCTGAACTTTGCTGGGAAAAGCTCTTGTTTGAGGTCTCTCCTCTAGAAGGGAAGTACATTTGTTTGGTCCAAGTGCTGTGAGGAAGAGTTTGAGTGCATTAAGAAACATCTGAATGAAACACCTTGTCTATGAAGTTTTGACCCCAAAGGTATCTTATCTCATGACTGATGCTAGCTTGAAGGGGTTAGGAGCAGTTCTTTTGCAGAAGGTTGATGTGGTGGTTAAAACGATTCTTTTCTTCTCTAGGCCCTTGAGGGGTGCTGAATGCAACTATTCTGTTGTAGAGAAAGAAGCTCTGGGTGTTTTCTGGGTGGTGCACAAGCTGAGAAAGGTTTTGTGGGGGAAAAGGTTCAGAATTCTTACTGACCACAAACCTCTTAAGGAGGTCTTCTCCAAGAAAGGCATTGACTTTGTCTCCCATGGGATACGGAAGTGGGTTGTGGCTCTACAGTTCTGGCAGACTGTCTGTAAAGACTCGGGGTGAGGAGTGTGAAACGAAAGTTGATGTTGAGTGGTTTAGAGGTGAAGAACTGGAAGAAGAAATTAATGTGTGTGATTAGTGAAGGGTTGATTTCCGAGAGAGAGTGGAGGGAACACCACATGATCGATTTAGACTTGTATAAAGTCCTAACCATGGTCATAGGTGGTTGGTGTGAGAAGGACTGTGAAGAGGTCCTCAAAGGCTTTTGGTGAGTTAGGAAAGATCTGGCAGTGGGGGGGTGGTCCCCTGATGCGTGATAGAAGGTTGGTTGCACCCCTTGACGTAAGGGATAAACTAGTAAACAGTGCTCACACCTCGCACATCGGCATTGCCATTACAAAGGAAAGGATCAAGTAAGGATATTGGTGGTCTGCCATGGATGTACATGTAGAGAGGTTGGTGCGTGAATGTGCTGAATGTGCGTGTTGTGACACAATATTGAAGTGCAGGACGCAACCCATGGTTATTAGGGAACAGGCTACTGGTCCTTGGTGGACATTTCTATGGATATTTTGGGACCTGTGAAGTTAAAGACTCTGGAACGTTATTTGAACGTGTGTATTGATATGTTTTCCCATTGGCCTGATATCAAGGTGGTTCATTCCGTTGAGTCTGGTGTAGTGATTGAGTTTCTAGAAGAGTTATTTGAACGTAAGTGTTTCTAGTTAACACTCTTGTCAGACAATAGTGTTCAGTTCACATCCTTAGTCATGGAAGCGTTTCGGAGTTCCAGGGGGATCAAGCATAAGAACACGTACCTGTACCATACACAAAGCAATGGTGTGGTGGAAAGGTTTGTCAAGGTTGTTAAAGAGACTCTGCAGCAAGCTGTTGCCTGTGGTGAAAGTTGGAAGTTAGCCATGAGGAAGAAGGTTCACGAGTATAGGTTCACTTCTTATTCGTACACTGGTGAAACTCCCTTTTGTTTATTTAAAGGAAGGGTCCCCACCATGGAAGTCACTCTGTTGTGGGTAATGACCAAAAGAACCTTAGTGGATGAAAATGTGGGTTTTAGAACTGGGGGAAATGGCTTGCACTTTCCCCAAATAGGGACCCTTGCTTCTAGTCAGAGTAAGGGGGCTACACTCCTAAAATAACCCCTGCTCAACCCTGTGTTAGCTTGGCATGAAATGAAATATCACTATTTCGCACAGCTACCTCCGAAGTGGTGTCCTGGCACAGGGGGCACCGGGAAGATTAAGGGAGCTATTGCCCAGAGTCACATGATGCTAGGCTAACCAGGGATCGAACTGTGAACCCGGTAGTCCTGAGTTAGGTATCCTGGCCTCTACGCCACACCTCTTCCACAGCAGGAAGGTTCATCTTAGAGGGAGTGTGTAAAGCATTTGTGAATACATACAGCAATACAGTGAAAACACTACAGATGGACACCACATAGGTTTAATAAAAAATAGTATTCTTTATATAGACTTAATACAAGACTCAAACGACAAAAATCCACAATACCGTAATCAGAAATAAGATGGTAGAAGTAGCTCAAAAATAGATTATTCACAGGGGGCGTGGCCAACTGTATGGCGGTGTAGGACGTGCTTTCACCGAGCTCCGGCTGAAAGCTCCATCCGACGATGATTCTGGCACCCTGAGGGCCCAGAGAATACCTGTGAGACATCTGGGATCGTCCTGAGCTGTGTGGATGCGACGAGGGGTCACTAAGCTGCTGCAATCTAGCACTACAGCCCGTTACCCGGACCGGCTCTGAACTGGGGGAAGAGTCAAGATGGTGCCATGCGGGGTCTAAGGACGGAGTCCTGAGGCAGTGTGCTTGTGGAGGGCGACTGTGGCCTGAGGCGGTGAACTCCTGAGAGTACGGCGATCCCAGGGAGGACCGATGCAGGTCTTCCCGTCCATAGTGGCGCTGGTGCAGCTGGTGCTCTATGGTGGACCGAGGGAGGGGGGCCCCTCCCCCACCGCGGCCGAGGACTGGAATGCGAGTTGCGGCAGGAGGTGTGTTGCTGTCGGGCAGGCCTTCGGACACCGCGAGTGCCATCCTGTGCTGGGGGTGGGGACGTGTCCCCAAGAAGCTACGCGGCTTGTCGGAGGGACAGGCGCGGTGCCTGCTGGATCATGGAGAGGCCCTCTGGTCTTGCGGGGCTGCCGGAGAGAGAGAGTGAGCAGTGCAGAGGCTTGGAGGAGGAGAGCCTCTGCTCTGATCGGCCGCCCCCCGCCCCTGAACCCAGAACAAATGCCCGAGGCAAAGGCTGACTGGCAGGTGAGGAGCTGCAGGCGTTGGTGAGGAGGGCCTGGATCAGCCATATAGAGTGAGCAGGACAGACACGACCTTTGGAAAGACCAGGGCAGTTTACTCCAGGAGGTCAAGTTGAAATTCAGTCATTTCAAGTTACTACACCACTGGAACTGGACGCGGGAGTGGATCTATAAAGCACATATGGCAGAGGATTTCAAGTGCTGGAGGTGCTGGAGGTGCTGAAGGTGTGGTGCACTCGCCTGTGATATTTTACATTTCCTGCGGACTGTACAGAGCTTTGTGCTACTGGGGCTCCGTTTGGGATACCTTGATGACCAACCTAGGGGTGGCACCGCAATTCATGGCCCGTCTGACCTTGCTTCACAAAATGTCAGTATTCCATGATTTAACCCACCAATGTAAGAGCTAGCTGGCTACGTCCTTCGTAGTGGGAGTTGGATTTTTGTGGGCGACCATGGGGCTTGGCACCCTGACATTTTTATTTCCTGTTCTCATGTCAATTCCCCTCGTGTTCTCCCTCATCCTCCTTCCCTGATCATCTGCGGGATTTTCTGGGCCACATCACCTCTATCTAGAAGGGTTATTTCATTTATTGTTTATCCTGTTTTCAATGTCTTCTTACTAGTTCTAGTTTACACAGTATCTTGGACTCTGATGGATCGATAAACTTCCATCCCTGTAATATGCTCATTGTATATGAAAAATCAATAGAGATTGAGGTATTTAAAAAAGACACAGGGAGTGGTGTCACTTAACATTTGACTTTGACAATTCCAAAGGAAGAGACATTACTGAATTTATAGACATGATCAGAACACATGTAAAGTGATAAAATTAACAACCAAGTCTCACTAAAATAGACATTCAATTTAACGTTCTACTGAGCTGTGTGCAGTACTCATGGTGAAATATGAGAAAAGTTTTGCACCAAAATGTGGGACAGAGGGTCTGCTCTGTGCCGAATAGTCATCTGTGAAGTTCTAGTTAATCCCCATAGTTTGGAAGAGTGGGCCAAGTTTGAGTGAGACTTCACCACGACCTACAAATTTGTTAGTGTCACTCATGATGAGTGAGGTTTGAGGGCGCTGATGTATGCAAGTCCAAACCAATGTCGCTGTCGAGGCACTCAAGGCTGCTGAATGACAATGCTACAAAGAGTTGATGCACTCACTAATCAATGGTGTACTGATGACGAGTGTACTACGATATAGGGGCCTATGTGAAGGAGTAGAATATTTTCGAGTAAAGAATTGCCCCTCCCCTGTTCCTCAGACCAGTAACACCCACTCATTTTCATGATACAATGCAAACTGTGTGAGAAATTTCTGGTTCATACTTGGTTGCCCTATCTTAGGAATTATTTGTTTCAAAGATAATTGCTTTATTTTTTGTCAGTGAATCTTTGTTGAGAGAGGATGGTGGTTACTGTAAACAAAACAACAAAGCCTGGAAGAGGCCGATATCTTAATTTTTCAGGAGACAGTTGTGCTCTTAAACCAGAAACTCAAAACCTAATTAGAACCTACAATTCAGTCTTGTTCGAGGATATAACTCCGAATTAAATATAAGGAACAAGCCACAGATACAGGAAAATTATAAATAAGCTGTTCCTTCAATTGTCGCTTTGACACATGACCTATGCCGCATTGTCACTGATCTGGTGTTTAAAACTCCATGGTATTTACCTCTATTTACTTTGCTATCTAGCACGTTGTGGATTTGAAAAACTGCCAATATATTATTTAAAAGAATAAATAGGCTGCCCAGTTTAATTGGAAAACTGACTGATATTCTGATATATGCTTTGAAATACAGATATATTAATTGAATTACAGACTGCCACTTCCAGTTGTCACCTTTCTGTAAATACTCTTAAGTCCTTTAAGTCAGTGTTTGGGAGATGCAATCTGAAGAGAAGCTATAAATACTTTTGTACAGCAGCAAAGTGTGAGGCCCTGTACTTGAACTATCTGACCCTTAAAAACATTCACATCTGTGACATCTGAAATCCCAGGTCTTTACAGGCACCAATGCTTGTTTATGTGAGCCTGGAGGCGGTGGTTCCGTCAGTGGCCACCAGAGGGCGATCCTTATCTGCTGATGAAACCCCCTGAGCTGCACATTGCATGAAAGGAGAAGGGTTTCCTCCTCCGGGTCAGTGGTGGCAGAGACAGCACTAGCAGCGGTGCTGACATCACTTCCAGCCTGCTGCAGAGGAGGAAGGAGCCCTGTCTGGTGGGCAGATACCTTCATCTTCAGACCCTCACAGACCCCCCTCAGACCCCAGATCTGCCCCCAGGAGGAGGAGAGAGTCTGGACAGGTTTCTGCTCAGGTAGGAGAGCTGCTAACTCACTGCAATTTATTAATACATGGATCAGATTTCCCCCGCTCTTCCTGCTGCTGAGCCTGAGTGGGGAGCGGAGGAGGTGAGGCCTGTCCAGGGGTGCAGAGGAGGTGAGGCCTGTCCAGGGGTGCAGAGGTGGAGAGGCCTGTCCAGGGGTGCAGAGGAGGTGAGACCTGTCCAGGGGTGCAGAGGAGGAGAGGCCTCTCCAGGGGGTGCAGAGGAGGTGAGGCCTGTCCAGGGGGCAGAGGAGGAGAGGCCTGCCCGGTTGTGAGAGGAGGAGAGGCCTGTCCAGGGATACAGAGGAGGTGAGGCCTGCCCGGGGGTGAGAGGAGGTGAGGCCTGTCCAGGGGTGCAGAGGAGGTGAGGCCTGTCCAGGGGTGCAGAGGAGGTGAGCCCTGCCCGGGGGTGAGAGGAGGAGAGGCCTGTCCAGTGGGAAGAGGAGGAGAGGCCTGTCCAGGGGTGCAGAGGAGTAGGGGCCTGTCCTGGGGTGCAGAGGAGGAGAGGCCTGTCCAGGGGTGCAGAGGAGGTAAGGCCTGTCCAGGGCTGCAGAGGAGGAGAGGCCTGTCCAGGGGTGCAGAGGAGGTGAGGCCTGTCCAGGGGTGCAGAGGTGGAGAGGCCTGTCCAGGGGTGCAGAGGAGGAGAGGCCTGTCCAGGGGTACAGAGGAGGAGAGGCCTGTCCAGGGATGCAGAGGAGGTGAGGCCTGTCCAGGCGTGCAGAGGTGGAGAGGCCTGTCCAGGGATGCAGAGGAGGTGAGGCCTGTCCAGGGGTGCAGAGGAGGAGGGGCCTGTCCAGGGGTGCAGAGGAGGTGAGGCATGTCCAGGGGTGCAGAGGAGGTGAGGCCTGTCCAGGGGTACAGGGGGGGAGTGAGGCCTTTTCAGGGGTGCAGAGGAGGAGGGGCCTGTCCAGGGGTACAAAGGAGGTGAGGCCTGTCCAGGGGTGCAGAGGAGGTGAGGCCTGTCCAGGGGTGCAGAAGAGGAGGGGCCTGTCCAGGGGTGCAGAGGAGGTGAGGCCTGTCCAGGGGTGCAGAGGAGGCGAGGCCTGTCCAGGGGTGCAGAGGAGGCGAGGCCTGTCCAGGGGTGCAGAGGAGGAGAGGCCTGTCCAGGGGTACAGAGGAGGAGAGGCCTGTCCAGGGGTGCAGAGAAGGAGGGGCCTGTCCAGGGGGGCAGAGGAGGTGAGGCCTGTCCAGGGGTGCAGAGGAGGTGAGGCCTGTCCAGGGGTGCAGAGGAGGTGAGGCCTGTCCAGGGGTGCAGAGGAGGAAGGGCCTCTCCTGGGATGCAGAGTAGGAGAGGCCTGTCCAGAGGAGGGGCAGAGGGGATGAGGCCTGTCCAGGGGTGCAGAGGTGTAGGGGCGTGTCCAGGGATGCAGGGGGGAGTGAGGCCTGTCCAGGGGTGCAGAGGAGGAGAGGCCTGTCTAAGGGGGCAGAGGAGGAGAGGCCTGTCCAGGGGTGCAGGGGGGGAGTGAGGCCTGTCCAGGGGTGCAGAGGAGGAGGGGCCTGTCCAGTGGTGCCGATGAGGTGAGGCCTGTCCAAGGGTGCAGAGGAGGTGAGGCCTGGCCAGGGGTGCAGAGGGGGAGGGGCCTGTCCAGGGGTGCAGAGGAGGTGAGGCCTGTCCAGGGGTGCAGAGGAGATGAGGCCTGTCCAGGGGTGCAGGGGGGGGAGTGCGGCCTGTCCAGGGGTGCAGAGGACGAGGGGCCTGTCCAGGGGTGCAGAGGAGGTGAGGCCTGTCCAGGGATGCAGAGGAGGTGAGGCCTGTCCAGGGGTGCAGAGGAGGTGAGGCCTGTCCCGTGGGTACAGAGGAGGGGAGGCCTGTCCAGGGGTGCAGAGGAGGTGACGTCTGTCCAGGGGTGCTGAGGAGGTGAGCACAGTCCAGAGGTCAGAGGAGGCGAGGCCTGTCCAGGGGTGCAGTGGAGGTGAGGCCTGACCAGGGGTGCAGAGGAGGTGAAGCCTGTCCAGGTGTTCAGAGGAAGAGAGGCATATCCAGAGGGGTGCAGAGGAGGTGAGGCCTGTCCAGGGGTGCACGGGGGAGTGAGGACTGTCCAGGGCTGCAGAGGAGGAGGAGCCTGTCCAGGGGTACAGAGGAGATGAGGCCTGTCCAGGGGTACAGAGGAGGTGAGGCATATCCAGAGGGGTGCAGAGGAGGTGAGGCCTGTCCAGGGATGCAGGGGGGGGAGTGAGGCCTGTCCAGGGGTGCAGAGGAGGAGGGGCCTGTCCAGGGGTACAGAGGAGATGAGGCCTGTATAGGGGTGCAGAGGAGGTGAGGCCTGTCCAGGGGTGCAGAGGAGGAGGGGCCTGTCCAGGGGTGTAGAGGAGGTGAGTCATATCCAGAGGGGTGCAGAGGAGGTGAGGCCTGTCCATGGGTGCAGGTGGGGGAGTGAGGCCTGTCCAGGGGTGCAGAGGAGGAGGGGCCTGTCCAGGGGTGCAGAGGAGGTGAGGCCTGTCCAGGGGTGCAGAGGAGGCGAGGCCTGTCCAGGGGTGCAGAGGAGGTGAGGCATATCCAGATGGGTGCAGAGGAGGTAAGGCCTGTCCAGGGGTGCAGGGGGGAGTGAGGCCTGTCCAGGGGTGCAGAGGATGAGGGGCCTGTCCAGGGGTGCAGAGTAGGTGAGGCCTGTCCAGGGGGTGCAGAGGAGGTGAGGCCTCTCCAGGGGTATAGAGGAGGTGAGGCCTGTCCAGGGGTATAGAGGAGGTGAGGCCTTTCCAGGGGCGCAGAGGAGGTGAGGCCTGTCTAGGGCTGCAGAGGAGGAGAGGCCTGTCCAGGGGTGCAGAGGAGGTGAGACCTGTCCAGGGGTATAGAGGAGGTGATACCTGTCCAGGGGAGCAGAGGGGGTGAGGCCTGTCCAGGGGTGCGGCAGAGGAGATGCCTGTCTAGGGGTGCAGAGATTGTGAGGCCTGTCCAGGGGTGCAGAAAAGGTGAGGTCTGTCCAGAGGAGGAGAGGCCTGTCCAGAGGAGCAGAGGAGGTGAGGCCTGTCCAGGAGAGCGGAGGAGGTGAGGCCTGTCCAGGGGGTGCAGAGAAGAGGCCTGTCTAGGGGTGCAGAGGAGGTGAAGCCTGTCCAGGGGGTGCAGAGGAGAGGCCTGTCCAGGGGGCAGAGAAGGTGAGGCCTGTCCTGGGGCGTGCAGAGGAGGTGAGGCCTGTCCCGGGGTACAGAGGAGGTGAGACCTGTCCTGAGGGGTGCAGGGGAGATGCCTGTCCAGGGGGAGCAGAGGAGGCGAGTCCTGTCCGGGATGCAGAGGAGGTGAAGCATGTCCTGTCCATGGGGTTAAGAGCAAGTGAGGCCTGTCCAGGGGTGCAGAGGAGGGGAGTCCTGTCCCTGGGTGCAAAGGAGGTGATGCCTCCCCAGGGGGAGGAGAGGAGGTGAGGCCTGTCCATGTGTGCAGAGGTGATGAGGCCTGTCCTGAGGGGTGCAGAGGGGATGCCTGTCCTGGGGAGCAGAAGAGGTGATGCCTGTCCTGAGGGGTGCAGAGGAGAGGCCTGTCCAGGGGTGCAGAGAAGGTGAGGCCTGTACCGGGGTGTGCAGATGAGGTGAGGCCTGTCCAGGGGTGCAGAGGAGGTGAGGCCTGTCCAGGGGTGCAGAGGAGGTTAGGTCTGTCCAACGGTGCAGAGGAGGTGAGGCCTGTCCAGGGGTGCAGAGAAAGAGTGGCCTGTCCAGGGGTGCAGAGGAGGCGAGGCCTGTCCAGGGGTGCAGAGGAGGTGAAACCTGTCCAGGGGTATAGAGGAGGTGAGGCCTGTCCAGGGGAGCAGAGGAGGTGAGGCCTCCTCTGCTCCCCTGAGGGGTGCAGAGGAGGAGAGGCCTGGCCAGGGGTGCAGAGGAAGTGAGGCCTGTCCACGGGTGCAGAGGAGGAGAGGCCTTCCAGGGGGGTACAGAGGAGGTGAGGCTTGTCCAAAGGGTGCAAAGGAGATGAGGCATGTCCTTTTCATGGGGGTTGCAAAGAGGTGACGCATGTCAATAGGTGCAGAGGAGGTGAGGCCTGTCCTTGGGTGCAGAGGTGATGAGGCCTGCGAAGCTGGTGCAGAAGAGGTGAGGCCTGATCTGTGGCGGTGCAGAGGAGGAGAGGCCTTTCCAGGGGGGCAGAGGAGAAGAGGCCTATCCAGAGGTGCAGAGACGGAGAGGTCTATCCAGGGGTGCAGGGGAAGTGAAGCCTGTCCAGGGGTGCAGAGGAGGTGATGCCTGTCCGGAGGGGTGCAGGGGAGATGCCTGTTCAGGGGGAGCAGAGGAGCCGAGGCCTGTCCGGGGTTCAGAGGAGGTAAAGCATGTCCTGTCCATGAGGTTAGGTGCAGGTGAGGCCTGTCCAGGAGTGCAGAGGAGGTGAAGCCCGTCCAGAGGTGCAGAGGAGGAGAGGTCTCTGAGTCATATCCAGAGGGGTGCAGAGGAGGTGAGGCCTGTCCATGGGTGCAGGTGGGGGAGTGAGGCCTGTCCAGGGGTGCAGAGGAGGAGAGGTCTGTCCAGGGGTGCAGGGGAGGTGAAGCCTGTACAGGGGTGCAGAGGAGGTGAGGCCTGTCCTGAGGGGTGTAGGGGAGATGCCTTCCCCAGGGGGAGCAGAGGAGGTGAGGCCTGTCCGGTGTGCAGAGGAGGTGAAGCATGTCCTGTTAAATCTGGTAGTAAATATTTGGCACACTCCGAGATGCAAGTAACGCTGAATGGCCAGTCCCACACGAAATACTGGCTGCGCACGGAGTTTCCACCGCGTGGGACGGGACCGTCCACTCGTAAAATTGATATATAGCAAGGATTTTGACTTCAGGGTGTAATTATAGCTCCCGGGGATTCTGTGCTACATGTACACGCGTGCAGTGGGTGGTGACAGGGCTTGTGAACAGATATTACACCCATTGAATAATTTGTTAAAAACTTAAGTGCCAGGAATCTCGTCAGGAGGCATGTTAAGTACAGCACATACCAACATTATAATTAAAACAAGAAGCGTGAGCAACAAGCCCAGGAGTTGTGCGTGCACACGTGCAAAAAAAAAAAGGGAAAGTTAACTAATGGCAAGTAGGGAGAAATTATCCCGCAATAGGCGGAGTATCCCCAAGCATATAGATTATTAGATGTCTTGGAGAGACAGCGCATGCACGCTGCCTAGGCGAGACCTAAAAATCACCAACTGATGAGACACCAACAATCAGCCTAAATATTCTAGTGAAAACACATCACATTTCATTTTTAGGTAGAGCCTAAAACTGTGCATGCGCTGTTTGCTCGACTTATAGTAAAGGGCATCTCGAAAGTGCTACAGAGGATTTCATGGCTGGCTACAAGCTTGAGTGCACATGCGCATGCACATGCAGAACAGCCATCTGTCTCCTCTGTCACGGGTCATTAAATAGCTTTCCTCTCTACCTCCATCCGATCACTTTAACTTTCGCTTTCGTGGCTTGGCTTGTTTATACTGCTGGGGTGATTAAAAGCTCCTTATTTGTGTCCTTTGAAAAGCCTGCAATGTCCTTGTTTCCCTTGCCTTGGCAAAGTTTGTTTGCATTTTGAAATAACTGTTATTTTATTGTGAAATAATGTCCCCCTCAGCCAAACTTTCGTCCCCTTTTCCCCTCTTTTTTGAAAGGTAAAATAGCTGCCAGGTCCAGCCTCTGTCCCTTGTTGCTAGTGCCAAAGTGAGGCGGCCAATCGTGCCAATTGTGCCACATCCACCAATCATGCCGCGTCTACCACCACCAGGTCCACCACCACCACATCCACCACCACGTCCAGCACCACCACGTCCACCACCACCACCACCACCGTAAACCACCACCACCCCCACATCCACCACTAGCACGTCCACCACCAGCACATCCACCATCACCACGTCCACCACCACCACCACCACCGTAAACCACCACCACCATGTCCACCACCACCCCCACATCCACCACTAGCACGTCCACCACCAGCACATCCACCACCACCACATCCACGACCAGGTCCACCACCACCACGTCCACCACCACCACCACCGTAAACCACCACCACCATGTCCACCACCACCCCCACATCCACTACTAGCACGTCCACCACCAGCACATCCACCACCACCACGTCCACCACCACGTCCACCACCACCACGTTCACCACCACCACGTCCACCACCACATCCCCCACTACCACCACATCCACCAACACTACGTCCACCACCACCACCACATCCACCAACACCATGTCCACCACCACCATGTCCACCACATTCACCACCATGTGCACCACCATCACAACGTCCACCACCACCACATCCACCACCACCATGTCCATCACCATCACGTCCATCACCACCATGTCCACAACCACCACGTCCACCATTTCCACCACCACGTCCACCACCACCACACCCACCACCACATCCACCACCACTACTTCCACCACCACCATGTCCACCACCACCATGTCCACCACCACCATGTCTACCACCATGTCCACTACCACATCTACCACCACCATGTCCACCACCACCATGTCCACCACCACCACCATGTCCACCACCACCGCATCCACCACCACCATGTCCACCACCATAATTTCCTATGCAATGAATAACGTTAACAGATTTTTCAGTGGCGCATCTGCATAAAAATCCTCTTCCTTTTGGAAATTAAGAGAAACTTAACCCCTCACCCAAACAATACACTTACGAAAAAAATTGACTGAATGAGAGCCGGGGCCTGCAGCCTTAGTGCTCCAGTAATATTACACCTGGCGGCCAAGAAACCAAGACCGTAGAAGTCCTGTGCGCACGCCCGCCGCGCCGCAGACACACGCACCGCGGCGGCCATCTGTGGGTTCTGCCCCGGTAGCTTGCGTGGTTTAATGTAACAGGCGATTGGCTTTGAATAGATCCCACGGGCTTCCCAGGGGCGGGATACACTTACAGGGACAGATTTAATCTTCCATTAAAAATCCGTGGGATGACAGTGAAGCATGGGACAACGAGGCGCGAGCGCTTTATAGCCGCTGCCAAAGCTACCACTGGACATGACTTCTCCAAACAGTATCATTCCATCTTCACCTTTGACCCAGTAATGCACACCAGAACTGGAGTCCTCAAGGATTACTGTGGCAATCAAACCACACACACAGGTATCTAGGTAATCCATAGGATTGGTTCTGTTGTGGGGTGGGAAGGGGGAATTCCATAAATCTAATGCCATTTGAATATAATTAAATTGGGGACATTACTATAAGAACAATAGTACTACAAAGTAGTAAGCAGGCACTGAGGCATTTATGCCACACACAGGTTTATTTGTTGACAGGAAAATACACTATGCAAAATGTTTCAGTAACAGATATCTTTTGGTTAAACCTGGGCAGACTCATTCAAATTCAAACTTTGTTGACAACGAATTAGACATTTATGGTTGTGTGTACAGCGCCTTTGGCCATAAGGGCCCACACAAAAGCTTCAAATTTAAGGTTTTTTTTTTTTATATATTTATTTGAGCAAATTCATAAATATACAACTCATACAGTATATATAACAAAATAAGTGATCAGTTCAAAAAGAATCAAAATTTGGCAAATATATGACATTGGCAGATAAATGACATGTAAATGGATATATAAAGAAAGAAAAAGGAAACAAAAGAAAGTATCACATCTTTAGAGGCTATGAATTTCTTTGGTTGTCAAACCAGGTAGCGACTGGGGCCCATACCTGGGCCCCAAGGGTTCGTAGTCTTTTCCCTTTGGTTTTATAAATTGCAGTCTCCTGCTTATAAATTCCTATTAGTCTGTTCAGCCATCCTTGAAACGTAGGAGCTTCTGAATCTTTCCACCGTGTTGTCAAAAGTATTCTATATACTGCTGTCCCAACAAATACGGTCATTGCTTCATCGTTACTATACCCTAGAGAATCATCATAGCCCAGGATTAATAAAGTTGATGATGTTTTAAGCTTGTGTCCAAAAATTCCGGCCCAATATTTGAACATCCCTTTTTTGATCGAGTCTAGTTTAGGGCAGTCAGCGAGCATATGTATCAGATTAGCTGGGCTGAGAGAGCATCTCGGGCATTGATCATTTATTCTTTTTCCCCAACTTAATAATTTTGCAGGGGTGAAGTAAAGATCATAAATTGTCTTAAAAATTTGAGCCTTTAAGTTAGATGCTAACAGTAATTTCGATGATAACATCAGGGACTTATCAATATCGATATTTGGATTATGTAGAATAGAGGCCCATCGTTTTTCCATTTGTTCTAGATTGTCAGGTTGATTGTTTATGAGCACTTCATAGATATTACCTATCCTAGTTGCCCTTTTCTGGATTAGTTCTAGGATTGAGATGGCCGTCAGTTCTATTCTAGGTACTATCTGTCTAAGGGATATATATACTTGTATGAATTTCAGGTAGTCAGTACGGGGAGTTTGATATTTTTGGCATAGTTCTTCAAAAGACAGTATAGAATGATGAAAGAGATCCCCTAGTGTCACTATCCCTAAGTTCTCCCATCTCCTTGAGATATTATCGTTAACTTGGGTCGGGATTATTGAACTATGCCAGAGTGGAGTATATTTGGTGTATTTAGGTATTCAAGTACTTCATGGTATTCTTCCAAACTCTCCATGCATCCGTGATAGTCTTAAACTTAATTTTTTTAAAGTAAGATGGTTCAATTTGTTTTAAGTGAAGATCTCTGGCTTTTCCTCCTAACAATAGTTCATATATTGATGGTATGGAACAGCTTAGGGCATTGTTCGTTGGTGGTTTAGCATCAAAGAGGTTAATCATTTGTTGCAATAGTGTTGCCCATGAATAGAGTGTTAAATTTGGTACTGCCAGCCCTCCTCTATGTTGGGGTAGAGTTAACTTGGGAAGAGCCCTTCTCATTTTGCCATAGTTCCAGATAAATCTTACCATTGAAGAATCGAGGGCTTTAATTATTCCAGCATCAGCCAGGAGCAGAATTGCCCGAAATAGATATAAGATTTTAGGAAATATGCTCATTTTGAGGTAATTTGTTCTACCAATTATTGTTAGATGTAAATTGTTAACTCTAGCAAGATCTTTTTTACCTTTTTTAATGAGCGGGTCATAATTAAGATGATTTATTTCATTTACCTTAGGAGAGATGGTGACTCCTAAGTAAACCGCGTGGTTGACTCTATAAGGACTTACAAAGGATGTGTTTTCAGTACATATAACCATCGTCTTATTTTTATTCAGGGAATATCCTGAATATAAACCATAGGATCGAGTGATTAATTCGATCTCCTCGATTGCCTCAGTGGGGTTCGGTGTTAATACCGCCACGTCATCAGCATAGGCAAGTATTTTGGTGTTATGGGTGCCAACACTAACCGGTTCAATAAGAGGAGAGGTAAGAAGCTTGATAATAAGTGGGTTAATGTATAGAGCGAAAAGAATTGGGGAGCACGGGCATCCTTGCCGCGTGCCCCGTTGAATGTTGATAGGTTCTGACTCTTTACCATTCACAATAGTTTTAGCCTTAGGATCAACATAGAGTGCTTTGATAGATTTAATAAAAGCCGGGCCGAAATTATTTACTTCTAGCACTTCCCATAAGAACCGCCAAGAGACCCGGTCAAAGGCCTTCTCTGCGTCTAATAGGATCATCGACATCTGGCCCCCCTCTACCCCTGTGATGTCAAATAGGGAGATGGCTCTGCGAGTGTGGTCTGTCGTGCTCTTACCGGGGATGAAGCCGTGCTGCCAGGGGGAGACCAGATGTTCGATGATCCTACCAAGCCGGTTGGCCAAGACCGTGGCATAGATCTTCGAGTCCGAGTTGATAAGTGAAATTCGGCGGTAGGATGAGGTTGATTCGGGTGGTTTACCTTTTTTGGGAAAGATGGCAATTGTACACCGAGAAAGAGATCTAATAGATATGGTACAATCAGGTTACTAAGCAGTTTATAAAGATCCAGAGGGATTCTGTCTGGCCCTGCAGCTTTTCCAGAGGCTAGTTCTAATAGTGCTAACTCTACTTCAGTAATTGAGATCTCTCTTTCAAGGTCGTCCCTAGTTGTGTTATCGATAGTTTTACCAGGATCTGTTTCGGGAAGCCAATTAGTCAGAAAGTCTTTAATGTTGGGCATAGGCAATCGATCTTCATTTTGGTACAACTTCTGATAATAGTCTTGAAAAGCTGTTGCTATGCCCTCAGAAGAGGTATGTTTATGTCCTTCATAGTCTATAAGTTTTATTATATTTTGTGATTGTTTCTGGCGAACTTTAAGAGCCAAATGCTTCCCCACCTTTTCTCAATTTTCATATGTTTTATTCTGGTTTACCTGGAGGATTTCTGCTGCTTTTCGAGTCAAGTCACTATTAATCTCGGCTTTAAGAACTAAGATCTTACAGAGGGTATCTTCTGCTTGCTGCCCGAGGTGTATCTGGGTGGCGTGTAGTAGCTCTAAGTTTGCTAGTTCAGTATTGAGCTGTTTAGTTAGACTATCAAGTTCTATTTTACGTTTGGCGACAAAGGAGATAGTTTCCCCCCTTATAGCCGCTTTATAACAGTCCCAGACAACTAGCCTAGGTGCACTGTATTGATTGTAATCAAAGAATTATTTTGTCCAGATTTTAATATATTCTATATATTCTTGATTTGCAAGGAGTTTGCGGTCAAATGACCATTGAAAATGTGGCTTTTTATAACTGGGAACATCGAGAACAACAAACAGAGCATTATGGTCTGATATTGTCTTGGGGGCTTTAGTTATCACAGCATCCAGGGCAATATTGGCTGTTGACATTATATAGTCAATACGTACATATTTGTTGTGCGGGTAGGAAAAATACGTATAGCCAGGGTCTTTGTTGTTTTTTAGACTCCAGATGTCGTTTAAATTGTGGCTCATCATAAATTGCCGTATTGCCCTGAATACTCTGGGTTTACGCCCGGTATACATCTGTTGTATTTGTCTACCGTAAACGTGACCCATAGAAATATTAAAGTCGCCGCAGACAACCAAAGGCCCTGTCCAAGATGCGAGCTCGAGTTCTAGGTCATACAATAGGGCCGGATCATCCAAATTTGAACCATAAATTGAGCAGATAGTAATGCCGAGGTTGAGTTGTACTATAACCCACCTACCATGGGGGTCAGCTAATTTCCGCAAGGGTTTACCCATAAAAGGTCTTACCAGAATACCAACACCTCGGGTCTAAGAGGTCTGTGTTGTTGTATCTAGAATGTTGAAACCTGGTATTTTTAGTATCTCAATTTCATCTATCGGAATGTGGGTCTCCTGTAGGCAATGGATGTCACATGAAGCTTGATGTACTAATTGATATAGCTGTGCCCTCTTCCCCTTATCATTAAGGCCCGCCACGTTCCAACAGCAGAGTTTTAGTTTACCCATAATTCATTTGGTTAGTCCAACAGTGTAGAGTAGTGAACCATGTTGCTAGCTTCCTTGATTCTATAAACATGCTAGGTTTTCCTTGTTCTCCATAATGTCCATATTGTCCATATTGTCTTATCACATATTGTGCCTTAGCTATTTCCTTAACCGTAGATATCTTTATTATGTGTGTTGTACATTTTGATTTGCTCTTTTTATTCTTTTTATGCTTTGCCCACCCCCACCACCCACTCTCCCAGAGAACCCCTGTCCCCTTACAACCCAAAAAAAGGCAATTAGACTCGAGCGAGTCTGTATTGATGGGCTATTGCAGCCTGAGCAGAACAGAGTGACCATACACCAATTTAAAGATAGGGGGGTACAGGAATGAAAAGATTAAAGGGGGAGTGAAAAAAAGAAAAAAAAGAAAAAATAAGCTAAGTTGAAGAGGGTCACGATAGATTGATTATCTAAACATCACATTCGGCATACGTGAAGTTGCAGTTATAATCAGTTATAGTTATGCTTGTGATTATGGCTACTTCAGGCTTTCTAAGTACTCCTTCACCTTAATCTCTGAAGTAAAAAACCTTGTTTGCCCCCAATTACAACTTTCAACTTGGCTGGATTGTTAAGATAAACCACCGCCTTCTTCTCTAAGAAGGGCTTGATCAACTGTCTGAGGCGCCATCTCCTTTCCACAGTTACGTGGCAGAAGTCAGGTCGCACAAAATAGGTGATCGAGTCTCTACTACGATGTGAATCGGGTCTGGCTTTATCCGAGATGGCTTGTCGGAGTAGGAAATTACCAAAATACACTAGAATTGCTCTAGGATATCCCCCCGATTTCACAGGAGATTTTAATGTTAAGGGAACTCTGTGGGCCCGTTGTACCTCCAGGTTAAAATCCCAGCTGGTAAGTTCTGGCAGGGTATCACGGAGGAGTTGAACAATATATGAGCGACAGTCTTCCCCTTCGCTTTTTTCGGGGACACCAAGGACGCGTAAGTTATTTCGGCGTAGCCGATTTTCACAGTCCTCAAGCTTCCACCGCACATCCTGTAGCTCAGCCTCGTGAGATTCAACTTGTTCTTGAACCACAGTTGCTTCTGTTTCATTAGAAACTATACGTACTTCCATCTCACTTAATCGTTCGTTAAATGTGCCCACAGTTTTAGAAAGTTTGTGTACAACTCCTTGGACTTTATGCAGAGCTGCCCGTGCTTTATGGCTGTCTTTGGAAGTCTCTTCACAGTAGTAAGCAGGCACTGAGGCATTTATGCCACACACATGTTTATTTGTTGACAGGAAAATACACTATCCAAAATGTTTCAGTAACAGATAGCTTTTGGTTAAACCTGGGCAGACTCATTCAAATTCAAACTTTGTTGACAACGAATTAGAAATTTATGGTTGTGTGTACAGCGCCCTTGGCCATAAGGACCCACACAAAAGCTTCAAATTTAAGTTTTCTAATGTTACCAAAAAGACCATGAGACTGAAGATAACAAGCATTTGCAAAGTAACAGGTCGCGCATTTACACAAGTTTAAGCTATTGGGATTGTAAATGACAAAGAATTTTATTTATGTTTTGAAAACCAAAACATTGATAAAAGGCATTGTCATTTACAATGCCAATAGCTCAAACTTGCGTAAATGCAAGACGAATTGCTTTGCAAATGCTTGTTCCAGTTTGTTGTGTGTCCAAACACCCATTTGGTAGCTAGTAGCAGGTATACCCCAACTGCCTGGTATTTAGTGAATATCAAATCAATCGCTAGTGGGCTGCCAACTATCAGGGTCGCACTGAGATAAAGAATATTTACCAGCACGAAAATAAAAATGCTCACCATTTGTGAATTAAATAGCTGAAGAAGTGGCATCTATAAGCTAACTGTAATACACGCTATCATGCAAAAGGAAAATAATAATAGACTACTGTGTAGAATATCTGTGCAATGCAGCAAAAAAAAAAGTACATAGATATGCAAGTCAGATTCAGAGAGGACTATATTCATTCTATATCACGCATTACAATATTTTAGCTTTCTCCCACTGGAAACTTGCTCTGCCCAATAAAAGTTAATGTTAACATGTTCCCCCCACCTCTCATTAAAACTCTCCCACATTGTTGTACCAAAATACATTGAAGCCTTCTTTATTTATGTACATGAGAGCATACACTGCTCATGTGCGTGCTTATATTACGTGAATGACGGTTCATTACCATTAAAGAGGGGTATAATAAACTTGCATTGTCCCTCTCTGTGACATTACTGCACACTGCTTATGCTACTTTGCAAACTCTGCCCCTCTAAAACCTTTTTTTTGTTTTGTTTAGGGCTCGTGCCCCCTGTACTCTGCATTTTCGTACTTGTGGTTTGCTGTTTTCAGTATCTGTATAGACTTAAATATAAAAAAGTGATGTTATTACAAGCCTTAAAATAGCAAATGTGTCACACATTGTGGCTTAAGTGAGGACGGAGGTGCAGGAGACTGATTAGTTAAGTGGTGAATTAATAAACCAGACTTGTCACACTCGCACTTCCTTGAAGACTTGACAGGCCTGTCTGCTCTGGCACTTCTGTAAAGTTAGGGAAGGATTAGCAGAATGAGCAGCTTTTACTCCCATGGGACCACCGAGAGCAAAGCAGATACAGTGGCCCCGGCTCAACCCGACCCCTTTTTGAAGAACATGGAAATACACATGTAGCTGGGGCGGTCGCCGGGAGGATCTAGATCAGTGATACTCAAAGTACGGCCCGGGGGCCGCATAAGGCCCTCCAGGTCTTTACATGCGGACCCCCGGGCAGCAGCAGCACTGGGCTGCCGTTTACTTGATTCAGAACTAACATGAAAAAGAAACGTACAAATACAGCAAACACTTATTTACAGGTTAATTGCAGTTAGGAAAAGGAGGTAACTAGGCCTTTAACTTTAGGAACACCTTAATTCTTAAAGGCAGCCCCTAGATATACATGCTTTGTTTTCCCATCCCAGACTTTACACCCCGCTGGTATCAGTGCGGCCCTCGGTCACATCATAGACCAAACTTTGCGGCCCCCGGGAAAATGTTTATGAGTACCCGTGACCTAGATCAACAAAAGGCGGAAGTAGTTTGGCACGAGGACGAAACAGAAGCATGCATCTCTAAAAGGCACGAACAGGAACCAATTATAACAAGCATTGGCATAGCCAATAGGTCTTGCCTTTGGGACCTTATAAGTGTTTAGCCATGCAACAGTTGATGTTGTTGCACCAAGGATATTGTGCTGGATAACTAAACACTTATAAGGTCCCAAAGGCGAGACCTACTGGCTATGCCAATGCTTGTTTACTTGATGGGCATTGGCTGACCACTACCTGGTTACTGAGGCCCTAGTGAGGTTGAGACATATTTGGGGGAGTTTTAGCCTCATATTTTAAACAACGAAGGAGTGACTTAATGAAAACAAAATAAGACAAAACAAGGTGTGTTAGGTTATGCAATGGTCCCTACCCGGTTGACATAACTGTAAGGTTGGAAAAATCCAATCCTAACAATCAGGAGGTCGCAACCCAGAAAAGTAGTATAACTACACATAACTGGAAAGGACAAGTAAACCTCTTTGTTAAAAGGACCCTCACTCACCACTAGTTGGTGACATGCTTCATCATAGGGTCCCCGCTGGGGTGGCCGAATGCCCCCCCAGCGTGCTACAACGCCTGATTTACAGCGGAGCGGGTTGGTGTTGAGTGTGACAGTGGTTTAACTCAAAAGAAATTGTTGCAAAATAAGTGAGTGCAGAATTTAAAAATTACTAGGTTGAAACCCAAACAAAATCTTCAATGTGGGCCAACCTGTATCCAGATTAAAAAGGCGGACAAAATAGGTTCTGAATTTGGAGACCTGTGTCCTTGAGTGAGATATAAGGTCAACATGTTTCTGCTGTAAAAATGCAGGATCGCACAGCATTCGTCAGGACCATAGACCAATAGCACTCCGGTGGTATGTACACACTAAGGTACACCCTCCCGTGAGGCACTTGATGTAAAAAATTGAAAGAGTATGATGTAATTACTCACGGATATTGCCCGTGTCGGCACACTGTGATTCACAGCAGCCCGAGTTACCTGTAGAGAAAGGAGAGGGACACACTAACACATAGACACACAAATCAACATGTTATCCATTTTTACAACATGTAGCAAGGTAACGTGAGAATTATCACATCACCTCTGTTTCCTTAACACCCTATTAGAGTGGTAGGATAAAGTACCCTCATAATCATGAATTCGATATAGAGGGATGTTTAGTTACAGACTTCTAAACAAAAATTATTCATATTAGAATAGTGGAACCAAAGAGGGAGGTTCCTGAAACGCAGTAGATTTATTTAAATCAGCGTATTTTGGGCTAAAGTTTTAGAAAGGCTAAGGATTTCTTACCCCTCCATAGTTTATACTTAAGCCGGGTATATAATCAATAATTAAAGCAGACAAAATATATTATTTTGGAGACTCATAAAACGGCAAAAGGGGGGGCCTCACAATGTGGAAACCAGAGCGACAACATGCATTAATCTGCAAGGTTCAATAGCGTGTCAGCAAGGAGCTCAAAGCACTTACAGCTAGAAGGAGGGAAATTCTCTTCATGGGTCAAGACAGCACGGGAATTGTTCACGCGGTGTAAAATCTAGCGTGTAAGGAGGAAAACAAGATGTTACCAAACCCTCCGTAGTTCGACAGTCTTTGAGGCAGAAAGCAGCTGCACGGTAGACAAGCAGTTAAAAACTTACTTTTCCACTCGCGACTCCCCGTCCAAAACCTATGCTACAGGACTGCCGTCTGCCCGGAGGTAGTAGAGAAACCCATGTGAGCTCTTTTAAATAACATAGTTGTTCCGGCCACGTGACTGGCGTGCCCGGACATGAAAAAGGGGGGCGTGACACGGGGCGTCACACAGGGCGAGGCGGAGAAGCCTTAAAGGGACAAAGCCCCTTTGGTCACCCTACAGGTAATGCGGTTCGAATCCCCGTTCCGCCTCGTTGGTGAACCAATAAGTTGAGGGGAATAAGATGTTAATTTTGAGGAACAATAGTTCTCTCCAAAAAATGTGATTGATATTCATAACGATAACGATTAAGGCAAAGACGTGCGTCGATTAAAACGAGCCAGTCCTGAGTGGGAGGCTACGCCTTGATACTATATGGTAGGCAGCCAATTTGTCTGCGCCCATACCTTCCGAAATAATGCATTGTCATAGAATCTTCTGGGGCATTGATAACTTTAGTACTGTATTATTATTAAAATATGCTTAGATCATGATGCCATATGAAATGGCTCTAGTGCGGTTATATTCTTGGTTCACCTTGATCCACCCAGTCACCTATCTGGGATATGGTATGCGCTAGAAAAGGGTCGAGAAATAAGGCATGTTGTCACCAAGCAAAGCAACCACCTCTTCTTTTGAAAAGGAGGGGCCCTGTTCTTCCATGGTAGATTGATGGTCTCGTTATTAATAAGTCTCTGCTAATAATAAATCAGTAAGTCTCTCACAGCTGCACGCTGCTCTCAGAACCAACAAAATCAACAAGAGAGATAGGGCGCGAGTAGACACTCCTGTACCCCAATAATTATATTTTAAACAACGAAGGAGTGACTTAATGAAAACAAAATAAGACAAAACAAGGTGTGTTAGGTTATGCAATGGTCCCTACCCGGTTGACATAACTGTAAGGTTGGAAAAATCCAATCCTAACAATCAGGAGGTCGCAACCCAGAAAAGTAGTATAACTACACATAACTGGAAAGGACAAGTAAACCTCTTTGTTAAAAGGACCCTCACTCACCACTAGTTGGTGACATGCTTCATCATAGGGTCCCCGCTGGGGTGGCCGAATGCCCCCCCAGCGTGCTACAACGCCTGATTTACAGCGGAGCGGGTTGGTGTTGAGTGTGACAGTGGTTTAACTCAAAAGAAATTGTTGCAAAATAAGTGAGTGCAGAATTTAAAAATTACTAGGTTGAAACCCAAACAAAATCTTCAATGTGGGCCAACCTGTATCCAGATTAAAAAGGCGGACAAAATAGGTTCTGAATTTGGAGACCTGTGTCCTTGAGTGAGATATAAGGTCAACATGTTTCTGCTGTAAAAATGCAGGATCGCACAGCATTCGTCAGGACCATAGACCAATAGCACTCCGGTGGTATGTACACACTAAGGTACACCCTCCCGTGAGGCACTTGATGTAAAAAATTGAAAGAGTATGATGTAATTACTCACGGATATTGCCCGTGTCGGCACACTGTGATTCACAGCAGCCCGAGTTACCTGTAGAGAAAGGAGAGGGACACACTAACACATAGACACACAAATCAACATGTTATCCATTTTTACAACATGTAGCAAGGTAACGTGAGAATTATCACATCACCTCTGTTTCCTTAACACCCTATTAGAGTGGTAGGATAAAGTACCCTCATAATCATGAATTCGATATAGAGGGATGTTTAGTTACAGACTTCTAAACAAAAATTATTCATATTAGAATAGTGGAACCAAAGAGGGAGGTTCCTGAAACGCAGTAGATTTATTTAAATCAGCGTATTTTGGGCTAAAGTTTTAGAAAGGCTAAGGATTTCTTACCCCTCCATAGTTTATACTTAAGCCGGGTATATAATCAATAATTAAAGCAGACAAAATATATTATTTTGGAGACTCATAAAACGGCAAAAGGGGGGGCCTCACAATGTGGAAACCAGAGCGACAACATGCATTAATCTGCAAGGTTCAATAGCGTGTCAGCAAGGAGCTCAAAGCACTTACAGCTAGAAGGAGGGAAATTCTCTTCATGGGTCAAGACAGCACGGGAATTGTTCACGCGGTGTAAAATCTAGCGTGTAAGGAGGAAAACAAGATGTTACCAAACCCTCCGTAGTTCGACAGTCTTTGAGGCAGAAAGCAGCTGCACGGTAGACAAGCAGTTAAAAACTTACTTTTCCACTCGCGACTCCCCGTCCAAAACCTATGCTACAGGACTGCCGTCTGCCCGGAGGTAGTAGAGAAACCCATGTGAGCTCTTTTAAATAACATAGTTGTTCCGGCCACGTGACTGGCGTGCCCGGACATGAAAAAGGGGGGCGTGACACGGGGCGTCACACAGGGCGAGGCGGAGAAGCCTTAAAGGGACAAAGCCCCTTTGGTCACCCTACAGGTAATGCGGTTCGAATCCCCGTTCCGCCTCGTTGGTGAACCAATAAGTTGAGGGGAATAAGATGTTAATTTTGAGGAACAATAGTTCTCTCCAAAAAATGTGATTGATATTCATAACGATAACGATTAAGGCAAAGACGTGCGTCGATTAAAACGAGCCAGTCCTGAGTGGGAGGCTACGCCTTGATACTATATGGTAGGCAGCCAATTTGTCTGCGCCCATACCTTCCGAAATAATGCATTGTCATAGAATCTTCTGGGGCATTGATAACTTTAGTACTGTATTATTATTAAAATATGCTTAGATCATGATGCCATATGAAATGGCTCTAGTGCGGTTATATTCTTGGTTCACCTTGATCCACCCAGTCACCTATCTGGGATATGGTATGCGCTAGAAAAGGGTCGAGAAATAAGGCATGTTGTCACCAAGCAAAGCAACCACCTCTTCTTTTGAAAAGGAGGGGCCCTGTTCTTCCATGGTAGATTGATGGTCTCGTTATTAATAAGTCTCTGCTAATAATAAATCAGTAAGTCTCTCACAGCTGCACGCTGCTCTCAGAACCAACAAAATCAACAAGAGAGATAGGGCGCGAGTAGACACTCCTGTACCCCAATAATTATATTTTAAACAACGAAGGAGTGACTTAATGAAAACAAAATAAGACAAAACAAGGTGTGTTAGGTTATGCAATGGTCCCTACCCGGTTGACATAACTGTAAGGTTGGAAAAATCCAATCCTAACAATCAGGAGGTCGCAACCCAGAAAAGTAGTATAACTACACATAACTGGAAAGGACAAGTAAACCTCTTTGTTAAAAGGACCCTCACTCACCACTAGTTGGTGACATGCTTCATCATAGGGTCCCCGCTGGGGTGGCCGAATGCCCCCCCAGCGTGCTACAACGCCTGATTTACAGCGGAGCGGGTTGGTGTTGAGTGTGACAGTGGTTTAACTCAAAAGAAATTGTTGCAAAATAAGTGAGTGCAGAATTTAAAAATTACTAGGTTGAAACCCAAACAAAATCTTCAATGTGGGCCAACCTGTATCCAGATTAAAAAGGCGGACAAAATAGGTTCTGAATTTGGAGACCTGTGTCCTTGAGTGAGATATAAGGTCAACATGTTTCTGCTGTAAAAATGCAGGATCGCACAGCATTCGTCAGGACCATAGACCAATAGCACTCCGGTGGTATGTACACACTAAGGTACACCCTCCCGTGAGGCACTTGATGTAAAAAATTGAAAGAGTATGATGTAATTACTCACGGATATTGCCCGTGTCGGCACACTGTGATTCACAGCAGCCCGAGTTACCTGTAGAGAAAGGAGAGGGACACACTAACACATAGACACACAAATCAACATGTTATCCATTTTTACAACATGTAGCAAGGTAACGTGAGAATTATCACATCACCTCTGTTTCCTTAACACCCTATTAGAGTGGTAGGATAAAGTACCCTCATAATCATGAATTCGATATAGAGGGATGTTTAGTTACAGACTTCTAAACAAAAATTATTCATATTAGAATAGTGGAACCAAAGAGGGAGGTTCCTGAAACGCAGTAGATTTATTTAAATCAGCGTATTTTGGGCTAAAGTTTTAGAAAGGCTAAGGATTTCTTACCCCTCCATAGTTTATACTTAAGCCGGGTATATAATCAATAATTAAAGCAGACAAAATATATTATTTTGGAGACTCATAAAACGGCAAAAGGGGGGGCCTCACAATGTGGAAACCAGAGCGACAACATGCATTAATCTGCAAGGTTCAATAGCGTGTCAGCAAGGAGCTCAAAGCACTTACAGCTAGAAGGAGGGAAATTCTCGTTACCTTGCTACATGTTGTAAAAATGGATAACATGTTGATTTGTGTGTCTATGTGTTAGTGTGTCCCTCTCCTTTCTCTACAGGTAACTCGGGCTGCTGTGAATCACAGTGTGCCGACACGGGCAATATCCGTGAGTAATTACATCATACTCTTTCAATTTTTTACATCAAGTGCCTCACGGGAGGGTGTACCTTAGTGTGTACATACCACCGGAGTGCTATTGGTCTATGGTCCTGACGAATGCTGTGCGATCCTGCATTTTTACAGCAGAAACATGTTGACCTTATATCTCACTCAAGGACACAGGTCTCCAAATTCAGAACCTATTTTGTCCGCCTTTTTAATCTGGATACAGGTTGGCCCACATTGAAGATTTTGTTTGGGTTTCAACCTAGTAATTTTTAAATTCTGCACTCACTTATTTTGCAACAATTTCTTTTGAGTTAAACCACTGTCACACTCAACACCAACCCGCTCCGCTGTAAATCAGGCGTTGTAGCACGCTGGGGGGGCATTCGGCCACCCCAGCGGGGACCCTATGATGAAGCATGTCACCAACTAGTGGTGAGTGAGGGTCCTTTTAACAAAGAGGTTTACTTGTCCTTTCCAGTTATGTGTAGTTATACTACTTTTCTGGGTTGCGACCTCCTGATTGTTAGGATTGGATTTTTCCAACCTTACAGTTATGTCAACCGGGTAGGGACCATTGCATAACCTAACACACCTTGTTTTGTCTTATTTTGTTTTCATTAAGTCACTCCTTCGTTGTTTAAAATATAATTATTGGGGTACAGGAGTGTCTACTCGCGCCCTATCTCTCTTGTTGATTTTGTTGGTTCTGAGAGCAGCGTGCAGCTGTGAGAGACTTACTGATTTATTATTAGCAGAGACTTATTAATAACGAGACCATCAATCTACCATGGAAGAACAGGGCCCCTCCTTTTCAAAAGAAGAGGTGGTTGCTTTGCTTGGTGACAACATGCCTTATTTCTCGACCCTTTTCTAGCGCATACCATATCCCAGATAGGTGACTGGGTGGATCAAGGTGAACCAAGAATATAACCGCACTAGAGCCATTTCATATGGCATCATGATCTAAGCATATTTTAATAATAATACAGTACTAAAGTTATCAATGCCCCAGAAGATTCTATGACAATGCATTATTTCGGAAGGTATGGGCGCAGACAAATTGGCTGCCTACCATATAGTATCAAGGCGTAGCCTCCCACTCAGGACTGGCTCGTTTTAATCGACGCACGTCTTTGCCTTAATCGTTATCGTTATGAATATCAATCACATTTTTTGGAGAGAACTATTGTTCCTCAAAATTAACATCTTATTCCCCTCAACTTATTGGTTCACCAACGAGGCGGAACGGGGATTCGAACCGCATTACCTGTAGGGTGAC
Source organism: Lissotriton helveticus (assembly GCF_964261635.1). Lineage (NCBI taxonomy): Eukaryota > Metazoa > Chordata > Amphibia > Caudata > Salamandridae > Lissotriton > Lissotriton helveticus. The sequence goes on from NW_027611655.1 coordinate 71,684, forward strand.
CAAAGGGGCTTTGTCCCTTTAAGGCTTCTCCGCCTCGCCCTGTGTGACGCCCCGTGTCACGCCCCCCTTTTTCATGTCCGGGCACGCCAGTCACGTGGCCGGAACAACTATGTTATTTAAAAGAGCTCACATGGGTTTCTCTACTACCTCCGGGCAGACGGCAGTCCTGTAGCATAGGTTTTGGACGGGGAGTCGCGAGTGGAAAAGTAAGTTTTTAACTGCTTGTCTACCGTGCAGCTGCTTTCTGCCTCAAAGACTGTCGAACTACGGAGGGTTTGGTAACATCTTGTTTTCCTCCTTACACGCTAGATTTTACACCGCGTGAACAATTCCCGTGCTGTCTTGACCCATGAAGAGAATTTCCCTCCTTCTAGCTGTAAGTGCTTTGAGCTCCTTGCTGACACGCTATTGAACCTTGCAGATTAATGCATGTTGTCGCTCTGGTTTCCACATTGTGAGGCCCCCCCTTTTGCCGTTTTATGAGTCTCCAAAATAATATATTTTGTCTGCTTTAATTATTGATTATATACCCGGCTTAAGTATAAACTATGGAGGGGTAAGAAATCCTTAGCCTTTCTAAAACTTTAGCCCAAAATACGCTGATTTAAATAAATCTACTGCGTTTCAGGAACCTCCCTCTTTGGTTCCACTATTCTAATATGAATAATTTTTGTTTAGAAGTCTGTAACTAAACATCCCTCTATATCGAATTCATGATTATGAGGGTACTTTATCCTACCACTCTAATAGGGTGTTAAGGAAACAGAGGTGATGTGATAATTCTCACGTTACCTTGCTACATGTTGTAAAAATGGATAACATGTTGATTTGTGTGTCTATGTGTTAGTGTGTCCCTCTCCTTTCTCTACAGGTAACTCGGGCTGCTGTGAATCACAGTGTGCCGACACGGGCAATATCCGTGAGTAATTACATCATACTCTTTCAATTTTTTACATCAAGTGCCTCACGGGAGGGTGTACCTTAGTGTGTACATACCACCGGAGTGCTATTGGTCTATGGTCCTGACGAATGCTGTGCGATCCTGCATTTTTACAGCAGAAACATGTTGACCTTATATCTCACTCAAGGACACAGGTCTCCAAATTCAGAACCTATTTTGTCCGCCTTTTTAATCTGGATACAGGTTGGCCCACATTGAAGATTTTGTTTGGGTTTCAACCTAGTAATTTTTAAATTCTGCACTCACTTATTTTGCAACAATTTCTTTTGAGTTAAACCACTGTCACACTCAACACCAACCCGCTCCGCTGTAAATCAGGCGTTGTAGCACGCTGGGGGGGCATTCGGCCACCCCAGCGGGGACCCTATGATGAAGCATGTCACCAACTAGTGGTGAGTGAGGGTCCTTTTAACAAAGAGGTTTACTTGTCCTTTCCAGTTATGTGTAGTTATACTACTTTTCTGGGTTGCGACCTCCTGATTGTTAGGATTGGATTTTTCCAACCTTACAGTTATGTCAACCGGGTAGGGACCATTGCATAACCTAACACACCTTGTTTTGTCTTATTTTGTTTTCATTAAGTCACTCCTTCGTTGTTTAAAATATAATTATTGGGGTACAGGAGTGTCTACTCGCGCCCTATCTCTCTTGTTGATTTTGTTGGTTCTGAGAGCAGCGTGCAGCTGTGAGAGACTTACTGATTTATTATTAGCAGAGACTTATTAATAACGAGACCATCAATCTACCATGGAAGAACAGGGCCCCTCCTTTTCAAAAGAAGAGGTGGTTGCTTTGCTTGGTGACAACATGCCTTATTTCTCGACCCTTTTCTAGCGCATACCATATCCCAGATAGGTGACTGGGTGGATCAAGGTGAACCAAGAATATAACCGCACTAGAGCCATTTCATATGGCATCATGATCTAAGCATATTTTAATAATAATACAGTACTAAAGTTATCAATGCCCCAGAAGATTCTATGACAATGCATTATTTCGGAAGGTATGGGCGCAGACAAATTGGCTGCCTACCATATAGTATCAAGGCGTAGCCTCCCACTCAGGACTGGCTCGTTTTAATCGACGCACGTCTTTGCCTTAATCGTTATCGTTATGAATATCAATCACATTTTTTGGAGAGAACTATTGTTCCTCAAAATTAACATCTTATTCCCCTCAACTTATTGGTTCACCAACGAGGCGGAACGGGGATTCGAACCGCATTACCTGTAGGGTGACCAAAGGGGCTTTGTCCCTTTAAGGCTTCTCCGCCTCGCCCTGTGTGACGCCCCGTGTCACGCCCCCCTTTTTCATGTCCGGGCACGCCAGTCACGTGGCCGGAACAACTATGTTATTTAAAAGAGCTCACATGGGTTTCTCTACTACCTCCGGGCAGACGGCAGTCCTGTAGCATAGGTTTTGGACGGGGAGTCGCGAGTGGAAAAGTAAGTTTTTAACTGCTTGTCTACCGTGCAGCTGCTTTCTGCCTCAAAGACTGTCGAACTACGGAGGGTTTGGTAACATCTTGTTTTCCTCCTTACACGCTAGATTTTACACCGCGTGAACAATTCCCGTGCTGTCTTGACCCATGAAGAGAATTTCCCTCCTTCTAGCTGTAAGTGCTTTGAGCTCCTTGCTGACACGCTATTGAACCTTGCAGATTAATGCATGTTGTCGCTCTGGTTTCCACATTGTGAGGCCCCCCCTTTTGCCGTTTTATGAGTCTCCAAAATAATATATTTTGTCTGCTTTAATTATTGATTATATACCCGGCTTAAGTATAAACTATGGAGGGGTAAGAAATCCTTAGCCTTTCTAAAACTTTAGCCCAAAATACGCTGATTTAAATAAATCTACTGCGTTTCAGGAACCTCCCTCTTTGGTTCCACTATTCTAATATGAATAATTTTTGTTTAGAAGTCTGTAACTAAACATCCCTCTATATCGAATTCATGATTATGAGGGTACTTTATCCTACCACTCTAATAGGGTGTTAAGGAAACAGAGGTGATGTGATAATTCTCACGTTACCTTGCTACATGTTGTAAAAATGGATAACATGTTGATTTGTGTGTCTATGTGTTAGTGTGTCCCTCTCCTTTCTCTACAGGTAACTCGGGCTGCTGTGAATCACAGTGTGCCGACACGGGCAATATCCGTGAGTAATTACATCATACTCTTTCAATTTTTTACATCAAGTGCCTCACGGGAGGGTGTACCTTAGTGTGTACATACCACCGGAGTGCTATTGGTCTATGGTCCTGACGAATGCTGTGCGATCCTGCATTTTTACAGCAGAAACATGTTGACCTTATATCTCACTCAAGGACACAGGTCTCCAAATTCAGAACCTATTTTGTCCGCCTTTTTAATCTGGATACAGGTTGGCCCACATTGAAGATTTTGTTTGGGTTTCAACCTAGTAATTTTTAAATTCTGCACTCACTTATTTTGCAACAATTTCTTTTGAGTTAAACCACTGTCACACTCAACACCAACCCGCTCCGCTGTAAATCAGGCGTTGTAGCACGCTGGGGGGGCATTCGGCCACCCCAGCGGGGACCCTATGATGAAGCATGTCACCAACTAGTGGTGAGTGAGGGTCCTTTTAACAAAGAGGTTTACTTGTCCTTTCCAGTTATGTGTAGTTATACTACTTTTCTGGGTTGCGACCTCCTGATTGTTAGGATTGGATTTTTCCAACCTTACAGTTATGTCAACCGGGTAGGGACCATTGCATAACCTAACACACCTTGTTTTGTCTTATTTTGTTTTCATTAAGTCACTCCTTCGTTGTTTAAAATATAATTATTGGGGTACAGGAGTGTCTACTCGCGCCCTATCTCTCTTGTTGATTTTGTTGGAGTTTTAGCCTCATCAGATGATGCTGTGCATGCCCAGCCTAGGTGCAATGAGGCGCAGTCGGTGCTGGCTGGGAGTGCGTTCTTTCACTTTCAATTGACGGGGCTGCCCCCCTTTACTCTGGTGAAAGCCAAAAACGGAATTCAAGTCGATCTTCTCATCACACAGATTTTTCAGGTGAAAAAAAGTAAACGTTTGCTGAGGCCTTTAAAAGAGTGACCCAATTCCACCAATGAGGGTCAATGAGCATTGTTGATACAAAATAATCATTGATCGATGCAGACAACAACAACAAACATGAATCCCGTACAGCAGGCTTGAGACCCTCCCAGCACCAGTCAATCTTTGTATCTCATGGCCTCACCTGGGGTTTCATACGGGGTCTGTGCTCCCTGCTGTGGGTCACGACCTCACCTGGGGTTTCATACGGGGCCTGTGCTCCCTGCTGTGCTCGGGCGTCCTCCGCTGGCCCTGCTGAGACTGAGGCCAGGACTAAACCATGAGCGCGGGGTTAACTGCGCATGCGCTAAGCACAGACACTGCCTCCCGCCACAGAGCACGAGGCGCCCCGCGCCACAGCACACGCTGAGATTTATGTGCAAAGGTCTTTGGGTTGGCTCCTCTATGTGGAGGGGGGAAGTGTCTTTCCTCTGCGCAGGCGCACTGAAACTGAGATATCTGTCCAGGGCAGTTCACAGGGCACAGGCTGCATTCTGTGCAAGGTCCTATCTTGGCGATAGGAAGTAGTGTCTTCGCCCCGCACGTGTGCAGCTGTGACGCGCGGTGCTGCGCGTGAGCAGCCGTGAGACGCCATGTTTGTTCGCGCGCGTAGATGGGGTCAAGCCCTGAATCAGCTGCGCTTAACCCGGAATAACAACAACCACCGAAGAGAGACTGAAGTCAGAGGTATCCGAGGAGGCAAAGGTTTGATTCTAACCAGAAAGCGCTCGGAGACACATGCACAAGACAACAGAGGCCGCAAGGAGCCTCTGGGCAGGAGGGTTATTAATAATAGGATTGCAGCATTTGTGGCCGTGAGCTCAGCCTGGTGACAGAAAGGAGGCTATGCAGCCACAGTGTGCGTCACAAGTTTACAAGTCGATGGGTTTAAAGCAGAGATTCAGGGCATGCATTCATTCCATTTGATGTGAGCACCGTGAAGAAATGATGGTTTGTGTTTATTAGCAGGTAAACATGCGCACTTTCACCAGAGGAATAGTATTTGTATCTGTTCACAGGCTTCTTTCATATTGTCATACGCAGGGCTTTAAGTGGGATGGGTCTCTATCTAGCACTGCCACCCTTCACTCTTTATGTCAATTCAAAGAGACTCCTTATAGTTCTTTCACAGTCTCATCATTTCAGAAATGATGCTTTGTGTTTATTAGCAGGTAAACATGCGTACTTTCTACAGAGGAATAGTATTTGTATCTGTTCACAGGCTTCTTTCGTAGTGTCATACGCTGGGCTTTAAGTGGGACGGGTCCTTGTTAAAAGCTGCTGCTGAGACGGATCTCTCTCCAGCAGTGCCACCCTTCACTATTCATGTAAATTCAAAGAGACTCCTTACAGTTCTTTCACAGTCTCATCGTTTCAGAAGTGAATCAATTTTAATATTCTAAACAACGAAGCCATAGTCGTTGCTTTTTTTATCTGATGCAACTAGGGTGACTCACTAGCATGGGTGCATATTCAGGACACTGAGAGTAAACATTCAGGGCAATGGGCTGTACAGTGGTTTCCAGACTCTGAACTGTTTCATACATTTGTGACTTAAGAAAAGAAAGTGCATTCATATCGGATCCGTACAGTCCCCCCAGCGCCATAGTGCACTCTCAATGATCTGGGAAAGTGAAGCCTGCCAGAAATGAATTACGTCACACAAGACATACAGCCACTTAGCAGTTTCCCATTCTTCTGCTCGTGGTCTCTTCTTTGTAACTTACACCACTGATAACTAGTATTCTTCCCTGCATAGAACTGCACACATTACCTTTCATTATTTACCTTTCTCAAACAAGTCATAACTCTTTTTCAAAGTTCATTTAAATTATATTGCAGAACTGCTCACCAAGCAAAAACTTAAAAATAAATTACTAATCAGATAGGAGAAACCTAATGCATTTACCAATGCTTGTTTACATTTTACTATAGTTAATTAGATATTCAACATACATTAACAAGCATTGGCATAGCCAATAGGTCTCGCCTTTGGGACCTTGATGTTGTTGCACCAAGGATATTGTGCTGCATAACTAAATAGTTATAAGGTCCCAAAAGCGAGACCTATTGGCTATGTCAAGGCTTGTTTTGCATTTGTCACCTCGAGTGGGCCAGGTATGCCCAGACGTGGGTCCCACACTATCCATGCCACTGGAGTCAAGCTATCCTGGCTGATGAGGGCTGAAAGGCCGAACCCGATCCTAGGATGCTTGTTTCCAGTTCAGGGAGACACACAACCACACTCACACACACAACCACACACACACACACACACAACCACACCCATAACCACACCCACAACCACACACACAACCACACACACAACCACACACAACCACACAAACAACCACACACACAACCACATCCACACACAACCATACCCACAACCTTATACAATCACAACCATACACACACACACACACAACCACAGCCACACCCAACCACACTCACAACCACACACACAACCACACACAACCACACCCACAAATACACACACACAACCACATACAACCACATCCACACACAGCAACACTCAACCACACACACCCAACCACACCCACACACAACCACACACAACCACACACACAACCACAAATACACACACAACCACACACACACAAAACCACACTTACAACCACACACAACCACACCCAACCACAGTGGTGCTGTAGTGTGGTGCTGTACAGTGGTGCTGTACAGTGGTGCTGCAGGGGGTGCTGCAGAGTGGTGGTTTATATTGGTGTTGTAAAGGGGTACTGTAGAGTGGTGCTGCAGAGTGGTGCTGCAGTGTGGTGCTGTACAGTGGTGCTGCAGAGTGGTGGTTTAGATTGGTGCTGTAGAGTGGTGCTGCAGAGTGGTGCTGCAGAGTGGTGCTGCAGAGTGGTGGTTTAGATTGGTGCTGTAAAGGGGTACTGTAGAGTGGTGCTGCAGAGTGGTGCTCCAGAGTGGTGCTGTGCAGTGGTGCTGCAGAATGCTGCTGTACAGTGGTGCTGCAGAGTGCTGCTGTACAGTGGGTGAGGAGCTTAAAGGTGATCCTCTTGTTGACCGGGAGCCAGTGCAGGTTTCTCAGGTGGGCGGTGATGTGGCTGTTGGGAGGGAGTACGATGATGAGGCGTGCAGAGGCGTTTTGTAGGCATTGGAGTCTCTACTGGAGTGTGGCCGTGGTTCCTGCGTAGAGGGCGTTGCCATAGTCCAGCTTGCTGCTGACGATTGCTTGGGTGACCATCCGTCTGGTTTTGGTGGGGATCCATCTGTATATCTTTCAGAGCATGTGGAGGGTGTTGAAGCAGGAAGAGGAAAACAGCATTAAGTTGCTGGGCCATAGAGGGCGTGGAGTCCACAATGAACCCCAGGTTGCAAGTGATGTTGGTGGGTATCAGGGCAGCTCCCAGCATAGCCGGCCACCAGGAGTCGTCCCATGCTGAGCGGGTGGATCTGAGGATGAGGACCTCCTGTCTTGTCCGAGTTCAGTTTCAGCCGGCTAGTCTTCATCCAGTCTGCAACAGCCTTCATTCCCTTTTGGAGGTTGGATTTTGTGGTGGCCATGTCCTTGGTGAGGGAGAGGATCCACTGGGTATCGTTAGTGTACGAGATGATGTTGAGGTGGTGTGCTCGGATGATGTTGGCGAGCGGTGCCATGTAGATACTGAAAAGGGTAGGGCTGATGGATGATCCTTGGGGTACGCCGCAGGTGATCGCGGTGGCTTTGGATCGGAAATGGGGAGGTGGACTCTCTGGGTTCTGCCGGTGAGGAAAGAGGTGATAAAAGTAATTAGCTGTATAAGCACATTGAACAAAATAAATAGTTCCACCATCTTTCTAAAACAATGTACATATGCCAGCAGATAATAACTGTATCAGGCATTTTCCTACTATGCTTTCCTGTGTGTGTGTGTGTGTGTGTGTGTTTGTCTCTGTCTCCCATTCCCTGGAGGGAGAGTTTGGATGCTCCCCATTGTAGAAGAGTCGGTCGAGAAGGAGCTCTCTGCATTGAATAATTTCTTGGTATACACTTTTTATTAGTATTGCAGAAAATCACAATGATTGATTGTCTCTTTTGTATTCTTCTTTCCCACAGAGTCTTCCACTTCAGTCCCTTAGGTGAGCCTAGGCCGCCTTCATCCCTTGGACAGAAGGAAAAGGCTCAGGTAAGTGTTTTTGCTTTATGGTTTAGTTAAGGGAGGATGTGAGGAATAAATAATAGCTATGCATAAATTTGAAGGGAGGGGCTAGAGGTTGGAGTAACCAAAAGAAAAAGAGTAGCCGATGACTTCTGCTTTTGTCTTTCTTTTCCGTCTCACTTATTTCCTTTACCCTGGGTCCCTTTCACCCCTCTGCCTCTTCGCTCGTCCCTCTCTGACTCAGCCCCTTTCCAAAAGTCCCGTAGATGCCCATGCACCTGGAAGAGCAAAGTCCCTCCGGGGACGTGGCGTGGTGACGAGTTTAAATTTCGAGATGGCATTGACTGATCGGAAGTCTATACAAAAACGGAGGGAACCATCCGGTTTCAGAACTATGACAATGGGGGAGGACCAGTTACTGCTGGAAGGTTTTATGACTCCTAGTTGTAACCTGCTCTCTATTGCGGCAGGAACCGCGTCCCGCCTAGCGCATGGTATTCTGTAGGGGCGTTGTTTTATTACTTCATTTGGTGGGATAACAATGGCATGCTCGACAATTGTTGTTTTTCCCGGGAGGTCAGAAAAGATGGAGGAGAAGGACTCTAAGAGGGTCTGAAGAGACACTTTTTGTTCCTCTGTTAGATGTTCGTTTATGAGCAATTGAGTCAATGTTGAAGGAATGGGTTTTTAGTCAGACAAAACGTAACGGGTGTCTTTGGGGAGGGGTCCCAACAATTTCTTTAGTAGATTTATGTTTTATATCTGGGTTTTGGTTGAGGAAAGGCGTAACCGGTAAGTAGTCAGGCCTATCCTTTCAACAACTACATATGGTCCCTTCAATTCTGCCCTTTTTTGGCGTATAGAGGAAGGTAGGAGTAGGAGCACCTAGTCATGGACTTGTAACTGCGGTCACCTCTTTCCTTTATTGCAAGACATCTGCTAGCTTCTTTGAGCTTTTTCTAGGTTGTCGTGAGCAAAATCTCACCGTTTCTGTATGCGGTTTCTTAGGCTTTGGGTGTATTCTAGAGGGTGTTGTGTGTCTTCTTGTTTCTCTTGTTCCCAGTCTTCTCTTGTCATTTCTAGCAAGGTTTGTGGCTGTCTCCCATAAAGAAGTACAAAGGGAGAACAGCCCAAGCTTCTCTAAACCTGGCTTCAAATAACAAAGAGGGCGAGTGGCAACAACATGTCCCATTCTTTCCCTTCGGTGGTAAGCATTTTCTTCATGGTTAGCTTAAAGGTGGCGTTATATCGCTTGCACAGACCCTCTGTCTGAGGGTAATAAGCCGATGTTCTTATTTGGGTAATTTTCAAGGTTTTACAGACTTGTTTCATTAAACGAGAAACAAAGGGGGTACCCTGGTCTGTCAAAATCTCTGTGGAAAAATCCTACCCTCGAAAACAGTTCTAGTAACTTTCACTGATGTTTTTTTCGTGCTTGGTGTTCGTAGGGGAAATGCTTCTGGGTATCGATTTGCGTAATCGACAATAACCAGTATATAGATAAATAATTTTTTCGATTTTGGGAGAGGACCATGTAAATCCATACTTATCCTCTCAAAGGGGTTATCGATGATTGGTAGAGGTTGTAAGGGAACGGCAGGGGTTTTTTGAGGTCCTTCTTCTGACATATTTCACACTCCCTGCAGTATTTATCTACATTGGCGAATATCCCTGGCCAATAAAAAATATCTCAACACAGTCTGGGTTGTTTTTTCAGGTACACTGTGACCTGCTAGAATGTGTGACTGGGCAAAAAATAATATTTGATAGAGAAATCTCTTGAGAACCACTAACTGTGGGGGATCGTCTTGTTTTCCTATCCTGTATATTAAATTGTTTTTGAGGATGAATGAGAATGAACTCACCCTCTCACCCTCACATACCCTCTCACCCTCATACACCCTCTCACCCCCCTCACCCTCATACCCCCTCACCCTCATATCCACTCACCCTCACCCTCACACACCCTCTCACCCTCACACACCCTCTCACCCTCACACACCCTCTCACCTACACACACCCTCTCACCCTCACCACCCTCACCCTCACCCCCTCACCCTCACACCCTCACCCTCACACACCCTCACCCTCACACCCCCTCACACCCTCTCACCCTCACACACCCTCTCACCTACACACACCCTCTCACCCTCACCACCCTCACCCTCACCCCCTCACCCTCACACCCTCACCCTCACACCCCCTCACCCTCACACCCCCTCACACCCTCTCACCCTCACACACCCTCTCACCCTCACACACTCTCACCCTCACATACCCTCACACCCTCACACCCCCTCATCCTCCCACCCCCTCACCCTCACCCCCTCAACCTCACTCACCCTCACCCCATCACCCTCACCCGATCACCATCTCCCCCTCACCCACTCTGACCCTCACACCCCCTCATCCTCACACCCGCTCACACCCCCTCACCCTCACTCACCCCCTCACACCCCCTCAGCCTCACAACCCTCTCACCCTCACTCACCCTCACACCCCCTCACCCTCACTCACCCTCACACTCCCTTCACACCCCCTCACACCCTCTCACCCTCACACACCCTCTCACCCTCACACACCCTCACCCTCACACACCCTCACACCCCCTCATCCTCCCACCCCCTCACCCTCACCCCCTCACCCTCACACACCCTCACCCCCATCACCCTCACCCCATCACCATCTCCCCCTCACCCTCTCTGACCCTCACACCCCTCATCCTCACAACCCCTCACATCTCCTCACCCTCACTCACCCCCTCACACCCCCTCAGCCTCACAACCCTCTCACCCTCACACACCCTCACCCTCACTCACCCTCACACCCCCTCACCCTCACTCACCCTCACACTCCCTTCACACACCCTCACATACCCTCACACACCCTCACCAGCATAGCATAACCAAACCCAGCATAGCATTGCATAACAAAACAAAGCATAGGATAGCAAAACAAAACATAGCATAACAAAACAAAACATTTCAAATGCATATCTATGACCGATACCCAATCAGATTCAGTTAATGTTGATGAAGTAGATTTCCTACTAGATCTACTCAGTTTGTTTAACAGAATCCAGAAGCCTCTTGACTTACTCCTTTTGCAAGCATATAGAGCTTTTGCCCACAACTATTGCTTTTCTTGCATTTTGTCCTTCCAGACCATTTTCCTTACTCCTGTATTTATCTTTTTAAGTTTTACTCTGTAAATTAACTTCAAACTTTTTGACCAATCTCAGGATTCTGCTACGTCCTTTTTTTGATTGATGGCTTTCAAACAAAATTTTCACCAATGAACATGCTGGTTTTTTCCTCCACTGACCTTTATTAGCATAATATTGAGATTGTGGTAATTAATTGCTTTGTGAAGAGAGATCATTTTTCGACAGCATTCGAATAATCTCCTTCGAAGTAAAAATCCACAATTGCCTGCGCAATATTTGTAATAGAATCTTTGGTGTTATCTGACCAATAAAGTTTCTTATAATTTACTGTTGTTATTTGTCCCGGAAGTGTCGTATAGTTTTCAAATCTTAGGCCATTTAGGTTTAACTCAATTATTTGTTGATCGCGGTAGTTTATATATATTCCCTCTTTCCGATAAGACAACATTTTATGAAATAGAGTCAACTATGCTATGGTAAAATCTATTCTAGCACTATGATCCCCTGCTTGAAAAGTCCATGCTGGTGGCGAATCTTGAGTAAATCGCCCATTTTGCCATCTAAGACCTATGGTTTCTAATTCTTATACAAGAGTCTTGCCGATGTTTTCATTCTTTTGTTCCCTCATACCCATTGTTGATGAAAAACTTAGAATTGACCATAAGTAATTTTGCCATTGTATTTCAACATCTCTAGTGTAAGACCAAAGCATTTTCATGTTATAATCACCGGTAATAATAATCTCAGGTTGGGTGTCATTGTCCAGTTGCTGCAATATCATAATTATCAAATTGGTCGCCATTGTTCTTCGTAATTATATACGTTGATTACTACAAGAGATTTAATTATATTTTGTTCCTTGTATCGTATTTTGACAGTTGGATAATCCTTTTGACTTGGGACGTCCATTTCACTTTCCATTTTTAGCTCAGTTGATATAAAAATAGAAATAGCCAAACCCCCACAAGGTCTGCCATAGTTACTTGTTCTCTTATCTAAAGAGTAATAACCCTATACCCTTCCAATCTAAAAAGAACTAAAGCCCAAGTCTCTTGTATACAAATTATTTGAAAACAGCACAAAGTAGCGAGTTGGTTATTCTGAATCATTGCTTGAACCCCATTTATATTCCACGAACATAATCTGACCCTTTTATTCATAATTGTTGGCCCCTTTAAAGAAACTTCAGATTGTAGATGTCAATCCTGCCTGACATTATGGAGGGCTGCTGTTAGCCAACCTAATTTGACAGTGTGAAATAATAGGTCTTCACCTTTTTTTACCTCTAATAATTTTAAATGATGCCCGTTGGTCATACCTATGTTTTTTTTTTATATTGAGTATTTCTTATTATTCTCGGGTCTCATTTGGTTATGATTTTGTAATTTTGTTGACACAAAAGGGCTAGGATAGGATGGTTGCAGGGGAGTTGTTATTTTTATTCCCCAGTCCTGAAAGAGATTATGTTCTTGCATAATAAGGCTGGCGGCAGTAGAAGATGTCCAAATTACTAATGTTGATTCGCAATTATTATTCTTGATGTGTGGAATTCAATTGATTCTATGTCGGTACATTTAATTTTCTTTATTGAGGGTGCTGCATTACACAATTTTAATATGTTCCCACGAGGCAAGATATCATTATTACCCCTAGATTTATATTCCAGCATAGAAATTACCTGCACCACTCCTTCTTTTTGATCTGGGTTAATTAATTTAATTTGTTGCAGGCTATTTTCACCTTGAGCATGGTCAATTAAGCTTCCACTATGATGATTAACAGTTTGAGACCATGATTGTCGATGTTTATGTAACTGCTTCGTTTCGGTTCCCAGATCTTGTGGTAATTTAATATTCTTCCAGGTTTTTAACAAATCTCTATTCGTTTCATCCCTTCTGATACTCTCACTCTTTGCTCTATTTGTTTCCAATTGTGATGGCTTATTCTCCACCTGTTTATTACATTCCTCCACTTGCAGCATTTCTAAGGACTGAATTTTGCCATACTCTATCATTTTTATACTATCAGCTTGCTTGTTTAGGCATTTATTTTTCATAACTGCTTGTTACTTCGATAGATCTTTATTAAATAGAGGGTAAAAGGGTTTTGTTGGAGACATTTATTTACCCTCACCTTCACAATATGATATTTGGTCATGGTTATTTCCAGTGTTCAATCTCACTATATCTGATGCATTTGTATTTTTTATACTTTTAGAAGCTTTATTTCTTGCTTTCCGTTGTTTTTTCCTCTGACTTTTTGATAGTTAAACTTCCGGAGCTGCGTGTGTCATTGTTGATTGTGTCGAGCATAGCTTTATCACTTATTGATCTTTTGTTTTATCATCTATTTTTTCTTTAACAACAACGGTATTGTCTTTACATTTTAGAGGGGCAGTCGGTCTTGATGGGTTGAATTCCCACATTAGGAAAATTCCCTTTTACATCGTCAATTATTGTTTTTAAAATATCCGGAATGGTAGCCAGTTTGTTAATTAGTGGGGCACAACTACACTCTGCACACGTAGATATTGGCTGAGATTGTGCCCTTACTATTATATTATTTTGTGTTGTTATCTTCTGCTCAGTTCCGGCAACAGAGGATGCGGTAGCACTCAAGAGATCTATTTGGACCTCCTTTTTGTTGGACTTATATGTTAAAGCTTCCAGAGTTAATTGCGAGGTTTTGAAGAGTAAATCCCAAATTGCTCCCACGTTCCCACTTCCTGGTACCTGAGTGCCTGGGCTATGGTGTTGCCCATTTATGAATGATAGGTCCTTATACTCCTCTTTTTGTGGTCCTTGAAAATCATGTCCCTCATCACAAGAATTAATGAATTGTGGACTACTATTCAAAACGTCTTTTTGATACAGAGTACTCCAACGCTGCAGAGTTTCTGGGTTGCTGTTGTGTTCGTCCTTATTAATTTGAGATCCGTTATTTTGATTACATTTCGGCTGATCCTGTTTTTTAACTGAATTTATTTTAGACAGAGTAAGATTCGATTTCAGTGGGGTATTGGCTTCCCTTATGATTTTCACCCCACCATTTAGTTCATTTGGAGCTTCTTGCTCTCGTTAATTTATTTGGCCCAAATTAGATGGTTCCCCTATACCGTTAGCTGTTCTGATTTTTACTTGCACTTCTATTGGCATTGGCTGCCTAGTTGGTAGTAATTGCTGAGTATCTCCCATTGTTAGATTTGTGTATTTAGAATCCTCTTGTTGTGAACGACCAGTAAGTGGATTAGTTAACATCTCTAGGTCCGTTATTTGACCCCAATGGTTGACTTGGTCCTTAGTTGAATTTGACATTCGTTCAACCTCAGCTTCAGACTCAGGGTGGCCTGGTTCACTTACTCCTTGCTTAGGGGATATAATATTTGTTCTACTAAGTGGTTTAATTGGTGTTTGAAGAACACATGGGTTAGTTAGCAATGTTAGCATAGCACCAGTTGGATCTTTCATAAAATCAAACTTTGACTGCGACTTTCCCAGTTTCCCAAATGTATGGACCTTAGATGATTTAAAGGACTATATGTCACCTGCCTGTTTTATTATAAATGTATCTAATATTAGTGTTTGTTGTATTTTTATTTTCCTTTTGATAGGAGGGAAAGGTGGCCGCTCCTTTCCTGACCTCATAATACACCCTCTAAGTGAAGAAGTCTTGCTTCTTTCAGAGAATCAAACGGGCCAGTGACAAGACCAAAGGGTGCTTTGATGTGACAAAAACACCTCCAAACACCTCCAAGGAAAAACACCCCCAAAGCACACCTCAGTACTGAATCCGCTGGTACTGCTGGTTACTTATTTAATGAATGAATGAATGAATGAATTAATTAATTAATTAATTAAGTAATCGATTGATTAATAGCCAGGCCCCTGGTATGGCTGGAGTCTAGGCATGCAGAGTAATTCAGGGGTGGAAGGGTGCTTCAACAGGGTCAAAGCCTATTGTCACTTTCCCCTTTGCATAATTTCTCAGACTTTGTATTACAGACGTATTACAGACTCCAATGGCTCAGCGACTTACAGACCAATTAACCTTAACTACTCGCCACACGCCACACACCTCTTGCCACTTGTCACTCACCACTCACTGTTCATTGCTTGTTCGTTGCTATTCATCGCTGACAAGAGTACAAGGGAGAATGCTGGCAATCCTTCAGGAGCAAGAGCGGGACCCAGAGCCAGTCCCACTACAGACGGCCGATGTAGGCGCTTCCCTCCACTCCTCGGCTCAGCTCTGCTCTGCTCAATGCTTAGTAAATACGTAAAATCAGGTGGCAGGCCAAGACTCCTCTGTTCTCCTCTGTGCCCTGCTGCAGCCGCCGCACCAGCAGCACCGCAGACCAAGGCTCCTTTGACCCCTGCAGCAGCCGCCACACGAGCAGCACTGGCAACGCCTTAGCACCGCGATGCCGGCAGCGGCCGTTCCTGCCCCCACAGCAGATCCATAGAACTTAAAGCGCCCGTATAACAGGACACGGGTGAAGCGGGAGAAACCTTCGGGAGCGGGAACCGGTCACAAAACAAACCAGGGCAGTCGTCCCAGGCTCCGCTCGCCTTGCTCTTCAACTCTTCCAGCTCGGCTTGGCCCCTCGGCTCTACTCTATACGCTCTGCACTCAATGCTGAATCATAGGCCAACAACGACTGTGAACACCAACAGAGGGAAGAATTGTGTGTTTCCCCCAGTTCGTAAAAAAACCAGCAAACTTCTTGACTGCTTCTGCTGCACCCAGAGTCTTATGCAGCTTTAAAGTCTAATTTTTCTGTTTGGAAAATAATTGTGTCCTGGTTTTCTGCACCCAGTAAATCCAGGTGCAGAAAAACCTAACAACTGATAATCAGGTGGAATAAAATGAGCACTTGAAAGTTCGCCTTCATTTCATTGCCCTTGATTCATACTCTGGACCATAGTTGAGGGATAGGTCTAGGCATAGTCCTCGCAGCACACAATAGATTTGCTTGAGGCAGAGGCCAAAGCTCAAAAGTCAGGAAACCAGATACAAGTAGGTGGTAACTCAGGGCAGGGGAAAACGCCTGTTGTCCGTAGAGGAGTCATTCCTTTCCCAGAAATCTGCATTACAAATAAATTAATAGTATATCTTTTTTTAATATCTGTTTGGTGCCAGTCCATATGACTATAATATCTGCACTTGGGATTCTATGTTACAACTCCATAGGGTACATGTATCCTTTGTGAGCTTAATAAAATGTTGACAATTCTACAAATCCTCACTCCTAGATCCAAGTACTCTCATGCTACCATTCTACACTCTGCACTGTCTGAAGAACAGCTCAACATTTTCAAAATTCTGCATTGATTTGGCTTGTAAATTATATTTTTAGAAATATTCATGTATTAACTATTTAATTTTAATACTATAGGTGAATGAAATTACGGACGAAGAAAGCAAGATTTAGCACTAAGCAACTGAATGTCAGTGCCACAAGAAGGATTATTTTGAAAAACTGAAGGATATCCAGCATTCTACGTTTAAACAATTTCCAATAATTTAAGTGTGGCGAGGAAAGTACTATACCTGTAAGTGAAATCTCTAATTTTGCATTTCATTAACCCAGAGCAAAGCCATATCTGTGCACACAGCCTCAGAAAAAGTGTAGAAAGACCACTTCAGCATCCTCATCTGAAATATTATCAGAAAGACAAATTGCCTCAGCATGACAGAATAACGTTCATCTAAAGCATCATGTAATTCTAGAGATGAAGCACACACTGCATAAAAGAAATAAAAGAAAATTACAACTAAAGGTTTCTTCTGGTTACCATCAAAGAAAAGACGCTGAAAGAAGACTCCGAAGCTGACACGTTAACAATCAAAACATTGGAAAATCACCATTGTTCAACAACTGTTTTTAAATAGCTACGCAAGTTTGAGACTATCTGCCTCGGGATATAGCACCGCGACGCACACTGCTCACTCTTCGAAAACCTTAAAAATTCACCACTTTATTGTGTTCATGACCATCTCAGATGGTTTCCTTTTCATTGTGTACTGTTCTCTAATTCTATGTAAATCGCCTCAACATTATCTGCTGTGCATGAGTGATATGTAAAACTGTTAAATATAAAAATGGATTAAAGGTGCACCATTGCGTTATACCTAATGTAAATAAAACCTCATCTTCAGAACTACAAACCTTAACCTTACACCAAACTTAGAAAGGGTAAAACAAACTGATGTTCTGCGACTAATGATCCACAATAGTACTCTGCACGTTCTAACGCCCTCAGTTACTGCCATTACGTCAGTGCAAAAAGGTACTTATTAGTTTAATCGTTAAATATCAGACTAACACCTTATCACTGCATTGTTAAGAACCTATACAAATAGATTTGAGAAAAACTTCAGTCACAAAAAAAGTTGCTTCCTGAGAGGCTATTACCTAAATTACTGCTAGAAAAATTTCAACAGGTGTTACAGGGCTGCTTCCAGACATATTTTGCTCAATTCAAATGTTAAGAAGATTACACTCAATTTCTTTTACAGATAAATGCTGAACATTATCTAAACAAGCCCGACTCTAAAATCGAGGCAAAATAACCAAAGTTGGGGAAAAAAGTTACCTATGCCAAAAAAGATACAGCCATAAATTTTATCTCACAGAATTTGCCAGAATGCACACTGGGGGAAACGACTCTCAGTGCAAAGTATGCCAAAAAAGTTTCAAGCGTAAATCTTATCTCACTGAGCATATGAGAATCCACACTGGGGGAAAACACTCTCCGTGCAAAGTATGCCAAAAACGTTTCAGGCGTAAATCTTATCTCATTGAGCATATGAGAATCCACACTGGGGAAAAACCTTTTCAGTGCTCTGAATGTCAGAAAAGGTTTAGTATCAAACCGAGTCTATATCGACATGCATTAACCCACTCTGTGGAAAAACATTACCAGTGCGCTGAATGCCCAAAAAGTTTCAACCGTAAATCTTATTTCACTGAACATATGAGAATCCACTCTGGGGAAAACCCTTATCAGTGCTCTGAATGCCAGAAAAGGTTTTGTAACAAACCAAGTCTATCTCGACATGCAATAACCCACTCTGTGGACAAACCTTATCAGTGCCTGAATTGCCAGAAATGTTTCAAAGACAAACGCAGTCTCACTCAGCATACAAGATACCACTCTAAGGCTAAGGAAAAACGTTATCAGTGCTCTGAATGCCAGAAATGTTTCAGTGATCAAAACACTTTGATTCGGCATACAAGAACCCACACTGGGGAAAAACCTCATCAGTGCACAGAATGCCAGAAATGTTTCATTGACAAAAACAGTCTCACTCGGCATACAATAACCCACACTGGAGAGAAACCATATCAGTGCACGGAATGCCAGAAATGTTGCAGTTGCAAAAGCAGACTCACTGAACATACAAGAATCCACACTGGGGAAAACCCTTATCAGTGCTCTGAATGCCCAAAACATTTCAAACTTAAATCACTTCTAACTGCACATGTAAGATTCCACACTGGGGAAAAACCTTATCAGTGCTCTGAATGCCAGGAAAGGTTTTGTAACCAACAAAGTCTTTCTCGACATGCAATAACCCATTCTGTGGAACATCCTTATCAGTGCTCTGAATGCCAGAAATGTTTCAGTATAAAAAGTAGTCTCACACGGCACATAAGAATCCACACTGGGGAAAACCGTTATCAGTGCACTGAATGCCACAAATGTTTCAGTGAAAAAAACTGTCTCAATCGGCATACAAGAACCCACACTGGGGAAAAACCTTATCAGTGTTCTGAATGCCAGAAATGTTTCAGTGAAAAAAGACATCTCACGCTGCATATAAAAACCCACACTGGGGAAAAACCTTATCAGTGCTCTGAATGCCAGAAATGTTTCAGTGAAAAAAGACATCTCACGCTGCATATAAAAACCCACACTGGGGAAAAACCTTATCAGTGCTCTGAATGCCAGAAATGTTTCAGTGAAAAAAGACATCTCACGCTGCATATAATAAACCACACTGGAGAAAAACCTTATCAGTGCTCTGAATGCCCAAAAGATTTCAAACTTAAATCACTTCTAACTGCACATGTGAGATTCCACACTGGTGAAAAACCTTATCAGTGCTCCGAATGCCAGAGATGTTTCAGTGACAAAATGAGACTCACTAAACATACAAGGACCCACTCTTGGGTAAAACGTTATCGGTGCACTGAATGCGACAAATGTTTCAGTGAAAAAAGCAGTCTCACTCAGCATATAAGAACCCACACTGGGGAAAAACCTTATCAGTGCTCTGAATGCCACAAATGTTTCAGTCAAAAAAGCAGTCTCACTGAGCATATAAGAATCCACACTGGGGAAAAACCTTATCAGTGCTCTGAATGCCACAAATGTTTCAGACAAAAAAACAATCTCACTGAGCATATAAGAATCCACACTGGGGAAAAACCTTATCAGTGCTCTGAATGCCAAAAATGTTTCAGCCATAAATCTCATCTCACTGAACATGTAAGAATCCACACTGGTGAATTAAATTATCAGTGCTCTAAATGTCAGAAAAGATTCAGAGGTAGAGATGGTTACAAGCGCCATAAGAAAACACACCATCAAAATAATTCAGTTCTCCGAATGCCAGAAAAGCATCAATTTTAAACGCAATCTCACTCTACATGAGCAGATGCTCACAGGGTTAAAACATTACCAATGCTGTGAATGCCAGAAATTCCTATTTGATAGGCACAGCCTCACTAACCATAAGCGACTCCATACTGATGAAAACCTTATGAGTGCTCTGAATGCCAGAAAAGCTGCAGAGAAAAACGCTATCTCACCATGAGAAACTCCACACTAGAGAAAATCCTTATGCCATAAAAGGTTGAATCTGAAAGACAGTGTTATGCTTCATGAGCGATCCCACTCTGGGGAAAAACCTTATGAGTGCTCGAAATGCAAGCAATGTTTTGGTTCCAAATTAGTTCTCACTTGACATGAGCGAACTCACACGGGGGAAAAAAGCCTTATGTGTGTTCTGAATGTCAGATAAGGTTTAGTCTTGAATATTTTGTCATTTCACATGAGAGAATTCACACTGGACTAAAGCCTTATACAGGAGGGGAAAGCCGGAAACATTATACTCAGAAAGGAGATCTCACTAAACATGAGAAATGCATCCACACCAGGTGAAAAGTAAGGCGTATCTTGAGTTGCAGAAAAGCTTCTAATAACCTGACTTTACATGAGAGAGCACATATTGTACTTGCAATAGGATTCATCAAGAAACTCTTGCAGGATAACTTAGGCTACCCGCATGCAACCTCCAAAGAAATTGCAGGCCTGGAAATATTTTTAATTGCAACAGAATCCACAATTTGAGTATCTGAAAGTTACAAAACTCTCAAGGTCTTTACTATACACAGAGAAGTGTTAGTGCTTGCAAAAATCAACTAATTGCCCAAAAATCACAATAATAATGTCTTAAATTTTACTCCACCCGAAAGGTTTCTACTCACCCTTGTTTCTTAACATATGACTGATATCTATTTATTAATGATAAGATTAAGCCTATGCGGAGTTCCTCAATGAGGAACTCCGCAAAGTGACAAAAAAACTCTGGCGTCTACGCGGAGTTCCGCAAGCAGCTGAGTGCGTAAGGGTCATGCCGTTTGTGGTGATTTCATCCCATGTCGGAGGATCATTTGGCCCTTCTCTTCCAGGAAGTTATGGATCTCTTTGCCAAGGGAGCCATCAAACGCGTCCCTGTGCCAGAATTAGGTACTCCCACTACTTCTTGGTACCGAAGAAGGACAAAAGCCTGCATCCTAGCTTAAAAACGGTGATGGATCAAGCCCTGATCTTTGGACTGGGTAAGAGTGGTCTGCTTAATTCAGGCACTCTGTTCATCACCACCCCCTTTTCTGAATGCATCCTAGCTTAGTCCTCAGGGACATCAACCGCTTCCTCCGAAAGGAGAAGTTCAAGATGTTAACCTTGGCTCAGGTCTTGCCTGCCTTTGACCCTGGAGATTTGATGGTAGCGTTGGACTTGCAGGGCACTTACTTTCACATCCCCGTCTTGCCTGCCCACCGGCATTACCTACGGTTCACGGTAGGCCACAAGCATTTTCAGTTTACCACGCTCCCCTTTGGCCTTACCAGCCCCCCCCTGGGTGTTCACGAAAGTGATGGCGGTGGTCGCAGCTCATCTGCGCAGATCAGGGGTTCCAGTCTTCCCCTCTCTCGACGACTGGCTGTTGAAGGTGAGCTCGCCCAGGCTGTCGTCTCCCACCTCCAGACTACGACGGGCTTCCCACATTTGCTGGGGTTCACAGTTAACGTGCTGAAGTCGCACCTGATTCTTTCCTATAAGCTCTTTTTCATCAGAGCGGTTCTGGACACAGCACAGTTTTGGGTATATCCTCCCTAGCAGCAAGTCCAGGATATTCGGGCTATGATACCGATGTTTTAGCCTCCATCCCGGTGTTCGGTGAGAATGACCCTGAGGCTGCTGGCCTCATGGCCTCCTGCATCCTGCTGGTGCATCATGCCAGATGGCATATACGTGCTCTGCAGTGGGACCTGACGTTCCAGTGGGCGCAGCACCAGGGGAATCTTTCCGATGACTTTCAGATTTCGGAGGGGACTGCAAGTCAGTTGCAATGGTGGTTCAGGAACCAGGATTGGGTCAACAGCAGATCCCTCTCCCTTCCCCAACCTGCGTTCACAGTAGTAATGGATGCGTCACTCCTGGGTTGGGGCAGCCATATGGGAATGGCGGAGATCAAAGACCTCTGGTCTCTGGCGGAGTCCAGGCACCACATCAACCCTCTGGAGCTCCTGGCGATTCGTCTTGCACTGAAGGCATTCCTTCTTTCTGTCAAAGGAAGAGTGGTGCAGGTGTTCACGGACAACACCACTGCCATGTGGTACTGCAACTAACAGGGCAGGTTGGGGTCGTGGACCGTATGTCAAGAGGCTCTTTGCCTTTGGACATGGCTGGAACATCAGGGCATATCTCTGGTGGTTCAACACTTAACAGGTTCACTGAACGCAAGGACGGACAAACTCAGCAATTCTAGCAGATTTTTGATACCACAAGGTATAAGAAATAAGGGGATCTTTATCTGATATCTTTATCAGTAAATTATCTGAAAATATTGAACATAAACTTTTCCAAGTATTATTGCTAAAGATTAAGGAATTGGTCTTTTCTAAACTAACCCCAGTGCGTATGACTACAATAACCACCTCTCTCACATCAATATTGTGCTTGTTCTAGTGAGAAAGCTAAATGATCTAGGAGAAACCAGGAACTGGCGTCAGTATTTTTCTTAGGATAAAGATATTTTAATATGTTTGACAAAAGAATAGGTACATTTCATGACAATATTGAAAGGGGAAATAACAGGAACAAATATTTACACAACATTACAAAAATATTAGAGACTAAATTTCAGATATATAGGAAATACTGAGGTTCAAGTACTAATAATCCATTTGTTAAAAAGTGGTTGCTTGTAGAGTCAGCACACCACTTTGTCTGTGATTGCTTTTAAATAAAGGCATTGTTTAATGCATCCCATTTTACTTTCAGATTCACAAATGTCCCCTTGGGTTACTACCTCCTGTTACTGTTTTGCAGTCCACATATGGTTTCAAAGCTCAATACATACATTAACAATGTATTAAATATTCAGAAGGGAAACTATTAACATTCCCCTTCCAAATTCTGAATTGTTAAATGGGTTTAGTACATTTCAAAAAGGGGTTTAGCATTTGCAAACTCTGTAAATTACCGAACCAGTGGATTTTTTTATCAATAATAAATGAGGCCATTTTTCTCAATTCCCTCCAAATTAAGTTTGCTAATAATGTTAGTTGGATGATAACAGGTGCATGTACCTATTTAGTGTTAGTGTTGCTTCAGATCAAATAAAAACCATCACACATAACTCTTACACAATACTTAAAGACAGAATTTCTGAAATCCAGCGTTAATGTCTTGTTAAATTTATTTGCAAATGTCGTCACTTAAACAGAAAAGCAGCTAAAGCAGTCTCTGGACATAAAATAGGATGTAATCATAATTTTTAGATACATTTTCTGAGTTTCAGGAACAATATGTGTCTTCTATGTTTACTCTAAACCACTATAATAAACATATTCAATGATTTTAGATTTGATCTGTTTGTACTAGTTTCTATTGCAGACAATAATCTAGATTTAGACTAAAGATCAATTCCACGCATGGCTTTTAAAATCTATTTATCAATGATCTCTATTAGTGTTATCGCAACTAAAACTGTAATAGAACTGATCTGAAAGATGGACCTTCAAGTATTATGCTCAGTCAGTTTATTGAACAAACTATGGAGTTAAAATCTGAATAGATTATATCCACAAGCATTGCCTGAACACTGTATTTTTCATCAATAGATTACTTATCAGCACATTTTCACTCATCTTCTATTTTTCGCGGAGCTCGTGCTGTCTCTATTTGAACTCTTTTGAAATATGACATTTAAATTTCCAAAAGTTCAGGAATTCCAGTTTCAAGCCTGGTCAAACCTTAATGAATGCTACACCAAAAGATGCCCTTCTGTTCCTACATTTTATTGTGCACCATGATTCAGAAATGGTATGTTTTTGCTTTCGGAGGTAAAATTCTAAACATATTTATTGTTGTTGCCATCCGAAAAATTATCACTAATTAGGAAGATAACAACAAGTGATCCTGAGATGCATGCTGGAAGTGTTTGATTAGAAGGTGGATTGAATTAAAGTTTAGGTGACAATTTCACAAAAATATCTGGATTTTGTATATATTTAAAATTGTTGATCTCCAAAAAGGCCTAAATCAATAAATTTAATTGAAATTCAAGTTTATCATTTGAATCTTATTGTTGGAAAAGATGTGATTTTGAACCCCGTGAGGTGGTTCTTTTCCAGAAAGCAGTCAGGTTGTAATCATGAGTCAAGGAAGGCTGAGGAGGTTAAAATATTCCAATTGAATTCTATTTCCATATGAAATGTTCATTGTTCAGTATATTTCTCTTAGTATTTTAGCGTGCAGACTTTATTGCTTAAGGAAAATAATTTGTATTTCCTGTTCTTTATGAACGTTTCTATTGTTGAACTTTAAAGATTGCCCGAAATTAAGAATTGTGTTCTACATAACTTTGCTGTGTTACAGTATTTTGATTTTTATGTACAAATGTTGTCTCTTATGTGCATAGCAACTGATGTTTTGTTTTGCTTTAATAATCAGCTTATGTTTATTAGGTTTTATTATTCAATAAAATGTTTCAAACACAACAAATGGTAGTTGATATATATTTACAACTGCAGCATTTTTATTGTATGGGAACTTTCAAAGGGGCCAAAAATATGGTCTGCGGGAGGACGGAGGACCACATTGGCATCATCAGGGGGAGGTTTGGGCAGGTGATTGGGGGTATATGTAAGGTTCGAAGTAGGGGGAACAACGCATGTACATTGTGTGGACTGTGACTCCTGGAGTTATTGTGAGGGATACCATGCTACCCTGAAAATGAATCCCCTAGTGATTATTATCAACCTACCCTATTCGGTTTTATAAAAGAAAACGATAAAAGTCATATATAAAATGATAAAACATCTTCCAAGTTACAGATTGACAAATATGATATGTCTAAGTTCATCAAAACGCAAGATAAAAATTCATGAATTACAGTACAGAAGTTAATCTCAGCTTGACCTGAGTCTAACAGCAACCAGTAAAAAGTTGTAAAAAGATAAGAGCTGGTCTCACCCGCCCAAATTCCGCTTTTTTGAGAATGGGAATAATCAATAACTTTCTAGGGACAGCATAAAAACTACAAAACATTACAAAGTGTATCATGTCCTGAGGAGACTCACTGTTGCAGCCACAGGGCATGAGGCACTGGCCTCCGTGGAAGCTGCAAGGGTGTGCCAAGAGGTAATGGAAGAGGTTGAGCTGAAACCGGGTCACTAGGAAATGATCATGGATGCTTTTAAACCCTAGAAGATAAGGTTCATTGGTTGGTACAGTTTTTGACACGATGTACTTACGCACACTAGGCTAACACAGCTCATTTCCCTCTATATCACAGCGGCTCATTCTTAAAAAACACTCTTTGACCAGAGAAAGGTCCCTCTTACATATGCGCTCAGGGTTAGCGAATAGTTCCCACCTACCCTGGAGAGGCCAACTCTTATATACTGGAGCCATCAGATGCTTGAGACATGGTCAAGTGAAAGGCATTCCCATAGGACGTCTTTGCGAATTGTATTTTCTTACCTAGCCCAAATATTAAGCCACAAAGCCAGGGGACGGAAAGTCAGTACATCTGAGAGGAAAAGCATCCCCAACTCTTCATGCACGACATAAAATGGGTTGCTTTGTGGGACTGAAAGGCCCATCGCAGGAAAGAGTTTTCAGCACTTTGCACTGCCCCTACCCCAATGTGGCCCAATATCTCACTCCCATAACTAACCTTTGAGATATATTTAGCTTCATATATTTTCAAAAGAGGCCCTATTGGCTTCCCTCACACTCTGCTAGCAAAGTTAAAAACAGCTGCAAAAGCTTTCACTAGATCCCCTTTCTTCCAAGTAAGCAAAGGGCACCAACTCAAGGAATCGTCAAACACTACTCCCAAATAGGAGAAAACATTGGTCTTCGGTATTGACAAAAGTCAGAGTTTAAAAGTGAACTGCTTAGCTTTACGAGAAGTTGTAGGCCCCTAGCTGTCCTCGCCAAGAGGACTGCGTCGTCAGCGTATAGGAGGACTGGCAAGCTACGCTTGCCTACCTAAGGACAATCCGCATTTGTGGCCAAAAGGTCCTTCTCTAAGGAATTAATAGATAGGTTAAAAAGAAAAGGTGCTAAAATGCACCCCTGATGCACCCCTCTCTTGATGTCAAGCTGACAGGACAAGTTCAGGTCCTTTGAATAGCGGACAACCGTGGTTGAATCACGGTGAAGATCCCTCAGAAATAAAATGATGTTACTGTCAATGCCAATGGAGGACATCAATTGCCACAGCTCGGAGCTATTGACCCAGTGGAATAATGAGGACAGGTCCATGAAGGCTAGGTTTAAACACTGTTCCACAGTGGAACGACCTGGGCGAAAGCCGTTTGGATATCGGATAAAAAGTTCTTTTCATCAACCCAAGATACAAGTGTGTCAAGTACCATGTGGCCCACCACCTTCACCACAGAGAAATGAGCCTAAAACAATAGGTACTGTACCGATCTCCCTTTTTAAATGCCGGGACTATATAAAGCCCAAGAATCTGAGCGGCCAACCTGGACTGCAGCATTGATAACAGTTGTGAGGACAGGCACCCAGGTTTCCATGTGGGCGATGTAGAGATCTGGCGGGATTCCATCTGGCACGTGGGCCTTGTTTTTAGACAGACCCAGAATACCGCCTCTCACCTCTTTCATGGTGAAAATAAGTTCTGACTTGCCTTCCACCCTTTCCTGCCCCTCAATTGGAGGGGTATCCGACTGGAAGATACCCTCGATATTATGTACCCAATCATCCTCTGTGACATGGGCATCTATTAATTATTACGCAGTGTACTAGCCTCCACTAAATCGATCCAGGCCTCCTCCTTCAGGGCAGGCTTGCGAGTTGCTAGAGCAGCCTTATATCAGACCCCCCAGGATATAGCGGCATGGATTAGCAAATTTAGCGGCACAAAAATGGAAATTTAGCGGCACAAATATGGAAATTTAGCGGCAATTTTGCGGCATTTTACGTGGCCATTTTTCCTACAACAAACACAGATATCTTAGTTTTTTTAGTTATTTAACAACATTAAGCTATGTATATTTGGTTTACTTACAATGCAGACACTTTGTCTCCCTCGAGCGTGTGCTTCACAATTATGGGCTGCTGCAGTTTCACAGCAAATCTACAACTAGGAAGGAATATTTCTTTCCTGTCCATATTTTATTGTATCTTGCTCCCCGTCCCATCCTTCCCCTGTTGTTGCAACAACACCTCCTCACTGTACTTTCTACTAAAAATGGCTTTGCCAATGTTTAAGTCAAATTGACCTTTAGAGAAATATATAGATTTTCAGAAAGGCGAGTGCATATAAAAAGCCACTATGGCTTGGTGCGAGTAGTTCATGTAATATAGAGAACAAGGCTAGGGTTCTGTCCGACTAATGAGGCGATTGTTGCAGTTCAGCATTTCTGTGCCGTGGCCAGTGCCTTGTCAGACAGCAGGTGAGTGACAGATTCAAGTAATTAGTAGTAAGGAGAGAGTAGTAACATACATCTGCCCATAGCTGAGGGAGAAGAGATGATATTTAAATTGAGCAGCATTGTGTAAGGGCGGGACTAGTAAATGGAAGCAGACGGGTTTTTGTTGCTGTACGATTTATTTTGGAGAGCAGTGCATCAGTACAAGTCTTTCGTGTAGCTCCCCTACGGGGTGACCGGCTCCTCTCCTGGCGAGTCTTCCGGATGACGCCCTCCTCCTTCCTTCGGACGGGGCTCCTCCTTCGGCTGGGCTCCGGAGGCTCCGTGGCGTCCGCTCTCGCCGAAGACCAGGGGGGAGAACAAACAAAATGAGGAAACGTAAGTATACAGGCTGAGCTGCTGGTTTGCACACAGGGATAGGGAACAGTGAGGGACGTGCTCATTACCCTCGGTGCAGTTACACTAGCGGGACGAGTGCTCAGGGGCGTGAGGATGTGTGAGAACGGGAGGAGGGGGGGGCCAAGACTAGGTCCAACGAGGAATTTAAGGCCGGCTTCGCCCTTTCCTCCACCACCCCAGGAAGCGTTCACGTACCTCGGTTAGCCGTACCCCTCCTGGCGTACGGCTGGGTGGATCGTGGTGTTGGCCTCCGGGCTCAGCTGGTCCTGTGGGATGTCGAGCCGAACTGTCAGCAACCTCCACGGGTTCCTCAGGGTCTCGTGGCTCCGGTCTCCGTCCTTGTCTCTCGATCCTCTCGGGGTCCAGAACGCTCTCCTCACTTCGCCACTCGTCTCCTATCCTCCACTCCTCCGCTTTGCTTCCCGCCTCTCCTCTCTCCTTCACGCTGACCGCTCCTCCGGTGTAGTAACACACCTGTGGACTGTCGACGCCGTCCTCAAGTACCGTACTAGACTCCTCCCCCATCATACTTCTCGTCCACTTAAAGGGCCCTCAGTCCTCTTCGTCGTCGCAGCTGTATCTCTCCGGGCCCGACCATACCTGGGCCTGCTGTGGCTGGGGAAACAAGAGGGGGGGGTCACAAGTGTTTACATGAGAGCCCTCCATGGGGCGGGATGGCTGGCCCCTGTTACACACCTCCCCCCCTGAACACTTCCGATCGGGAAGTGGATGGCGAGACAGAAAGTCAGCCCCCTTGTTGTCAACCCCCTTCATGTGCCTGATACTAAAGGCAAACGGCTGAAGGGCCAGGAACCACCGCATGACCCTCGCATTACGGGACTTGTTGCGTGCCATCCAGAGTAGGGGGGCATGGTCTGTGTACAGAGTGAAGTTCCTCCCCTCCAGGTAATAAGACAGTTTCTCGACCGCCCACTTCACGGCCAAACATTCCTTCTCCACGGTCGGATATTTAAGCTCCCTTGGAAACAGCTTCCGACTGATGAAAAGAACTGGGTGTTCTGCACCATCCACGCCAGGCTGAGACAAGACAGCCCCGATGCCATAGTCCGAGGCATCTGTGTGTAGGGAAAAGGGTCTTGTGAAGTCGGGTGAAGTGAGGATCGGTGTCGAGGTGATCGCGCGTTTGAGGGAGGCAAAGGCGTCGGACATCGCCGCGGTGAGGGTCTGCAAGGCCGCTTGCTTAATCTTTGTTTGTAGGGCGTCCGTAAGGGGGGCTGCCTTCTGCGCGAATCCAGGTATAAACCTTCTGTAATAGCCGATGAGGCCTAGAAATGCACGCAGTTCTTTTTTTGTAGACGGGAACTGGAATTCTGCAATGGCCCTCACTTTCTCGACTTGTGGCTCGATGAGGCCGTGCCCTAGAATGTATCCCAGATACTTCACTTTCTGAAAAGCGATTCATGTCTTCTTGGCGTTTATCCTCAATCCGGCCTGGGCTAGGGTTTCTAACACCTGGTGTAAGTGTCGCAAGTGAGAGTCCCAATCCGGACTAAACACAACAATGTCATCCAGATACGCTGAGGTAAAGTCTGAAATGTCCTTCAGTACGGTGTTCATCAGCCTTTGGAAAGTGGCAGGTGCCCCGTGCAGGCCAAAGGGGAGAACCGTGAATTCATATCGCCCGTTGTCAGTGGGAAAAGCCATTTTGTGCCGATCTTCTTCTTTCAGGGGGACCTGCCAATACCCCTTTGTGAGGTCGATGGTACTTATGTATTTGGCTTCACCCAATTTTTCGATGAGTTCGTCTATTCTTGGTATGGGATATGCATCAAACGTGGAAATGTCATTCAGGGCTCGAAAGTCCATACAGAACCGGCGGGTCCCATCCGGTTTTGGGATCAAGACTATGGGACTTGACCAATCGCTGTGCGAGGGACGAATCACCCCTAGTTTCAGCATGTCTTCCACTTCTTGTTTGATCTCTTTTCTCCTAGCTTCCGGTATCCTGTATGGCTTGATCCTTACCCTTTTTCCTGGTTCTGTTCTTATGCTATGTTCGGCCAGCGAGGTCTTCCCAGGAATATCCGAGAACACCTTGGCATGTTTTTGCAAGGTCCTAAGAAGATCTTGCCTCTCGGTTTCTCGCAGCTCGTCATTTATCACTAGGTGAGCTAGGGTATGGGAGTCATCCTCTGTCTCTGTTTTGGCCAGATTAACCTCAGTCGGGGGGCTACCAAGCCATTTTTTTAACATGTTTATGTGGTATACCTGCTGCTTCCTTGGCCGTAACTGAAGTCTGTAACTGGTGTTGCCGATGGTACCCACGACCTTGTATGGTCCTCCCCACTCCGCCTTGAACTTCTGGGTCGATGAGGGCAGGAGCACAAGCGCCCAGTCTCCAATGACCAGTTTTCGCCACTTCTTTCCTTTATCGTAGAAGGATTTCTGTTTCGCCTGGTTTTTTTCCAGGTTGGCAAACGCCAAATCACGTAATTTTCCTAGTTTGGACCTGAGGTTCCGGGCGTACTCCAGTGTCTTGGCTACCTCCTCCGGTGTCTCCTTCTCCCATGCCTCTTTGGTCATGTCCAACAGGGAACGAGGCTGACGACCGTAAAGCAGTTCAAAAGAGGAGAAACCCATGCTGCTTTGTTTTTGCCCTCTAATGACATATAGAGCTAGGGGGAGTACCTGGTCCCACTCCGTATTGTTCACCTCCAACATTTTCCGCAGGATAGTCTTCAAGGTGCGGTTGTAGCGCTGACTAATCCATCCGTTTGTGGGTGGTAAACAGCGGTGCGGATTTGGTGAATGTGTAAGAGGTCACACACTTCTCTCATTAGTCGGGATACAAAGGGGGTCCCCTGATCTGTCAATAATTCCTTCGGGAACCCCACTCTGGAGAATAGTTCCAGCATCTTTTCTGCGACGTTCTTCGTTGTTGCTGACTTGAGGGGGAACGCTTCGGGGAAGCTAGTAGAATAATCTACTATGACGAGTACATATTGGTGACCTTTCTTGGTTTTGGGTAGGGGCCCTATTAGATCCATCCCAACCCGTTCAAAGGGGACCCCTATAATTGTGAGAGGTTGTAACGGAACGGGGGGGGTCTCGTCATGTTCCGTTTTTGACACACTTCACATTCCTGACAATAGGCCATTGCGTCCTTATAGATCCCGGGCCAGTAGAAGCAGTTCAAAAGATTTTGTGTCGTTTTTTCGGCCCCGGTATGGCCCGCCACTAAATGGGAGTGCGAGTAGAACAGTACTTGTTCGCGGAAAGGCACGGGTACCAACAACTGTTCGGGGTCCCGCTCCTTCCCCTGCCTGTACAATAAGTCATTCTTGATGAAGAGGCGGGGATATAGGATAGGAATCTGATCCTGGGTTTGGTGTGCTTTCTCCCACGCATTAAATAATGTGGCATCGTTGGCCTGGGCAAACTGGAAACTCTTGTCTAGGGTCCAGGGGTCCGAAGAAACCATGGCGTCTACGGGGGTCCGTCTCAAGGAGGGAGCGTTGGTGTCTAGGCTTTGTTTGAACATGTCAAGGAAAGCCGGGTTGTCGGTTCCTATTATTAAATCCTCCGGTAGAGAGGACAAGACACCCACTAGGACTCGATATGGTTCTCCTTTAGGGGGCACCAACGGGAGAACGGCTATGGGGTAGGGTTTTACGTCCCCGTGGACGCACCGAATGTACACCTTCTCCTTGGGCAGTACCTGGTGAGTATGGACGTGGTGGGCTTGGACTACCGACTGGCGACATCCGGAGTCAAGAAGAGCTTTAACAGGGTTACCGTTCACCTTTATACTCACACGATAGGCTCGTCCCATCTCAGCGGAATATAAAACAGTCCGGGGCAGGTACCCGACCTCCATGGGTTCTTCCTCCTGTTTTCGACGTGGGCAATGACGAGCGATGTGACCCCAAGTCCCGCAATCGAAACACTGCGGTCCGCTGTGTGGTAGTGGCTCGGGTCTCCATGTTTTATGTTTCGGTGGCTCAGGTGCTTTCCCAGGTCTCTTCTCGGTTTTGGTAGGGATCTTCGGTCTCTCGGTCTCACCCATGCCCGGTGGTCTCTGTGGCACTCTGGAAAACGTGTTCGCCATCTCAACGGCCTGAGTGGTAGTTAGATCGTGGTGTTGTTTCAGCCAGCGTTGGATTGAGAAAGGTAGAGCCTCCAGAAACTGTTCGAGATATATGCGATCCATTATCTCTTCCTTGGTGCTCTCCGTGGGCTTCAACCATTTATCCGCAGCCATCTTCAGGCGGACAAACAATGTTTTGGGCGTTTCTCCCGGCACTCCTCTCTCCCTTCTGAACCTCAGCCTATAAGCCTCTGTGTCTAGGCCTAGATGGTCCAAAATGATCTTTTTGATTTCGGTGTACGGAGTGTCCCCACGGGGGTTTGCCACCTGATAGGCCGCTTGGGCCTCACCAACCAATAGAGGAGCCAAAAAAAATGGCCACTTCGCTCCGGGCCACCCGCAGGCTCGTGCGGCCCTCTCGAAATTAAGTAGAAATGCGTCCGGGTCCTCCCCGGGCTGGTACTTCTGGAGTGATACCCCTCCTAGGTTGTGAGGAGTCCCGCTAATCGCCACCGGGTTGGAGCCTAGAGGCGGATCCAGGGACCGGGCAACAACAGCCGCTTTGATAATCTCCCTGTCGGCTTCTGCAGCCCGTAGCTGTTGCTCGGCTATGCGTTCAAGTCTCTCTTGTCCCTGCACCAGGGCTTGTACGATTTCATCCATCTTGTCCGTACAGACGGAGGTTATGCCCGCATTCTCCACCACTGTAAGGGCGGGACTAGTAAATGGAAGCAGACGGGTTTTTGTTGCTGTACGATTTTTTTTGGAGAGCAGTGCATCAGTACAAGTCTTTCGTGTAGCTCCCCTACGGGGTGACCGGCTCCTCTCCTGGCGAGTCTTCCGGATGACGCCCTCCTCCTTCCTTCGGACGGGGCTCCTCCTTTGGCTGGGCTCCGGAGGCTCCGTGGCGTCCGCTCTCGCCGAAGACCGGGGGGGGAGAACAAACAAAATGAGGAAACGTAAGTATTCAGGCTGAGCTGCTGGTTTGCACACAGGGATAGGGAACAGTGAGGGACGTGCTCATTACCCTCGGTGCAGTTACACTAGCGGGACGAGTGCTCAGGGGCGTGAGGATGTGTGAGAACGGGAGGAGGGGGGGCCAAGACTAGGTCCAACGGGGAATTTAAGGCCGGCTTCGCCCTTTCCTCCACCACCCCAGGAAGCGTTCACGTACCTCGGTTAGCCGTACCCCTCCTGGCGTACGGCTGGGCGGATCGTGGTGTTGGCCTCCGGGCTCAGCTGGTCCTGTGGGATGTCGAGCCGAACTGTCAGCAACCTCCACGGGTTCCTCAGGGTCTCGCGGCTCCGGTCTCCGTCCTTGTCTCTCGATCCTCTCGGGGTCCAGAACGCTCTCCTCACTTCGCCACTCGTCTCCTATCCTCCACTCCTCCGCTTTGCTTCCCGCCTCTCCTCTCTCCTTCACGCTGACAGCTCCTCCGGTGTAGTAGCACACCTGTGGACTGTCGACGCCGTCCTCAAGTACCGTACTAGACTCCTCCCCCATCATACTTCTCGTCCACTTAAAGGGCCCCCAGTCCTCTTCGTCTTCGTCGTCGCAGCTGTATCTCTCCGGGCCCGACCATACCTGGGCCTGCTGTGGCTGGGGAAACAAGAGGGGGGGGTCACAAGTGTTTACATGAGAGCCCTCCATGGGGCGGAATGGCTGGCCCCTGTTACACATTGACATTTACAGTATAACATGCATGCCACTATTTGGAAGCAGGAAAGAGGGAGATTTTGAAAAAGAAATGGGGAGAAGTATCTTACCCATTGACCTACATTGAAGTGAGGGCAATGTTAGGCAGGGTACAACTGAAATAAAGTCACATTTGGCTTTAACGGTCGTGAGTCTCCTTCCTGAATAATGTGTGTTTGCATCTATTCAGCACGGACAATTCCCATGAACAGGAGAACAAGAGAAATGAGAACCTACTATAAATTGTATGAATACAAACATTAACAATGTAATTAAATATAAATCATTCATCGTTAACTGTCAGACAGAAGCACAATTATAATATACACTTAAAAGTTGGCATTTTTCAGAGCATGTAGTGTCCTTTCACAAATAAGTGAGCAGGGCAGGTTTGTAAAAAACATAAAAGATCTACAAGGGTATTGAGTAGGCCAGGAACTAGAACATTTCGAATAAACGTAGTCCATAAAAGGCAAAGTATGGGAAGGAAAGAGAGGGCAGGAGAAATTGGACTGGACACAGACGCTGTCAGTAAGTGGTAGAGTGAAAGAGCATAGAGCCAACAGATGATGGGTGCCCACACACAGAGGAGTGCGGAGAGAGAGAGAGAGAGAGAGAGGAGCGCCGAGAGAGAGAGAGGAGCGCCGAGAGAGAGAGAGAGAGAGAGAGAGAGAGAGGAGCGCCGAGAAAGAGAGAGAGAGAGAGAGAGAGAGAGAGAGAGGAGCGGAGAGAGAGAGAGAGAGAGAGGAGTGCAGAGAGAGAGAGAGAGAGAGAGACCCTGACCCTGACCCTCACTCTGACCCTCACTCTGACCCTCACTCTCACTGCCTGCCACTACCGTCAGCCGCCATCCGATGCATGCCAGAGCTCACGTAGCCAGGGAGCTTCTATATGCCCCGGCGCTTTGCTGATGCACGCACATGCGTTTCTCTTTCAGTAATCCATTCTTTCAGGGTCAGCCCTAATGACTTCACTTACAGCGATCACACCTCCCTCTGTCAGTCAAAGGTGTCTCTTTGTTTCTAGCGAGCACTAATCGCCCATCCCGTAGAGCGGGTAAGTGCATTCTAGTGGACAATGCATAGGTCCAGACTGCACTCCAGGAAGTCGATCACGGAGCTTAGTCACTAACCAGACCCCCCAGTATATAATATAGCGGCTTTTGTAAAAATGCAGCACGATTTCTACAGAAGTGCCGATTTCGCGGGCACTTCTGTAAAAATCGCGGCATTTTCACAAAAGTGCCGATTTCGCGGCAAACCGCGAAATCGCGAAATCGCGATATCCTGGAGGGTCTGCTTATATGCTCTTCTTAGTCCTTTGACCGCCACCCGGTCTTGGTGCTTAACACCCAAGGCCAGTCTCAGGTTCCTGGAAGCGTGGGAGCACGTGAGTCAAACCATCGTGGACCTGGTTGCTTACGGCCCCCACCCGGGGCTTGTAGTAACTTCCTTATAACAGTAGACATGGATCCAAATGCACCCATGATTTCCGGAGCACTTGCATCATCATCAATACAGGTGACAAACTCACTGCGAGACTGAGTTAAAAGGGACTCATGGAGTAGCTCTGGGACAATACAACCCCACGTTACGCTCCTTCCTGCTTCCACTGCTTTAAGGGGGACACCAGCCCCCCAACGCCCACCTTGGTGTGTCCGAGTGTTCGGGTCCAGCCTGTTAAGACACAAATGGTGTTGTGGACACTACATTCACTCGCCTGCACAGAAAAATCGGTAACCAGTGAGTAATAGGGGGTATATACAAAGGTGAAATCAATAAAGGTCTCACACCCTCTCCCAAAAAGGTGGGACTAATGTCTTTTTTCCCTGGAGGCAGCTTATTCATTACAGATGTCAGATCAAATTCAAGCAAGATGGAGTTAAGCTCAATACTCTGGGGAGTATGTTCCATGTGTAAGCCTGCTTGTCGTGCACAGCCCATAACTTCCACTCCTCCTTGCCTGAAGTCCCCACACATGAGTGTTAAAATCCCCTGTTAGAAAAATGTAGTGATAACTCTGACCTTTCAAGATGCTATCCTGAAGTACAGACCCCAGCAGAGTTATACAGCCCTCATCCGGGTGTGTAACTCCCCCGTTGTAAAAGTTTACCCAGAAGTAGCTTGCTCTTTCCACTGGACAACAACATCACATCACACCTACCGTTATCACTGCCAC
The DNA here is from genome assembly GCF_964261635.1 of Lissotriton helveticus. Lineage (NCBI taxonomy): Eukaryota > Metazoa > Chordata > Amphibia > Caudata > Salamandridae > Lissotriton > Lissotriton helveticus. Next base: position 107,541 of record NW_027611655.1, read on the forward strand.
CGCAACCAACTGCCATTGTGGCACTGTGCAAAAGAACACAGAACTCAGCTGCCTCTCACATCACATGCAACTTGCATGACCTCCTAATTCCCCCATCTAATTGCACCCACACCAACTCCCACTCCCCCCCCCAGAGGGGTGGTGTAACGGAGGATGCGGTCAGGGAGAGTAAGACGCACACCTCCACCACAGAACAAGGAGAAAGCTAAAGAGGCAGCAGTCAAAGAACTCCACTGTATGATCTCCCCTTGGCCCCCATCCTTCTGCCAAAAATGAAATACATCAGGGGCCAGAACCTGGAGCCTTAACAGATAAGCAGCCACCGCTTACAAAAGCAACAACCATAGCAACTGCAAGCAACTGGTTAACTGCTGCATTAAAAAAACCTATAGCGGCGACTCCTGTAGCGAAATGGGGCGGCAGTACCAAGACCATCCCGATTGCCCCACCTAGGCACAACTCAGCACCATACAACAATAAAAGGGCACTGATTACAGACTTTTTAAAATTTGTAATAGAATCTACCTCATCTAACCGCCACCGCCACCGCAGGAACTCTGGCGCCTTCAATACAAGAGGCGAAACCAGCACCAGCCCAGCGAGTGAGGTCACAACACGCACCCCTAGTGGGAAAACTTTGAACCTGGAGTGCGATAGGAAAGGTTCTCAGTCACCTCAACGTTTGGAGGCCCCCCATGAAGCATTTACAGGCATTCCAAGCCTCCAGCTCCTATCATTCAAAGCTCTCATCCCTTTTGAACTTAGACATAAGCAAAATGACCAAGTCTTCAAGGCACAAATGCATAACCCTCCCACTTCTGTCGATTATCCCAAACACCAGACATCATTTTAATTTTTCCAACGTAAAGATGGACCCCAAAGTTACAATGAAGGGGCCCCTACCGAGGAGACAATCACAAACATCTCGCACTCAACTGGGAACCTAATAGGGAACCAGACTAAACCCCAGGGCATCCAGAACATCGGGGCCCAGGGATTTGCCAACCCCAATCCCATTAAAAAGCCTGTTTTTTCTTAATTTTTGTTCGAAGCACAAGCAGAACAGAATCACTGCCAGTCCCCCTGCCAGGTAACCCAACAGGAGGTGCAATTCCCCCCTCCCTGCTATGCAGGACTTAAACCTTTTTCATCCATCATCCCCAACTAGGGAAACACTTAGCAGGACCCCTTCCTTTCTACACTCCCCTTGGTCAGCACGCTCAATACATAGGACAAACGGCACCCAGGCCTCTCCAACCGAACCAGGCAGAAAGTCAACTCCATCAGCCTGGCAGCTCTTGCTGCAAACAATGGACACAATTGCCAAAGCAATGTCTTACCACGCAGACAAGCTGAATACCCAAGTGGACCTTCTAAACATCTTAGCAATCCACGTTCAGGGGGTAGAACAGAAACTACAAAGTTTCAACAAGATGGTCTCGAGGGTGCAGCGAGACCAGGAAACTACATATCAAATGTGTAACTGCCATTGCACCCAAATAATTGACAAACTAGTGGAGGTTCCCAACATCCAGTCAGATCTACTCATCGCAACCAGGGAAGCCACAAAAAAGAACGCCCCTCAAACAGTGCAAGATTACAATGCACTGAACCACCCAGCCACGTGGGCGAACAGACACAAAGCGGCGCTGTTTCCATCTCAGAGCAATTACTGATAGACCACACAGACCACACAGCACCTAGTCCAGCAATTACCGTTACCAACCCAAACATCCCAGCCCTTCAACCAACTGAAAATGGGGAGCAACCACTAGCTGGGCCACTTATATCAATCAAGTCACTAACCAAGCGTGAGAGAAAACGCCTAAGAAAAACAAGAAACAAAAGGTAATCTAGACAGGCAACCAATATATTTCCTGTCCATACCGATCAGGGGTTGAAACAGAGTGACCATGATGCGGCCCTCACTTCTCCGGATATAACATCATAAAATGATCAATTGAACCCTCCATCTATGCAACCCACCCCCCGAACCGCCCAAATAACATCAAAAGGGAACTACCGAAGCCAGAGAAAGTATACAGTATATTTAAGCCATCAATGAAAGAGAAACACTTTAAATCCACCAAGGCAATACACTTAGAGAACTCCCCAATGAAACTAAAGAAATTTATGATAGATTCAAGTACAACAAGTCCACGCATAGCATTTTCAGTTACCGAAAACCTAGGGGAAGATACCTGCCAAACTGACACAGGTAATAACTCAAACGTGGGAAGCAACCAAGCAACCCGGATAAATGTCCACAAACACCTAACCCAAAACAACGCAAACGTAACCTTGATCACTTCTTTGAGTACAACAGAGTCACCACTGGCCGATAAAGTCTTGGGAAGGGCTGTACATCTAGCGTCGCACCAGAATTCCTCCTCAAATTCCAACAAATTAGTCTTTATCCCCCATTATGTATCAAGGGGAAACCACGACATTTTAAATAGAAGTATCCTACTTAAACTCTTTAAAGCTCTGCCCCCCCTGAGCCACATAACTACCAGCGACATTGTTCGTATTGCATTTAAACAGAACACGTACTTTATGGGACAAGAAATCACCACAGCCTCGTTCTCAGCCACCTCTTTTATTGAACAAATTTGGCGGCAGAGGGACCAATTCGCAAAGTGGGGCATCAAGTTAAAAAAGATCGACCCCCCCGCTACTCCAACCTGCTCCAACCAGTCTACCAACCAGACGGTCTGCTAAAGGGGGCAAAAGACTCAGACCATCAAACGTCCTAAAACAAACGAGTGCATAGCTAAGAACATTACTATCACCTTTACTAACCCAGAATCCATTGACCCCCCTGGACCCCGGGACCGAATCGCAGCCTGACCATCTCAAGATATGGCATGAATCAACACCCACGCAGCTCCCAATCGACTCCAAGGCTGCAACATCTGCTCCTGGAATGTGTTCAGGCTTAGCACAAAACTTGAAGATCCAGGATTCATGGAATTTATTTCTAAGTATAAAATTCTTCTCTTCCAGGAAACTTGGATGACTAACCCTACTCCCATAACCGGATACAAGGAATTTCAGAGGCCCGCCGAAAAGGCAGGAAAACTAGGGAGAGCCAAAGGAGGTCTTTCAATGTTTGTTTCAACCGATATTCCATGGCAAGCTTCAACAATAGACCTCGAGTCCTCTGGGCTGCAATGTGTCAAACTCGAAGCCCCGCATCTCACTTGTCTTCTGATACTTAACATCTATATTCATCTAGTGTTCAGCTGAAAAAAGATATGTGTAGATCACTTATTAGCAACAATGACAACTCTAAAACTCGCCTACCAGAATGCAAATATCATCCTGTCAGGGGACATTAATATGAACTTACTGCAAGCCATTAACGAGCGTACACACACACCAAAACAACGAGATACGCTCGGCAAGATGTGCGGCCAGTCTGGGGGAGCTTTCAATGAGAATGCTAAACGGGAGAAGCCCGACAGACTGTCCAGCTGCATACACCAGGATTACTCAAAAATCAGCTTCAACAATAGACTGCACTTTCACGGATCATGAGTTCTTCCCTTTCATCATGAAGTTTCAAATATTGGATAGGACCGAAAGCGACCACCAACCGCAAACATTTACGTTACTAAATAACATAGACAACCTAGTGCCATCCAGAGTATTATCACACCAAACGCAATGCTTCAATTTAAAACGTCTGGCATGGGAATCAGATTTGATTAATGACATCATGGGAACATGCACCCACCTCTTAGAAAGATTTCAAACAGAAACCATAAACACTCAGGCATGGGAGCGCTTTACCCTAGAATTAAATCAAAAATTTTGCAAGCAGGCCATAGGAAAAAAAGTAAAAAGACACCTTGGGCTGAATGGTTCACAAAAAACCTCAGGATGCAAAAACAATAATTGAACAAACACCTCAGGAGATTACGCACCCAGTGCTCCGCCCCCTCCCAGGACCTCTTGCAACTAATTACCAAAGCCAGAAAAGACCTAAAAAAAAGACATTAAGGCAGCAAAAAAAGCGTTCCAAGAACAACTCTGGGCCAAACTCCACCATTCCAAAGGGACTCTAGGCAGTTCTGGGCAATAATCAATCAGTTAGCAAACGGCAAGAACCGGCATCACAACTCTGACATCATTGAGGACTCCTGGAGTGCCCACATTGATTACCTATACAACGATATGTCAATGGTTCGTCCGGTAACTCATGGCCCAGAACCAGGAGTGAAGCCAATTGTAGCAGGCCGTATCAAAATCACCCCCAACTCTGAAGCATTCGAATATTCTCTGCAAATCCGGAAGGAGCAAGTACTAAAAATCATTAAAAAACTGAGACCCGAGGGAGCCACAGGACCCAACGGGTTGCCAAATGCCTTGTTCCGGCATAATCCCCTATTCTGGTCTGAACTCCTCACACCACTTTTTTCTTCAATCCTAGCTTCTTCTACCATCCCAGACTCCTGGAGGGGCAGTATTTTAAATCCACTATACAAGTTGGGTGCCCGAACCGACCCCTCCAACTACGGTCTGATAGCCTTAATTGATGTGGAGGCTAAAATGTATGCATCAAACTTGCTGGCTGACTTGGAGGACTGGGTCGGAAGCAGTAACCTCATCCCCTACACCCAAACAGAATTCAGGGCAGGGATGGGCACACTCACGAACATCTCCTCGGTCACCCTGCTAGCCTACCAAGCTCTCGTAAATTCCAGGCCTTTGTATGTATGCTTCATAGACCTGAAATCAGCCTTCGACAAAGTCCCAAGAGCCAAGCTATGGGTAAAAATGCACAACTGGGGTGTCCCAAACAAACTCCTGGACACCATTATCAACTTGTATTCCCAGACGTGGGTTCCCTTCAGGAAAGGTGATGGGCACAGCATAACCAAAAAGTTCCAAACCCTTAACGGGTTAAAACAAGGGTGTGTGCTGGCACCCTGCCTCTTTAACATCTACATCGCCGACCTAGATAATCAACTACGGTCAATTCCATCAGACCCCCAAAACTGGGTAACGTCCCCACACCCAGTCTTCAATACGCGGACGATATTGTGCTCCTCGCTCTAACACCTGTAGGTCTGCAGCGACTCATCACCAAACTAGGAGCTTACACCACCAATGCCCAATTAACCATCAATCACCAAAAAACAAAAGTGATGTGTTTTGCCAGACGAGTTAAAATCAAGGCCCACCGCAAATTCACCTGGTACTTGGACGGGCAACCTCTGTCCCCGGGAGACTCATAAATACCTAGGTTTCGTAATAGACCGCAACCTCAACTTCAAATTACAACTGGGGCAAGGCCGTACCAGAGCTAAACAACTGCAGTTCGCCTTCAGAGTCTTAAAGGAAAAACTCACAGGGTGTTCTACAGGCCATTTGCTTAAAGCTATTTCAGCAAAATTCTTACCCTCGATTTCATACGGCTCGGAAATCCTAAATATGAAAGATGTCATCTCCCTAAACTCAGCACAATCAACCCTCTCTAAGATCCTGTTCTCAATCCCGCGACACATTTCACATACCCAAATTCGTCTTGAATACGGCCTGAGAAACCAGACTCCCGACAGACAAGGGGCATTAGCTAAATACTACTGGAGAATGAGGGACGCAGAGGACAACACTCTTGCACACTACTGCTGGAAGGAAATTGAAACCCATTCCAGGCTAAGTAACTCAACGTTCAGTGTTCTGAAAGACTCCCTCGCGGCATTGCAGGTCGAGGAGGCCTGGCTCACCCTCTCCACTTACTCCAGTTTCAAAACCGTAGTGAATAACGCAATCAAAAGGACCTCCCTATTAATGGATAAAACAGCCTGGGCCGTGATTCAAGGCTATCAGTGGCTGAAATCTCAACCATATTTACTTGACCACTTCTCCGAGGAGAGAAAAAACTACTTAACGTTACTGCGGCTGGGGTCATTCCCATCAAAAGACCTGACACCAAAATGGAAATACCCCTGGCAATCCAAGGAATGTCGCTTATGAGGAGGATGGGACGAGTCTCTCTTACACTTACTATGCATATTGCCTTCCCTGGTAGTGACCCGAAGCACGGTCCTCCGGGAAATCTTCAGGAAGGAACAAATACTGACATGCAGAGCAGCCATCATCCAATCCCTCGGGGGGCTATCAATCAGCAGTAACATTTCTTAAAATGGCAGCAAAAGAACTGGAAAAAAAGGAAATCATTCACTAATTTAATAAGTTCCAGCATACCCATCAACGGCATTGTCTAAATGTTTCAAATTTTCCTGTTTTTAAATTTAAAATGTATTTTTACTTATGGTGGTTCCCCACCCACTTAATGATTTTTTTAATGAAATTAAATAAAAGTAATTATGACTGACTTGAGAGCTGGACATGTTGGTCTGTTAGTTGGGTTCAAAATATGATTGGAGGGATAGAAGAGGGAAGGGTTTGCATTTATATAGCGCTTGCTACCCCTGATGAAGTGTTGAAGCACTTTTCAGCGAGTAGCATGCTACTCCAGAACCCAAAAAGAGGAATAGATAGATCATTTATGTTGGGTAGGTTGTTTTATTATATACACACAACTGTATGAAAATTAATAAAATTCTGTTGTAAAGTTGTATACAAGAAGCAAGTATAGTCTCTGATAATAATGTATACAATACTGATAAGTTTTAAGTTGGCTTGCCAGCAAGACTGATGCCCCGTAATGTTGATGCAAAGTCATCTGTGCTGGCGTATCCTAAACTCTTGTTGAATTGTACCATCCACCTTGTAGGTACTGCTATTCGTATCAGGTCCACGTTGTAGGCAGACACAAACGCCTAAATTGTGCACTATTTATATTAAGCATAATGTAGGTGAGCAGATGACAGTAACCACTGTACAAGCTGTATTAGGTGCTTAGAAGTAGAGTGACATAGAGAGCAATAAAAACTCCACTAACTCTGTCACTCGCTTAGTACAGACGAACACCAAAGGCCCTCGTACATAATGAGGTATCGGGGTGCACCCTCTTTTTGCGTCCTATGGGCATTTTGGCTTTTGTTCTACAGAAGAGGCTGCAGACACTTCCATAGCCCTTTCTGTAGTGTGGATCACGTAGGAGAGATTCTAAGCGTGCATGCTTTCCTTTGTATTGGGTATGGCCACATTCAAATGTGGGAAAATCTTTTGTCTTGCGACTGCACTGTATTATTATTATTTTTTTGGGGAAATATTTTTTATTATTAACAGTGTTCATAAGACGATACAATTCAATACCATGTACAAATAGCCCATTGGGGAACAGTTCAGGCATCATCTGGTGATTACACATCCGAGAAACACAAGTGTCTTTCATGAATACAAATTGACCACTCCTCCAAGGACTGCACTGTATTATTGACACTGGCGAAAAGGCAAACAAGCAGTCAGGAGGCGCACTGATTTCCCCCCCCCACCTGACAGGATGGTGACAGACCCCAACCGTCTGCAGAGGAAACGTGCAACCTCATTTAATAGCTGCCAGATGCTTTACTATGTAAGCAGACTGGTGGTTTACAACTGCGCCTACGTTGGGGCACCACATGTTTTTTCCAGCATGATCTGGTGTACTCCCCCTGTGTGGGATGATAGCACCCTCTTAAAACTGCACCGTTGTGTAGTCTGGGACAGTGCACCTTCCATGTAATTCTGAACTGGGCCTTTAAATACGGTATTATTTTGTGTTTTAATTCAGGTATACAAGGAATGTGGTACTACTTGTATACTAGGTAGGACAAGGAAGATTGAATTTCTACGGTGGCAGCAATGTTTTTGTCAAAGTGCTTTATGCCCTCAACAACCTCCCGTACCCTGAACATAATGGGATTACGTAGATTACACCTCTACGTGCCTAATGCTGCCATTTGCATTTCAAGACCAGTGATTAATGTGGCTTTATCAAGTTCAAAACATTAGGCTTTCCCGACCTGTCTGATACTTGCATATGGAAAAGATGGGTCATTTGGAACCTAAAGATAGATAAACATATTCATAGGTCACAATTTAAGTCTGCATCTAAAATAAAACTGTAGATTAGGAGAGGTGAGAAGTGAGAAGTTAAAAGGCAGCCGTTAATCGAGCTGCATTTGTACATAGGCCTTCCTATATTATGAGATCTATTCCTGCTTCAGTCTTTAATTGCAATGAATACTTTAATACCCAGGCATGAAGTCATCATCGAGCTGTTAAAATAATCCACCTGTCTCCCACCTCTTCCCCAATGCATCCTTAACCAGTGGCCTAGCCAGTGTGCCCTGGGCCCAAGGCAAGAAAGGAAATGTGACCCCTGCCCTCTGTTTGGACTGTGGAAAACAGCAATAATCATTGTTCTGTGGGCCCCTCAGGCCTCTGTTTGAACTGTGACAAACAGTAGTTATATGGGTTCAGTGGGCCTTTAAGGCATCTGGGAGCTGGTGCCACTGTACTTGCTGCACCAATGGGAAGCCCTTAACAGCTTTTATTCTAGCCCCACTGGAGAACCGAAACAGCCAAGTACTGATGTGGCCATATATGCAGGCATGCAGCCGCCTCTTCCACTGAAGGGATTTAAGTCGCATGAAAGCAGCATGCGGGAAACAACTATTTTCTGAGGCAGTCAACCAACACCTCTTCTGTTCCATCCTGAATCCATTTAAAACCAGGGACGAAAAAACGGTTCATCGTCATCTCTTGCTTATCAAAAGGGTAAAACCGATTCATGTAACATGATAGTGTACCACATAAAACATTTGTGATTCTGTGTACAAATTAAAACTAGCATGCATAAAGAAAGGGGAGCCTTTGGCCAAAATAGCTATTTTCCCTACCCATACTTCTAACACATCTTATACAAAAAAATGCTAACTACATTGTCATCCGGAAATAGTCATTAGAGCCTACTCATAAGCAAATGACATTTAGAATTCTCTTTCACTTCAAGCTTTCAAAAGTAAATTGATATAAACGCAGAATTGAATATTTTGAAATTGTGTACTCTTACCAAAATTTAGAGCATCAATTTTATATGACATGCCATAAAAAAGGAGTTTTTTATATATACTAAACCTCCAGAAACATTTGATTAACCAGTTATAAAGTCACGTCTAGCTTAGTTAGTTTATAGTCTTCTTTTTTAAGACAAATTTTTTCACATTGTTACTGGATCTGCATGGCTAAACACTTATAAGGTCCTAAAGGCGAGACCTATTGGCTATGCCAATGGTTGTTATTATTTGAGTACAATGAACAGCAGCACTTTTGATTAGGTCCTGAAGAAAGCAGCAAACACCTCTTTGGAGGGTTAATAGGCTGAAACATGTTGACCTCTTATTAACTTTCACTCTGCTGCCCCCACTACCCTGAGCTCATTTTTGTGGTATTTCGTATACCATTCTCTATAACAAAACATGCCTGAACTCCTCCCTCTCAGTGAGGGGGGCTGTACCCTGTACTGTAACTAGGTATAATGGTGGGAGAAGATTCCGAATGAGGAAGCATGCCAACTATGGTGGGTGAGGGAAATCTTCTCTTTAAAGGGATATTTAATCTTAGCTAGGTCTTCATTTGCAACAGTAATCCTCATAGACCCAAGGGTTTCTTGATTGTGGTAGAAATACATTTTTACCCCTTCATTGTACGTTTAAGCACAGGCCATTGCTTGAAATGTTGTGATCAATGTAGGAAAAATACTCTGTGCACTGAGAAAATGTGTTAAAATAACAGAAGGTTGATAATTGCATTTAATACCTTCTCATACCTGGATTTATCTAGAAGAGAAGTCTGTTAATTCTAGCACATTTATGATACCACAAGGTATAAGAAATTAGGGGATCTTTATCTGATATCTTTATCAGTAAATTATCTGAAATTATTGGACATAAACTTTTGCAAGTATTATTTCTAAAGATAAAGGAAGTTCTATATTTGACTTTTGTAAGCTAAACCCAGTGCGTATGACTTCAATAACCACCTCTCTCAAATCAATATTGTGCTTGTTTTAGTGAGAAAGCTAAATGATCTAGGAGAAACCAGGACTGTGCGTCAGTATTTTTCTTAGGAAGCTTTAAGTTAGAGAGTGAAAACACTTTTTAGAATGCCCCAAAAATTGTGACAAAGATATTTCAATATGTTTGACAAAAAGAATAGGTACATTTCATGACAATATTGAAATTGAAAATTAAATAATAGAAACAAATATTTACACCACATGACAAAAATATTAGACTACATTTCAGCAATATATAGGAAATACTGAGGTTCATGTATTAATAATCCATTTGGTTAAAGTGGTTGCTTGTGGAGTCAGCACACTACTGTGTCTGTGATGGCTTTTAAATAAAGGCATTTTTAATGCACCCCATTTTACTTTCAGATTCACAAATGTCCCCTTGGGTTACTACCGCCTGTTACTGTTTTTCAGCCCACGTATGGTTTCAAAGCTTCATACATACTTTAAGGATGTATTACGTATTTAGAAGGGACTCTATTAACATTCCCCTTCCAAATTCTTAATTGTTAAATGGGCTTAGTACATTTCCAAAAGGGGTTTAGCATTTGCAATCTCTGTGCATTACCGGACCATTGGATTTTTGAACAATAAAACCCTTGGTACATGAGTCAATTTTTCTCAATTCCCTCCAAATTAGGTTTGCCAATAATGTTGGTTGAATGATAACCGGTGGACGTACCTATTTTATGTTAGTGTTGCTTCAGATCAAATAAAAACCATCACACATAACTCTTACACAATGCTTAAAGACAGAATTTCTGACATCCAGCTTTAATGTTTTGTTAAATATATTTGCAAATGTTGTCACTTAAACAGGAAAGCATCTAAACCGGTCTCTGGACATAAAATAGGTTGTAATTATAATCTTTTGATATATTTTCTGAGTTTCAGGAACAATGTGTGTCATCTGTGTTTACTCTAAACCACTATAATAAACATATACAATGCTTTTAGATTTGATCTGTTTGTACTGATTTCTATTGCAGACAATAATCTAGATTTAAACCAAGGATCAATTCCACCCATGGCTTTTAAAACCTATTTATCATTGATCTCTTTTAGTGTTATTGCAAATAAAACTGTAATAGAACTGATCTGAGAGATGGACCTTCAAGTATTATGCTCAGTCAATTTATTGAACAAACTATGGAGTTAACATCTAAATAGATTAGATCCACAAGCATTGCCCGACCACTGTATTTTGCATCAATAGATTACTAATCAGCACATGTTGTCTAAGTACAATTCACTCATCTTCAATTTTTCGCGGAGCTCGTGCCGGGGCTGTTAGAACTCTTTTAAAATATGACATTTAAATGTCCAAAAGTTCAGGAATTCTAGTTTTAAGCCTGGTCAAACCTTAATGAATGCTATACCTAAAGATGCCTTTCTGTTCCTACATTTTATTGTGCACCATGATTCAGAAATGGCATGTTTTTGCTTTCGGAGGTAAAATTCTAAACATATTTATTGTTGTTGCCATCTGAAACATTATCACTAATTGGGAAGATAACAACAAGTGGTCTTGTGATGCTTGCTGGAATGGGAAGTGTTTAATCAAAAGGTGGATTGAATTCAAGTTTAGGTGACAATTTTACAAAAGTGTATGGATTTTGTATTTATTTAAAATTGTTGATCTCCAAAAAGGCCTAAATCAATAAATCAAATTGAAATTTATGTTTATCATTTTAATCCTATCGTTGGAAAAGATGTGATTTTGAACCCCATACGGCGGTTCCTTTCCAGAAAGCATTCAGGTTGTAATCATGAGTCAAATAATGCTGAGAAGGTTAAAATATTCAAATTGAATTCTAATTACACGTGAAATGTTCATTGTTCAATATATTTCTCTTAGCACTTTAATGTGAGGACTTTATTGCTTAAGAAAAATAATTAGTATTTGTTTTTCTATATGTAGGAAGCATTACATTAATGAAACTACTGTATCCCACCTTCTTTCTTTCCTTTCCTGTTCTTTATGAATGTTTCTATTGTTGAACTTTAAAGACTGCCCGAAATTAAGAATTGTGCTCTACATAACTTTGCTGTGATACAGTTTGTTGATTTTTATGTACAACTTTCGTCTCTTATGTGTATGGCAACTGATGTTCTGTTTTGCTTTAATAATCAGCTTATGTTTATTAGGTTTTCTTATTCAATAAAATGTTTCATACACAACAAATGGTAGTTGATATGTATTTACAACGGCAGCATTTTTATTGTATGGGCAGTTTCAAAGCGGCCAAAAATATGGTCTGTGGGATAACTGAGGACCACATTGGCATCAGCAGGGAGAGGTTTGGGCAGGTGATTAGGGGTACATGTAAGGTTGGAAGTAGGGGGAACAAAGCATGTCCATTGTGTGGACTGTGACTCCAGGAGTTAGTGTGAGGGATACCATGCTACCCTGTAAATGAATCCCCTAGTGATTATTATCAACAATTTTTTTTCGGTTTTATAAAAGAAAAACATCTTCCAAGTTACAGATTGACAAATATAATATGGCCAAGTTAATCAGAACACAAGATTAAAATTCATGCATTCCAGCAGTAGCTTTTTGCATCTGTGAGATCTCAATGAATGCCGTCATCAGAATCGGTAGCCGCTGGGGACAACACAGAGCATGGGCTGTTACTGGTGCAAGCAAAGTATCAACATCCGTTGGCATGACTGATGGGAGTGTGAGACATGTGTCTAACACGCTTTCTTCTCCGCATAGCAGGCAGCGTAGAACAGGTAGGACGCAATCTTGCCAAATTTGTCTGAATTACAGAAACCACGTGGTATTTAATTCTCTTAGACGAGGTAGTCCCAAAATGTGGACAATGCGCTCACGACACTTCATCGCCAGTAGAGTTGTCTCCATGGTGAACTAGGTGTCGTTTGTGAAATGACTTGCCATATCGCAGCAATAGAAGCAAAAATAGTATTCCTGCAGCGAGTCCCAAAATGAGAGGCAATCCGCCAAACACAGAGTGCACAAAGTTTGGAAATATTACCAGGACTGCTTCAAAAGGTGCTGACAGTCCAGAAATTACGGTCTTGAATACATGTACAATACCACTCATATCAGACATGTTTAAGATACGACTTAACATTTCTGATAAATGTATAGGGCAATGTGTAGTTAAGAGGGCATGTAACTCTGCAGAAGTCCTTGCGATTTGCAGATCATAGGTTTCTTTGGCCGAGGTCAGTGGCACTGTTTTTTGCAAAAGAATGGCTTTCATTCTGCTTAAAGTATCAATTTGTATAGAAGAGATGTTCAGTGAAGGCCAAAGTGGCGACTCCCAGCTGTCTTGGTTTTAGGAAACAATACTTGCATACAGCAAGTGACCCTGGCTGACACAGTTACTAGATATGGTATTCCTGGCAACATGCCACAGCAGCTGCGATTATTCAATGTAAGGTAACTCCCATTCGAGAGTTGTCCAAAAATTGGATCAATCACCGCAGCTGGTGAACCTTGCAGGTGAGAGGATAAGTTTTTAGAGGAACTATCGCAGGCCCTGTGTAAGTTTATACCCTGTCATAGGAGAGAACCGCTTAGTGCATTTTCACAATTTTCCCCGCTAAGAAATACTTCACGACCCCCACTCCAACATCTGTATGTGTACGGCAATTCACAGGATGTCTTGATGTATTCTTTACCCAACCTTTTACATGTGCCTGCTGGTATATGTTGTAGGCAATATTGAAAATGAAAAACTGTAACAGACTGAGTGAATGTTCCAATGTATAATCCATTCCATAACTGGCTTTTCAGCGACAGTAAATGGCAATCTTTCCAGTTTTTCAATGCTCAGCACCGTATTGTCTGCTCCCCTTTGTGCCAATTTAATCTGTTTATCTGTGAGATTGAATTCTGAAAACAGTGACGTAGTATAGCCTGAATGAAGGTTTTGCAACGCCCAGCCTAATAGCATGATAGAACGTACTTGCGACTGACCATTTTGCAACATGACCAAGTCCTGTTCCATGATGTCTATAGCAGAAGACACTATGCTATCTAAAGAATATATCCTGGACCACAGAGTCATTAACCCATTGTCAACCACAGAGAGAGATTTCTCTAAATGAATATGATCAATTTCTCGTATTCGTTCTGCAGTCTCTGCTTGCGTAATTTTCCATGCTTCATTATAAGCAGCAAAGATACCGGCATATATAAAACGTTTATGGCGCGGTGTTCTTGTTCCTAGCACCAATTCCCTAAGATCAGCGCCATCTTTAAGTAAAGATAAGTGTTGCTTTACATCCTTAAGTATAGATCTATGTATCCAATCAAGGCAAAGTTTCCCTACACTGTATGTTGTTACTATTCCTGGATGCTGTCTTTGAACATCTTGGTTCTGGACTAATGAATGTGAACCCCTTTGTTTTATTCAAGAATCTATCTTGACAGTTGTTTGTGTCTGTGGGCCAGATCAACCATTTATTCCAATCTGGATCTGTTCTATTGTGATGCAAAATAGTATGTACGTCGACTCCCCCCTCTGAAGTTTTATCACTAACAGGTGTAGGTGTAGGTATAGACAGATTGTTCAAGTCTTTTATCTTGGCTAACCCAAGACAAGACGTCTCTTAGACAGTGTCATTCAAAAACATAATTTGCTCAGGGATGATGCAGGCTCTAAATTAAGCTTCTATCCTCTGCACTTGCCAATATTTTGTGCCCCAGACAGTTTTTTGTCTCAATGTTGTCTTTCCAAGATTCGAAACCTAGTGAAGACAGTTGAGCATAAAAGGCTGTAGAATAAATTTGCTTGGTATTTGTTAACATACTTTTCATTCCTGTTTTTGTTTACATTTTTTAAGTAAAATGATTCCGGATTGGATACATTGAACCCTAAAAAGTACGGACATTTTCTAAAAAATGTTTTTGAGCTACCCTTTGGTGGTGTAGGAAAATGTTTCCATTGGTTATACATTAATACATTTCTAGGATTTGCAGATTTGTGCACGAAATGATGACCATAGTGATTATAACAATACATTTGTTCATAATCAGATGAACCTTCTAAGTATTCATGATTTGTAAAGTCTGACATCATATTATTAACAGTCTCGAAGTCCGAATCATCAGAAAAGGTACTAGATGAAACAAAGTCATTCAAGGAAATCTTGAACTGGTGTGGAATCTTCAACAGCTCTGACGGGCCAAAAATGTCATAATTAGTTCTGTCCCAAGCTATACTCCCTGGTATAGGAACGGCTGTGATGTTCACTGATGACAAGTCTCTTTGTTCACGATGGGATGATTTGTGTGGCTTGAGAATTAAGTTGATGTTCTTACTTGCTGTGTCCATTTTGACATATCTTCCATTTATCAGCATTCCCAAAGTTATTACCAGAGTCAACCAAAGTAGAAGAAAAACCACACCCAACACAATCCAAAGTTCAATCCATGGTGAAACCAAATAGGTCTTTTCCAGGTGATGAAAAAGGTCTGTTGCTTGTTCTTTCAAAGTTCTTTTTACTGGCGCAGTTTTAGGTTTGCTTGGATTCTTGGAAAATGTATCAAAGTTAATGAAATAGCCAGAGGCAGGTCTGTCAATTGTTGTGATTGCATCTGGATTTGTTGAAATCGCTGGAACCTCAGGATTAATTGTAACATTTGTGTTGTCAGATGCTACTTCATTGTAGACAGGCGTTTCTTGACAAACTGTTATTTGGGTTTCAAGAGGTACAAGTTCCATAGCTTTGTTGCTTAGTCCTTCATTTCGCACTGCAGATTCTTCAAAGGTGACGAGTCTCTCAGTTTGAACCTCTTGGATAGTAGCCAGAGCTGGGCATCTGCTACATTGGCGGAGTCCACTTGCCCAACTGCTTATGATCGGCCACATGAGGTGGTTTGACCAGGTTGATAGACACAAGCCTGTTCTCCTTTTTTCCAGCCAGGGGCGGCAGTAATACTGTTCTTGTTCCGTGGATTGCTAGGACAGGTACTGGTTGTCAGTAAGAAGGCCCAAATTCCTTCTTGTCCGCGATCTTTTCTCTGACCAGATCACCAAGCTTTGGGATCCAGACAGGCCTTGCTGGGATGGTCGGTTTCTCTTCAGTGGTGGTTGGCTTCAGGAACACATTACTTTGTTTCGTTCTTATTTCATTTAAGTCCTGTAAGACAGCCAAACGATCTTTGATATCAAAGAGTTTGTGGTCTACCAATCGAGGTCCGCCACTAACATTCTGGTCCCAAAAAGGACTTCCTATGGAGTGATACCCCCTAGAGAACTTCTTGGCAGATTGTTAAGACTACGTTGGACACTTATTAGATGTTTGACCCACCCGCCAGCCGAACCTAATACCCTAGCTGTTATAGATTGCTTTATGTCTCGTTTTTTTCTCTCCACTACCGAATTTCCCTCAGGATGGAATGGACTAGAGTACCGCAATGCAACGCCCAGATTGGCCATGGCCTCCTGGTAAGCTCGAAAGGTAAACGCAGGACCCTGGTCAGAATGTAGCGTGCCGATAAAGACTCGCAAATCTTTAATAACAGTTCGAGCATCAGCCGAGTGCTGAGGCCACATCCAAATGAATCTTGAACACGAATCCACTGCGATCATGATATATTTATAGTTGCCATCACTCTGTATGGGACCACAGTGGTCCAGGGAAACGCTAGCTAGTGGTTTATCTGAAATCAACAGGGGCGTCTGCGCAGGACGTATCACAGTAGAGACTTTCATATTTTGGCATGTTTCACATTCCAAAACATAGTGTTCGAGGCATATGAGCTGCAGATACTACACTGTGCATTAGATCGCCAGCTGGTGTTGGGCTCGGATGATTGCATGTTGTTGTCGTCTTGGAAGAAGTCTTTTGTAGTCACGAGATAGGTGACTCCTCCCTTGGACGATAGTGTGCAAGGGCATCGGCTCCATTCTTAGATTGTTTTTTTCCGCCACTGGGTTCGGATGAACTTTTTCCGCTCCGGCTCGACATCTACTTTTCAAGTACTTCGAAGCGCAAAAACTTATTAAAACTTCACCTAACTACCTTCGATATCGACTAACATTGTTTTTGACTCCATCAGCTCAATTCCGGTCATCGACGCGGGCCGTTGGGCCTATCCACGCCGTGAGGCCTACACCTTATGGAAAGAACGCCATTCAAGAAATGCCCCTTGTGTGGAGCAAAGTTTCCATGCAGTGATCACCACGAGGTCTGTAACCTGTGCTTATCGCCAGAACACGACTAATCCAGTTGTACAGCCTGCGCGTCCTTTCGATCCAAGAAAACCATCCGAGATCGGCGGGCCCGTCGACACGACATGCAGAGATCAGCTCCAGAACCGGTGGATATCTTCGACGAGGAGGTTCCGCTCGTTCCCGAAGAGGATTCCGATGATCTCCAAATCGTCATATCAGAGGCAGACGACTCCCTACCTTTGGGTCAGTGTGTGAGTACTACTGCCCCTGCATCACACACAGCACACAAACTAAAGGCAAAGGTCAACACTCCGCCTCCTGGGCCCAGTCGAGACCAAAAAATCACTTCGAAAGCCCTGCCATCGTGTCCGGCTCCGAAAAAAATAAGTAAGCCTTCCGGCAACTCCTTACCGAGCAAGCCGCACGTGTCGATCCCACCAGCTCCATCGACACCGAAACCGAAAGAAGTCGAGGCTCCTTCGACTTCTAAAGACAAAGGTGCTAAGCCAACGTCCGACGCCTCGAAGCCGACGAGACCAGCTTCCACTCTGAAGCCATCACCTTCGGTATCGAAACCGACGAGGCCTGATTCCGATGCACCCAAGCGCTCGAAACAGCCTACCACACCGAAAACAACACCTTCGATGCCGAAAACTACGCCAAAGGACACTGTAACGCCTCCTAAGGCTAAAGACAAGCAGCAAACTTGTTCGGATCCGAAAAAACGGTGCCGACAAAGGTTACACAAGGAGAAGAACTTTTCCAACCTGATCCTCTGCAAAAGAAGATCTACATTGACCCAAAGACAGGTGCTGTATCCACCATACCACACAAGAAGAGGAAGGGAGATACAACACCCACTGTAGTACCTGCCAAGAAGAAGGACTCTGCCATATCTCCTATCACCCTTCTTCTCCTATACTTCCTTCTCCTTCATCCCCTGTTCCTCTTAACAATTCACCACAGATTTCCCCTCCACATTCTCCTCTTCAGTGTTCACACTTACCTCAAAATGATGATGAGTATAGTTTAGAAAGAGGGATAGACCCAGATAAGCCGATCCCATACCCTATAGATGATACAGACTGGGAGTAACCGAACCCACAGATATTCCTGACCCACAGTCATACCCATCAAAACCCTCTCCCCAGAAGATAATATTAGTTTTGGACACCTGCTGAACAGAGCTGCCATTTACCATGGAGTCACTATGCACTCTGATGAGGCAGAGGAAGATTTTCGTTTAGACACATTTGAACAATCGCATAGGTCTGTTCAAATTCTTCCTATGATTAAAGGAGTCATCAAACACGCTCCAGAGATATTTTAAGACCCTGTACGTACTAGGATCCTAAACCCTAGAATTGAGAAAAAGTATAGGCCTGCACCTGCAGATCCAGCCTACATTAAAGGACAACTACCATTAGTTTCACTAGTTGTATAAAATGCTAGGAAAAGGGCAAATTCACAAACGTCAGGTGAGACACCCCCACCTGACAAAGACTCTAAAGTAATAGATGCTTCAGGCAAAAGAATAGCTGCGCAAGCTTCTAACATATGGCGTATAGCTAACACACAAGCCCTCCTCTCAAGATATGATAGGACTCATTATGATCAGTTAGAGAAACTACTGGAACATCTACCTGACCAATATAAGGCGCAGGCAAACGACCTTATACAAGAAGGCAAGCTAATTTCCAATGCCTCAATCAAGTGTACACTTAATGTGGCAGACACTGCATCCAGAGCTGTCAACACTAAAGTCATACTTAGAAGACATGCATGGCTACGCATTTCAGGATTGAAACAGGAAGTGCAAACTACCATTTTAAATCAACCATTTATTCAAAAACAATTGTTCGGACCAGAGGTAGACACCGCACTTGAAAAGATGAAGAAGGATACATATACTGCCAAATCTATGGGAGCTTTACAGTCCACACAAGCTAAAAGTACCTTTCGTTGCTCCTTCTACAGAGGAGGCTCCAAACAGTGTGGAGCAGACAATACAACATCCTTCAAATCTAACACACAAACATCCTCTAACAAGGGGTATTTTAGAGGAGGATATAGAGGAAACAACAATAAAGCAAGAGGTCGGGGTAACAACAATAATCGTACCTCTTCCACCACAAAACAGTGACTTTCCTCTGCTCCCCCAACAGCATTCCACTCCTGTGGGGGGCAGATTATCACACTTCCTACCTGTCTTGAAGTCCATCACAACAGACAAGTGGGTAAGACAAATTATCCAGTATGGCTACTGCCTGGAACTTACTGCAACCCCTACACACATACCACCCAGGCAGCGTCCAATGTCTGCAGAACACCTTACTCGACTCAAACAAGAAGTCCTGTCACTTCTTCAAAAGGACGCAATAGAAATAGTTCCTTTACAACACCAAGGAACAGGGGTTTACTCGCTGAATTTTCTAAAACCCAAGAAGGACGGGACACTAAGACCAATTCTTAACCTCAGGCCCCTCAATCATATACAATCAGATCAGTTTCATATGATCACCTTACAACAAGTGCTCCCACTGCTGCAACAAGGCAATTTCCATACAACACTAGATCTAAAGGGGTTTGTAATTGGTGTTTGGATGCGTCTGATTCTATTGACATTAGAACCCCACAAGGATCAGTCAGGAAGTCAAATTTCTGCGGTATTTTTGTTGACTTTTCGAACATCCTTGCAATAGGTGAGATTAGAGTTTGGTTTTGGTTTAATCCTTTTGTCGGTGCTTTTATATTTTTTTGGAGCTTAAGTGCTTGGGTTTTACGTGCCTTTTTTGTCTGGGCGCCTGTCGATCTTATCTTCCCAGAACGCATCACCGTTTACCTTGTTGAGGGAAACTTATTTGTTGGTATACTTATTGAACTGCAGCGGCGTGCTCGCAACCGCCTGCTCGCAACCTGCGTGGATCCTTTTTCTATGTGATCGGACTCCCACGATGCAATTGATCAGTCTGGGCTACGCTCCCGGGATGTCTAGAAGTGGCCAAAAGTGGGGTAATCACTCCTTCAGGCTTCAGCCTATAGCCTTCTGTCAATAGCCCTCACCTTCAAGCTCACCCTGAGCCCTCCCAAGCCCGTCTACCCCTAACTAAGGGCAGCTGCCGTCAGGGAGGGGGCGGGGGCGAGAGGAAGAACTGGCAGTATGACTATAATAGTACTATAGTGATGGTAGCTTTTTCTTGATCTCTTGGGTCGGGGTGGATATAAGGCACAACACCGTGGAAAAGATTCTTCCTGACTCGCAGCTGAGTCCAAGCAATATCAAATGCAGGTTAAAAAAATGATTGTGAATATGTTTGTGATTGTCTATGTTCTATGTTCTGTATCCTATCTTATCCAGAGTGCTGCATGTTCCCCACTGCCTGGTCCCAAAGAAACCATAAAGAGCTTTCCAAGCGCCGTGATGCGCAGTTCCCCTCGCCTTCTCACCTGGTCGCCTGGTCGTTATTGCTTTTGCTGCTCCCCCCGGGAGAAACGGCACTCCTGGCTCACTGCCTGGGCCACTAGAAGGGGGGGCGCTGGAAAGACTCACTGCTCCGGCGAATGAAAAACACTTGTGGGAAGAGAACTCGGCTAATCCTCCACACGTGCAAGTTCTTGATTTGCGGGTCTCGGATCCATTACCCCCGACGGGGCACTCCTGGCTGGCTGCTGCCGCTGCTGACTGCTGGGGCCGCCCGGGAGAGGTGTACTCGTTCTCGTTCTCTCTCTAACTTTTACCGCCGCCCGCTGCTCGGTTCGGCAAAGGGCCGTTGTGGCGGCTGCGGCGGCTGTGGTGAAAATCAGCCGTCAGCCGTCAGCTCCTCGTTTTCCACGTTTCCTCTGTTTGGGCGGCCAGCGGGTTTGCTTGTCACCTGCTGCTCACGCCCCGACTCCCCGCTGCTTGATCCCTCCTCGGCTAGTGGCCAGCCGTTTTGCGGGCTGAGGCGGGCTGTAGCGGGCTGTTGCGGGCTGTAGCAGGCTGTAGCGGGCTGTGGCTCACAGCACACAGCTCACAGCTGGCTCGCTCGCTCCCACGCGTGCCTGGTTACTTGCTCCACACAACTTCCTGTCCACCAATCCGGGTTGTACTCTGCGACAATGGATAGAGTGTATCCAATTCTTACGGTTGGTGACTCGGACAGCTGTTCTTGTTGCAAGCAGGACCTGCTCGGGACCGCACCATCTCGGTTCTAGGCTGCTCGTCCTCTCAAATGACTTCACCAACACGAAGTCTCCGGGTCGGAGATTGTGGCCTTCACCTGTGGACCGGTCAGGGAGCGCTTCTCGAACATGTTGATGAATAGAAACCAAGTTATCAGTTAACTGTGCCAAATAGTCATTCATCATTACACAAGGTACATCATACACTGACTTTGGTTTCGGCGGCCCCCATATATTCATGGGGCGCCCGAACACAATCTCATATGGCGTTAGACCAGTTCGAGAATGCGGTACTGATCTGATCGACAACAATGCCAGGGGTAAAGCGTCTGGCCAAGTCAGAGAAGTAGAAGTATGAATCTTTGCTATCTTAAGCTTCAAGGTGCCGTTGTACTTCTCAACCAATCCCGCAGACTGAGGGTGAAATACTGCATGGAATTTCTGTGTGATTCCCAATCCTTTCAGGACATACTTGATAACGTCCGCTATGAAATGAGGTCCGTTATCACTCCACAACAATCTACAAACACCATATCGAGGGAAGAATTCCTTCAATAACACCTTTGCCGTAGTAATTGCAGTATTGTCTTTCGTAGGGTATGCCTCAATCCATTTGCTGAAGGCGCAAACCACTACTGGGACATATTTCAGATTATTACAGCGTTCAAGCTGAATGAATCCATTTGCAAAACTTCAAAAGGTGCAGTAGGCGTTGCAAATCCTCCTGCTGGAGTTCGTGTCCCTTTTCCTGGATTGTACTTTAGGCAAATCATGCAAGTCTGCACCACTCTCTTTGCCGTGCTAGCCTTCTCTGGATGCTCCCAAACTTGTGAGAGTAATTTTACAATTGCAGAAGCTCAAACATGTGCTAGCCCATGTGCCATCTGAACCATAGGTTGTACAAAAGCTATGGGTAACTTCCATTTATCCATCTGCTTATTTCTCCAACAACCTTCATCGTCCAACTCTCCATCCTGGGACCACTGCTCCCGTTCTTTATCGGAAGCGGTCCTTTGTATTTCTAGCACTTCTCTCCTAGCATCGTGCCATCTCTCTGCCTGTGACTTCACGACATACATTGCAGTGGCATCAGGCTGCATCGCAGTATCTCGTGCTACTCGGTCTGCCATAGCATTTCCTTCTCCTACTTTATCTGTCACCTTCTTATGTGCATTGCATTTAACTATAGCAATCTTCTTTGGGTACGTTAATGCAGTCAAAAGATTGTGAACTAACTCTCCATACATTATCTGTGCTCCATGTGACGTAAGAAACCCTCTCTCCTTCCAGAGTAGGCCAAAGTCGTGCGTTACTCCGAAAGCATAGCGGCTATCTGTATAGACATTCACACACAATCCTGCACTAAGCTCACATGCTCGTGTTAATGCTATCAGTTCCGCTGCTTGAGCTGATTTCGGTGGTATGCGTGCTGCTTCCACCACTGTGTGTAACGTGGTGATTGCATACGTTGCAGAAGTCGTACCATCTGGTAGCTTCAGGCACGCCCATCCACCCATAATTCTCCATCTACATCTGTAAAGGGCGTATCCTAGAGATCAATACGACCCTTTGTCTGTTCCTCAGTCACAAAAATGCAATTGTGCGCTTCTTGTGCCTCAGGCTGAGTCTCCGGAAATGGCAACAACGTGGCTGGGTTTAGTGTTGCACATCTCTTCAGTGTAATATGAGGAGCCAACAACGTCAGCTCATATCCTGTTAGACGAGCACTGGTTAAGTGCTGCGTCTTTGTCTGATTCAACAGTGCATCAACAAGAAGGGGGGACCAATACCAATAGCTTATGAGATAACACAATTCCTTCACTTTGGTGTATTAACACAGCTGTCGCCGCAACCGAGCGAAAACAACCAGGCAACGCTCGAGCGACAGGATCAAGTACTGCCCAAAAATATGCACACGGGCGCTGCTTGTCGCCGTGCATCTGTACTAACACTGACAACGCACATCCCTCTCTTTCATGTACGTATAGTGTAAAGAGCTTTGTGTAATCAGGGGTGCCTAACACTGGTGCTGAACAGAGGGCTTGTCGTAATTGTTGAAAAGCATTCTCACACTCATCTGACCAGGGAAGGGGAATTGGAGTGTCTTTCGTCAAAAGTGCCAACAGTGGTTTAACTATGTGCGAAAAACCCAGTATCCATTGCCTGCAAAAGGAAGTGAGACCCAAAAATGCACGCACGTCCTTCTGTGTGGAAGGTACTGGCGTGTCCAAAATTGCTTGAATGCGATCTGATGTGAGTGCGCGCCCCTCCTTAGACAAAAGGTGACCTAAGTAGGTTACCTTTGGTCTACAGAATTGTAATTTCTTCTTAGATACCTTGTGATTGTGTGTGGCCAGAAATGAAAGCAAAGATAACGTGCATTTTTCACATTGCTCCGGGGTATCGGCCGCCAACAAGATATCATCGACATATTGTATGAGGGCCACCCCTTCGGGTAGAACAAAAGAATCCAACTGTCGTTTCAATGCTTGGCTATAAATGCTAAGACTCTCTGTATATAGCGGGGCGTGGCTTCGGTGCCGTGCAAGATGGCTGGCCAGGCATGAGGCTCCGCCGTACCGAGACGCCGCATTGCAGTTTTCGCCTGGTGAGGGGATTCACTGCTTATGCCGCTGCCTCATATCTTCAACCGGAGCACTTGGAGAGTCTCCTGAGTGGTTTTCCGACTCCAAATGGTGCCACCTTCATATCGAATGCCGAGTGGAAGACTTCACTTCAAAGCACCGCCGCCATTTTAGGTGCTCCGTCTTTCCAGCGCTACCGGCTTTTCTGCCTCATAACCCTTACAGCTCTCCAGCGGAGTTCCAGTGCATCTCATAATGGACCCCTGGTGAGACAGTGATTATTTCATCAAGCTTCATGTGCCCCACACTAACGTGCTCTGTAATATGCTTTTCTCAATATTTACAAGCATTGCCGCCATTTTAAGTGTCCAGCTTATTCAGCGCTGCCGGCTCTCCTGTCATGCGACCCTTGCAGCTCACCGGCGGTGTTATGGTACAATTTATTAAGACTCTTGGCAAATGAATAAGTGCTGTTGACACACTTCAGGGGCTCCACGCTGCCGCGCCTTCAAGTTCTTTGCCTCCAATATATGCGCATTATCGCCTTTTAGGTGCTCTACACATTCAACGCTGCAGGCTCCCCTGACAAGCACATTCCCTGCAGCTCACTGGCGGTGTTCCGGTCCACCCTACGATGGATTCCTGGTGAGCAATGGATTAATATCACCACGCTTCAGGTGCCCCAAGATACCGTGCTTTGAAGCACTTTCCTTTTCAATCTACGCGCACTGCTGCTGCCATTTTACCAGAGACACAGAGACACAGCTGTTTTAGAAGTTGCAACTCTCTCATCGCGTATTGGCGTTTTTGAACCTACGTCTTCACTTTCATAATTCTGCGGTCACATGCATCTTTTTCTAGGACTCATGAACATATGTATCGTTTTCATTTCTGCACAATAAGTACATGAATGTCATAATTTCCTCCTTTGAATTTAAGAAACTATGCGCTTTGTCCTTGACTCACTTCTTCATGCCATGCTCATCCCTCTCAACAATTAAATGTGCCTTTTCTATGATAGCCAAGACTGTGCATACTACAGAGGTGTTTTCTCCCTTTCTGTGAAGCCTGATGTTCAATGACTAACTTTTCTTTTGACCGGGGCTTTACACACTGATTTTATCTTCCTGCTGGAATTATTCACGTTGATCCAAGTGTGTTGCGGTCTGGAACATCTTGCAGTATAAAGGTACTGGTCTAAATTTCTCTGGAATGATCCTCTGAGACAAATTTAATTTAATTTCAGGAACTTGTGCTTCCCGCACATTTAGCTACATTTCAGAACATAGTGACTAGTCAACGGATTGGAGTGCAGACGTCCTATGGTGAGGTTACGCAAACCAAAGTTTGTTTTTACTCCCTCTGTGGTTACCCCTGTGGGATCTTCAACTGGTGCACCTATATCTATTCAATCTACCAAGATGGCGACTTCTTCCTCTCAGCGCTCCCCTCCGGGGCAAATGTCATCCAATAGATCCTCACCTCCGGCTACATCCAGCAAACGGCTTAAACAAGATTCTCCCTTACCAGATAAATCCTCTTCTTCATCCTCCATTGATCAAATTTTGGAAGAAATTTGTGCAATGCGTCCTTTCATTGAGGAGACAAGCAAGGATATGCAACTTTTAAAAGACAAATGGGAGACCATGGACGCCCGAATATCCTCAGTTGAACAACAGATCCCTGAAGTTCAATCCAACACAAAACACATTGTAGCATTGGAAAAGACTGTCCTCTCTCTACAGCAACATACGGAGGATTTGGAAAACCGCAACAAAAGAAATAACCTTCGTATTTATGGTTTACCAGAGAATCTTGAGGGTGAGGATCCAGTGTCTTTCTTTACCTCCTTCCTCCCGAAACTTCTGGACATGCCCCCTTCCACGTCCATCAGTATTCAAAGAGCTCATAGACTGGGAGCACGAACAACTTCATCTACTTCATCTACAAAACCTCGGGGTGTTATTATTCTCTTTTTGAAGTTCACAGATCTTCTCTCAATTCCTTCGGCGGCAAGGGCCAAGAGACAAATATCCTGGCTTGGTCAACGAGTCTACCTGTCTCAAGACATTTCTAATGCTACTGCCTCTAGACGTAAGGAATTTCTAGCTCTCCGACCTTCGCTGCGCTCCCTTGGAGCGCGATATGGCTTATTTCATCCTTGTACCTTCAGAGTCACTCATCGGAATAAGACATGGTCCTTTCAAGATCCTGGTGAGCTGCGGAACTTCATCCTTCTACAGAACGATGAGGGAATGGAATCCTCTTCTTCAAACAGTGGCTGAAACGTTATTGTTGTATTTTTGTAATGGTCTCTAATTGTTTTCTCCACTCTTTTGTGTTTATCTTCTTAATCCTCTTCTTTGTTTTTTCATACTTTTGTTACTGCTCAAGGTTCCCCGTTGTCAATTTGTCCTTCTCCTTTTTCTTTACATTCTCTAAACATGTTCTCAGCTGGTCCTCTTATTTTTAACTTCTTTAATATTTATATCCTGTCTTTGGTTATATAATGTGTGTCACATGTGCCATTGTGTATTAATTGTTTTTCTTTCTTCCCTCATGCAGATTTGTATCGGTTGTTCCCATCATCATGTTTCACCCTTTGTAATTTTGTGCGATCTCGGTGCGGTTACGACTCTGATCCTGGTCTACCCGTCTTGTAACGCATCACCACTTCCCCGTCTCCCTTTGTGTATCTTCCCCTTCAGGTATGTCTCTTACAGTCATCCTTACGGATTTGTACTGTCTTCTATGCCTTTTTTCCTTTCTTTCTACTCCTTCCTTTGCAGACCCTCTTTCCTTTCCCTTACTCTTTCTCCTTTTCTTTCCCCTTTTTCTTCTCCTTTCCCCTATTCTTCCTTCTACTCTTGAGGAATTGGGCTTTACGTCCCAATGACGCCAGGGTACACGTCCGACGTCCTCTGGATTCCCTTGTCCCGACCTAATGCCGAATTACCATTACAGAGACACAGGATACTTTTTGGTGACGTCAAAGATTCATTTATTGGCTGCAACCAGTAACAGAAGTCCAAAGAAGAACCACACGGGTAGTCGACTCTCGGGAGACTGCTCAACTTTACAAAGCAAGTCGTTCCCTCTTATACAAAATATTGCGCCTCGGGCACGCAATTTCCACTTTCATGTTCGTTATCTTATTTCCACAAACATTATTTTCGGTCGCACCCATGACATGAACATAATGCATTGCAAAGATGGAGAACCCCTTTTCGAGATAAACCCAAACCATAAAGTCATCCATTACATACAGGCATGTTACAGTTGACAATCCTGATTGTTCGACATGATGGAATCACATACCCAAGTTGTAAAGGCAGGAAAGGAACAGATGGAAGAGTGGGATAAGGAAGTGTGCTGGGGCCATAAAACCCTACCAATGTCCTGCATTCCAATCTATAATTACGATCGAACCAACTCACAGGAACTAGCTCAGCAGAATTAGCTTCAGGCCAAAGAATCAACTTGCAAGGGTCAATCAGAAATCGGCACACTAACGTACACGTGTTCCAACGGCTCAGCAAGTTGCTCTTCGTCCACTAACTGCATGACTATGTGAGGGCAATCTAACATGGCGGCCGTTCACAAAATGGAACCCACATGGAACTCATGGGCCTAACACAAAACCCTCTCATATACCATGAACCCCTTAACGTAGTCCAGTCAAAACACTCGTATATGCCGAACTTAACATTCTCGGTCCGATGGTACCAAAATCATCACCATACCATGATCTTCGAAAATCGGGCCCCATAATATTCCAGAACGTCACTCTTTTAATGGTTGGCTTATTCTCTGTTTCTTTAATGTTTGGCTTAAGGCTTGTACAGTATGTTTTTGCCCTTTTCAATTTTGAACAGTTTAATATGTTTTGATCTTCAAAGTTTTTTCATGGAATGTGAAAGGATTTAACCATCCTACTAAGCGGCAGAGAGTACTTTCACGCCTCTCCTCTTACAATCCTGATATTGTTCTCATTCAGGAAACCCACCTTTCGGATATTGAATCTTTGAAACTAAAACGACTATGGGTTGGCACTGTCTTGTTTTCTCCAGCTTCTCATAAAAAGAATGGTGTTGCTATTTTGATCCACAAACGTCTCAAATGTAAGGTAATTCTTGAGGAAAAGGATGATGAGGGTTGTTGGATTCTAGCTAAGTTGCTCATTAATGCCATCCCACTTACTCTGTTCAATGTTTATGGCCCTACATGCTTTGACTCCTCTTTTTGGCCCTCGATTACTGCAAAATGTATCCAACATAAAGATGATTCCTTCCTATTAGGCGGAGATTGTAATCAGATTATCGACCCCTTTTTAGATTGTAAATCCTCTGTTAGTTTCACCCCGCACAAGCCCCATAAACAGTTTTTTGATACCATTACACAGGTTCATCTTGTGGATTCATGGAGGCTCACCCACCCGGACACTGTAGATTTTTCTTTTTTCTCTCCCCCACATGCTTCTTTCTCTCGTTTAGACTATATCTTTCTTTCCTCCTCTTTATCTCAATCTCTTATATCTTCTTCTATTGAGCCTATTGTCATCTCTGATCATGCTCCTATTATCACTGATTTTGATCTTCTTCCTCCATTCCTAAATCTTCTCGCTGGCGCCTTAACTCTTCTCTTCTCACGGATCCTCTCTTCTCTTCCTCTTTTCGCACTTTCACCTCTGAGTTCTTCCAACTTAATTCTGACCCTGATACCCCTCCCCATGTTCTTTGGGATTATTTCAAGGCCACAGCCCGCGGATTTATTATTGACTTTGTTTAAAAAAAAAAGAAAAAGTTTCTTCAAAAACGTAAGGTTGCTCTTGCGCATATTAAGTCATTAGAACATCAATTTTACACCTCCTCTCCAAATCATATGTCCCCTGAACTTCTTTAAGCTAAAATTGCATTTAACAAGCTTACTACGGATTCTGCCTCTTCTTTTCTTCTTCGGAGTAGTGCACGGTACTATGGAGGTCGTGACAAATCGGGCAAATTGCTTGCTAACTATCTAAAATCGCGTAAAGAGCGAACACTCATAGACTCTATCTATTCCCCTTCTAATGTCCTTTTACACACAGAGAAAGACATTTTGGAGCAGTTTCAATCCTTTTATGAGTCTTTGTACTCTCCTGAGAACCCCCCTACCCCAGACCTTCTTCAAACATATTTTGAGAACTTACCTAAACCAGATACTTCCCTACTTAATTTCTCGAACATTGATTCAGATCTTACCCTTTCTGAGCTATCCACTGCTTTGTCTTCTCTAACCAAGGGCAAGACTCCAGGGCCTGATGGATTTCCAGTTGAATTTTATTTACACTTTTCCGATCTTCTTTTGCCCAAACTTCTCTTTCTTTTTCAGTCTTTTTGTTCCACTGGTCTGGCTCAAGGCTCATTTCAAGATGCTACCATATGCCTTATCCCTAAAGAGGGGCGGGATCCCAAATTCTGTAAGAATTATCGGCCAATATCTCTAGTTAATGTAGATTATAAAATGTTTGCAAAATTATTGGCTCTTCGTCTTCATCCACTTATGCCACATCTCATTGAAAAAGAGAAATGTGGTTTTGTTAAGGGCCGCCTTACTTCAGACAACTCCAGACTCCTTCTCAATGTTCTAAGTAAAGCCCCCTCTCTTTCTATTCCCCTTGCGGCTATCTCGGTTGATGCTGAAAAAGCCTTTGATCGGGTTGACTGGTCCTTTTTGATGGCTTCGCTGAAATGGCATGGCTTTGGTCCTAAATTTATTTCTTATATTTCTTTAATATATTCTATGCCCAAAGCATCAGTCCTCGTCAACGGTCAACTTACCTCCCCTTTCACACTTAAGCGTGGAGTTCATCAGGGCTGTCCTCTTTCCCCTCTTCTTTTTATTTTAGCACTTGAACCCTTCATATCCTCTATTCGGAACAATTCTTCCATTTCTGGTTTTCCGTACGGTGATCATCAACTTAAACTATCTGCCTATGCGGATGACATACTTTTATTCATTTCAGACCCAGTTACCTCTGTTCCTTCCTTATTAGATGAATTTGAGAAATTTTCCCTGGTATCAGGATACAAAATAAATTCGGATACGACGGAGATTCTTCCTATAACTAAATTTTGCCTTCCACATTTCTTTACTTCCACTGGCTTCGCTTGGAATAGTAAGAAAATAAAATATCTCGGTGTTCTCTTCTCTAACTCTGTCTCATCCTCTATCCAACTTAACATGAATGCAGTCATCTCTAGAATTGATTCTTTGCTTTCTTCTTGGAACCCCCTATACCTTTCCTGGTGGGGTCGTCTTGACTCTGTCAAGATGATGATTGCTCCGATCTTGATCTATTTACTTTCCATGCTCCCAGTCCATATCCCTGCTCTCTACTTCCGTCGTATTGACTCTGTTTTGTCCAAGTTTCTCTGGAAGCAGAAGAAGGCACGTATATCTCTTTCAGCCCTTCGTAAGTCTAAATCAAATGGTGGGGTTAATTTTCCAGATTTCCGACTTTATCATAAGTCTTTCTCTCTTCGTCAAGCTTCTCGCTGGTTATCACAGGACGTGTCCTCTTTTTCTCCCCTTTGGCTTTCTGTTGAATGTGACTTATTACTTCCTTCCTCCTTTCAGGATGTAATTCGCTTCACTGCTAAGGCTCCATGTCTTAATCCCCCATTATTCAAACACACTTCTTCTCTTTTGCGGTCCTTGGTATCCACAGTTTCTGTTTCTCGGGAGTCCTTTCTATTGTCGCCCATTTGGTATAACCCAATCATTCTAATACGAAATAGACCTATTGCCTGGCCTTCGTGGAGATCGAGGGGTATCATCTGGGTTCACCATCTTTTTGACGGTTCATCTCCTTGTTCCTTTCCTCAATTTCAATCACATTTTCACTGTCCTCCCTCGTTCGCAAAGAAATACAACATCCTTATGGAAACCGCTCTTGATCGATACTATTCTCTCACGTCAGAGGAATTACCCACATCGTCTTCCTCTCTACTCACCATTTTCATCTTTTCTTTCTCTGTCCTTCAGTCTGACTTTTCTGGACACAGGTATGGTCTCGCATTTCCCGTATTTTTAATCTCTCTATTTCTTTTTCTACTTCTTTGGTGTTTTTGGGTAGCCTTTCAGAGTCCTTTGACCTCCCCCCACACTCACATGGTCTTTTTGACCTTATGCTAGCCCTTGCTCTCCAACATATCGCTTCTAATTGGAAGTCTTTGACCAAACTCTCCATAATTTGCTGGTGGAACCTAATATGTCATTCTCATAGACTTGATGTTGCTTTTGCATCTTCCTGCAAACCTTCTCGCAATGTTGAACTCTATTGGTTGCCTCTTACCCTATATTTAGATCAATCCGCCAAAAAGAAATACACTCCACTTTCCTGTGATAATTTCAAACCTCCTTGAACATTTGTACTCCTGCTTGTAGTTACATGCTTTAGATTTCACTAATGTAGTTTTTTCTTTACTCATGTTTTTATAATGTTCTTATTCCACATATTTTCTAGATTTTTGTGCATTTACTGTACTTTATTGCCACCAGTTATTATGCTTATTTCTATTTTATTCTTGAATTGTATTAACATAGTTTCTACTCCCCTCCCTTCCCCTCTCCTCCCTTCCCCCCTTAAAATTCAAAAATGCTTTGACTTTTTTCATTGTGACATCCGCTGATTATGTCTTATCTCTCCCATGAATTCCCCTTTCTCATTTTGTTCTGCTGTTGTCACCTTACTGTATTGACAACTTTATTTCAATAAAGCTTTCAAACATAAAAAAGACTCTCTGTATAGGCTTGAGGAACTCTACAAAATCTATATGAACGATTATTCAAAGTGAAGCCAAAACGATATCGGCTATCAGGATGAATGGGGATCGAAAAGAAAGCATTTTTCAAATCGATGACAGAGAATGTGGTCGCAGTAGGCGGGACCAGAGTAAGCAATGTCGTGATGTCAGAAACCACTGGGTATTGAGGTATCACTATCTTATTGACCTCTCTCAAATCGATAATAAAGCGATAAATTCTAGTGTCAGTATCTTTCTTTAAAATCGGAAGGATAGGACTGTTGCAGACATTGTATGGGACTTCCTCCACTACCCCCACCTTAATGAGATCCTGCACAATCTGTGTAAGCGCCTCCTCCCCCTCCTGCGAAATGCGATATTGAGGAAGGCCTGGCAACACAGCTCCCTCCTTTACACTAATGTGCACCGAAGGGATAACCATCTGTCCTACATCAGTATCTGAAGTGGCCCACAAAGTGCGGGGCAGAGAAGCCAACACGGTATCCTCTGCAACCACACACATCCTTCCTGTTGCTGGATAATTATCATTTAAAATTACACGCACTCCTTCAGGTGAACAGCGAATTGTGGCTCTAAAATGTTTGAGCATATCCAAACCCACAATGTTGTCAGGCGTGTTCGGGGAAAGCAGAAACGGACAAGGTGTGGAAAACTTATCAACATGAAATGCAAGGGGTTGTGATAGTGGGCTAAGGGAAGGTGTGCCATCGAACCCTATCGATGTAACCGTTAAGCCAGACAGGGGAGCCCTCGGAACCAATTGTTTGGACAGAGCGCTACGTGTAGCTCCTGTATCAACCAGAAACTGATCAGTAGAACCCAAAACATGTGCTGTAACATAAGGACCCCTCTGATCTACTGGCACTCCAACTGATTCCTCCCCCCATCCTACGCAATCCTATGCATGCTGTGAATCATGATACTCAGGGCGTTCATAATCAGACATTTGGTACTGGTTTCGTCGATCAAAAACGTTAGGCCCATCACGTAGCCGCATATTAGAATCAAATCGGGCACGGTCATTTAAATTTCCTCTAGGGCCCGAAAAACCTCCGCTACCTCTCATCGGCCCCTGGCCACGCCCCTGACACTGTGCATGCAATAGCGGACAATCCCTGGCCCAATGGCCCATCTGTTTACAATATGCGCACTGATCTTTTGCCACATCCGAACGACCCAAGGAAGGGCCGTAAAATCCTCTTCCACCTCTTTCACCAGCTCTTTCACCACCTCGGCGAGGCGGACCGTAAACTTGCGCTAACATCACTTTTGTTTTGAAATCTTTCGACTTTTTCTACTCGTTGCCCTTCGCTTCTTGTTCCTGACGCTCGTAATACTGAGTCATCGTCAGGAGGGATGCCGGAGACGATGTTGTCCAAGAGCTTTCACTCGCTTTTAACCGAGCTGCTACTCCCGGTAATAAGTTCGAAACTTATTTATCGACAAAAAGATGTCGACCCGTGTCATCCGTAAGTGACTGACCATTAAAATCATGAAATGTCTCCTCGAATCGCGTAAAGAAATCAGAAACCGATTCATCGACCTTCTGTTTACACGACGCTAACATAGTCCAATCAATCTTTTTAGGGGGGATGATCGTTTTTAATTTAGCCAAAATAGCAGCTGGGAGATCTAGAATAAGCTGGGGTGGCTTTTGCGCGGGCTTCCTGTCCCTATCCTCATCTTCTATGTCAGACCATTTTGCTTTAAAAGTCGTTAAATCGTCTACTTTCCGCACAGATCTCCACATATCCGGTGGTAAAATAAGACCAAAGAACAGATCTATATCAGCTAACGTCATAGTACATGAATTTAAAGCCCCCTCAACTTCCTCATAAAAGGCGGCAGGATTCTTTCGGGGATCAGGTAATGCATTCTTTAATGCCATAACATCAGCTCTATGCCAAGGAGTATACACCCAATTATAAACAAAATACCCTCTAGCATCGGGGGAAGACATATCTGAACTAGTTCCCGCTCCCTTAGGAGGAACATATAGAGGCGCTGCCTCTCGCATAGGTTTAGCATGCACTAGTTCAATCTTATCTGAATGAAAGATAGATGACTGCTTCCCGCCTGCATTCGGATTCGATCGCTCCTCCTCCTTCTTTTGGCGCGCATTTTCCTTGAGTAGAAGCATCGCGTCCCGCAACGAAAACAGTCGCCGAACCGCATCAGGTACCTTAGAGGGAGAAAGGACACTGTTACGTAATGCTTTAGCATCTAGCACTATATCCTCAGCTCAAAAACATCAGAATATTTTCGAAAAGCAGTGATCACTTCATTAGAGAAAACTTCAGCAAAATATAACTTCTCCCTATCTTGCCATGTCTCCAAAGACGATAATAGATCAGCAAAAGAAACTTTATCCCTAATCGCCTGAAAAGAAAGTTTCCGAAGCTCACTCATGCGGTCATTTGATAACATGGACCGCGTGTCTACCTTTTCCTTGAATACTCCCGAATCCTTGCCTCGCGGAGCAGACGGGCCAACGTAAGGTGGCGGAGAACGATCTAATAGAGAAAAATCATCTTCAAGATTAGTAAGGACAGGATAAAGAGGCTGTCGAACAGCATATTGACCCGATATTTGCAACCTATGCTCTTTCTCTTGTTGTTCCGCCAGTTCCTTTTCCTCACGTTTTTTCGCTTCCTGTGCTTTCACGTGGTCACTTTTTCGTTGTTCTTTTTCAATCAGCGCTTTTCACGTTTCAAGCGCTCACGCACTTCTTTCACCCACCAACGTATACATTCAAACATGTCCTGTCTCGCACGTCGCTTACATATACACTGTTCCACATACTCAATTTTACGCATATCAAACGATCCATACAAAGGCCAACGTAGCTCAGGATCTTTTTTAGTGTATTTCTTCCACAATGTGCTGTACATTATAGGGGAAAGACCATACTTGACGTACATGTCCCTATTAGGAGTCCCCTCTGGGGGAGCTGGTTCTGATTCCTCAAGTCTTAACCGGTTTCCAAAACAACAGCACCACTTACGGAGTGCGCTTAAAACAGGCATGCTCAAAAATAGTGCAAAATATGCAATATTGTACAAAAAATGGCACTTTGCGCTGTTCAAATTCAAACAGTTGGGGAGAAATCTCTCCGCATTGCCTGCCTATATGTGTTGCAATGCATATATTGTACAATACTTATTCTCAAATATGACCGGTCATCACAAGTCAAACTCAAAATAGCCACAGCAAGCGTATCCTAAAACTGCCTTGCCAACCCAGGCTTCAAAAGCTCGCAGCAGGTACCGTACAACGGTCCTTACCAATCAAGAGCGTCCAGGTTCCAACTGCCAAGTTCCAAATTTGCCCAAACGGCTACTGCACGGCAAACCGACACAAGAGGTCTCAGTCGAAGACCGGCGCCACCCAGATGGTCAGCTCGGAAGGAAGGAAGAAAACCTCGGGATACCAGGACTAAAAACGCCGCTGGCAGTGATCACATCCCCGGCAAGGTTCCACTCCTTCGTCACGACCAGTCCTTCGAGCAACCGAGTCGTCGATGAGGCCCACGTTGACGGCGCCAATTGATGAGTCTAGGCCCCAGCTTGGCCCGCAAGGACAAAGGTTCGCCCTTCTGAGTACGAAGTACTAAAGGAAGTTGGCACGGAAACTGCAAGTACAAAAACAAAGTTTATTAACCTTTAAAGGTGGTCCTACAACCTACACAACACTCTACAGTATTGTACAGAGTAGCACAAAGAACTTGTGCACATGGTCCCCTTTTATACACAGTAGAGGGGCTCATAAGTAGGCGGATACAACACAGAACAGAGTTTATTGCCTTATTTGGTAATGTCCAGTGCATGGTCGATACATGGGCGGAGTTAACGGTTCCTGAGACCCGCGAAAACATGTCCGGGCAAGAGCCTAATCAGAAACAGATGTGGTCAATACTGAGCATGCGCTAAACGCACGAGGGAGCTATTAATAGACTGTCGCTGGGCAGATCTCAGGAGCAACTAGCAGAGAAGTAGGACTTTCCGTGTGCTGAGCACGCGGTTTCCTGAACCATTCAAAATGGCGGATGGCCATACAAAACGGAGTCTGTACATTTGGTCAATGTAACACAGAACATCGTAATTCGTACATGAAGAACTCATGTCTTCAGCGAATGCTTAATCATATCGCTGTTTTATTTACAACACGAGGGGCGCGGACTATACTTTCACCTCCTGCGTCCATTGTAAGCGTTTACACCTTGATCCTCCCAAACAGTACCTCTGATCATGATCTTCTGCTACTCGACCATAAACTTTGATTGTTGAAAACCCCTCAGGCCTGTTGGCATATGTATACAGCACGGTATAAAGCCGCTGAAAACAAGCACAGATGGAGCCAATATTTGAGCCAGTACTTGGAGGAGAACGCTGGGTCCATCTCCTCTACACAGGTGCTGTGGGAGGGCAGGAAGGCAGATGAACGATTTGGCTGCCTATAAGTGCCACTGTGAGGCATAACAGCGTTGGTTGACTGACCTTGCGTTTCACCTGGCTCAGACGCATAACGCACTGCTGACACCTGCTCTTCTCAAGGAGCTGCTTGGGGCCAAGTATGATCTGAACTCCCATTACACAGTGGAGGGCCAGAGGGATACGCTCTGTTGACGATATAGTAAGGGACGGTGGGTTGGCCCTCTTTGCTACTCTCATGCGTGATTATGGTCTGCCACAATCGCATCACTGACAGTACCGACAGCTCATGCAGAGCCTGCGACACATGCTGGGTGCTCCCCCTTATGATCTTGAGACTGTCCAAATGTTGCATTATATCCTGATGTGGAAAGGATTCAAGGACACTATGGTGGGATTGTATGTTACCACTATGGACAGCCTTTTTTCAAGCACCACTGCCCACACTTTATGCTGATTGTGGGAGCAAAGGCTGTGCCTCTCACTGTATGAGCAGGATGGACACGACCTTTGGAAAGACCATGGCAGTTTCCTCCAGGAGGTCAGGTTGAAATTCAGTTATTTCAAGTTCCTACACCACTGGAACTGGACGCCGGAGTGGATCTATAAAGCACATACGGCAGACGATTCCAAGTGCTGGAGGTGCTGAAGGTGTGACGCACTCGCCTGTGACATTTTACATTTCCTGCGGACTGTACAGTGCTTTGTGCTACTGGGGCTTTGTTTGGGATACCTTGATGACCAACCTAGGGGTGGCACCGCAATTGATGGCCCGTCTGACCTTGCTTCACAAAATGTAAGTATTCCAGGATTTAACCCACCACTGTAAGAGTTAGCTGGCTATGGCCTTCGTAGTGGGAGTTGGCTTTTTGGGGGCGACCATGGGACTTGGCACCCTGACATTTTTTTTTCCTGTTCCCATGTCCCTTCCCCTCGTGTTGTCCCTCATCCTCCTTCCCTAATCATCTGCTGGATTTTCTGAGCCACATCAACTCTACCTAGAGGGGTTATTTCATTTATTGTTTATCCTGTTTTCAATGTCTTCTCACAAGTTCTAGTTTACACAGTATCTTGGACTCTGCTGAATCGATAAACTTCCATCCCTGTAATATGCTCATTGTATATGAAAAATCAATAGAGAATTGAGGTATATAAAAAAGACACAGGGAGTGGTGTCACTTAACATTTGACTTTGACTATTCCAAAGGAAGAGACATTACTGAGTTTAGAGACAAGATCAGCACACATGTCATGTGATAAAATTAACAACCAAGTCTCACTAAAATAGACATTCAATTTAACATTCTACTGAACTGTGTGCAGTACTCATGGTGAAATATGAGAAAAGTTTTGCACCAAAATGTGTGACAGAGGGTCTGCTCTGTGCCGAATAGTCATGTGTGAAGTTCTAGTTAATCCCCATAGTTTGGAAGAATGGGCCAGGTGTGTGTGAGACCTCAGCATGACCTCCAAATGTGTTAGTGTCACTCGCGATGAGTGACGCTTGAAGGCTCTGATATATGCACGTCCAAATTAATGTCGCTGTCGAGGCACTCAAGGTTGCTTGAATGACAATGCTACAAAGAGTTGACGCACTCACTAATCAGCGGTGTATTGATGACGAGCGTACTATGATATAGGGGTCTATGTGAAGGAGTAGAATATTTTAGAGTAGTGAAATGTCCCTGTCCTGTTCTTCAGGCCAGTAATACCCACTCATGTTTATGATACAATGTAAACTGTGTGAGAAATGTCTGGTTCCTACTTGGTTGCCCTATCTTAGGAATTCATTGTTTCAAAGATATATTGCTTTATTTTTTGTCAGTGAATCTTTGTTGAGAGAGGATGGTGGTTACTGGATACAAAAAAACAAAGCCTGGAAGAGGCCGCCATCTTAATATTTTAGGAGACAGTTGTGCTCTTAAACTAGGAACTCAAAACCTAATTAGAACCTACAATTTAGTCTTGTTTGAGGATATAAAACCGAATTAAATATAAGGAATAAGCCACAGACGCAGGAAAATTAGAAATAAGCTGTTCCTTCAATTGTCGCTTTGACACATGATCTATGCCTCATTGTCACTGATCTGGTGTTTAAAACTCCATGGTATTTACCTCTGTTTACTTTGATATCTAGTACGTTGGGGATTTGAAAAACTGCAAATAAATGATTTAAAAGAATAAATAAGCTGCCCAGTTTAATTGGAAAACTGACTGATATTCTGATATATTCTTTAAAATACAGATATATTCATTGAAATACAGATATATTCTTTGAAATACAGACAGACTTAAATTAGTCCTTTACGTCAGTGTTTGGAAGATGCAATCTGAAGAGAAGCTATAAATACTTTTTTACAGCAGCAAATTGTGAGGCCCTGTTCTTGAAGTGTCTGACCCTTAAAAACATTCACATCTGTGACATCTGAAATCCCAGGTCTTTACAGGTATAAATGCTTGTTTGCGTGAAATATGTTCACTGCCGGAGCCTGGAGGTGGCAGTTCCGTCAGCGGCCACCAGAGGGCGCTCCTCGCCTGCTGGTGAAATCCCCTAAGCTGCACACTGTATGAAAGGGAGAATGGTTTCCTCTTCCGGGTCAGCGGCGGCAGAGACAGCATCAGCAACAGTGGTGATATCATTTCCGGCCTCTCCTGGTGTGTGCAGCCTGCAGCGGAGGAGGAAGGAGCCCTGTCTGGTGAGCAGTTACCGCCATCTACAGACAATCACAGATCCCCCCCCTCACAGACCCCAGATCTGCCCCCCCAGGAGGAGGAGAGAGCCTGGACAGTGTTCTGCTCAGGTAGGTGAGCTGCCAACTCACATGGCTGCAATGTATTAATCCAAGGATCAGATTCCCCCCCCCCCCTGGCATTCATGGTCTCTTCCTGCTGCTGAGCCTGAGTGGGTGCAGAGGAGGTGAGGCTTGTCCAGGGGAGCAGAGAAGGAGAGGTGTTGGACAGGCCCCATGAAGGGCTCGCCCCCTCCCCGCAGGACAGGGCCCGGGTCCCGGCCTTCCAGGTACTACCCACAGAACAAACCCGCAACCCGTCCCCCATGGGACGCCTGCTCCCGGATGTCCCTGTGTCACGGGCCCGGGCCACCGTCAGCACCATTGCCCGGCACAGCCGCCATCTTGGACACGGCACCACGCGGCCGCGCGGCCTCAGCCCGACCCCGACCCTGGGCCTGGCCAGGCCCCGACATCCCGGCACCACCATCCACCCAGGAGGTGAACGGACCACTTGGCCGGTCAATGGGAGTAAGAAGTGTCGATGGCTCTCCCCCGCCAGGTGCCGATCACCCCCAGCCTCCTCGGGCGCTGGCTCCACCCCCCTGCTGGGTGTCTGGACTCCCTCATCCCAGACCTCCCGACCTCCAAGAGCGAGGGTCCGGACATCAAAGGGCGCCAGACCTATAACTGAGGCAGCCCCAGGACAGGAAGGCAGTTGTATCCTGGAGTCGAGAGACACCGCGACGAACTCATCCTTGACGGACTGCTGGCGCTGCCACAGCCCTGCCTTGTGAACTATTGTCCTGCCTGCTGGCGCTGCCGCGGCCCTCTGCAACCTTCATCCTCGTGGGACCTGCTGGCACTGCCGCGGCCCTCTGCAACCTTCATCCTCGTGGGACCTGCTGGCGCTGCCGCGGCCCTCTGCACCCTTCATCCTCGTGGGACCTGCTGGCGCTGCCGCGGCCCGTTGTAACCCTCATCCTCGTGGGACCTGCTGGCGCTGCCGCGGCCCGTCGTGACCTTCATCCTCGTTGGGACCTGCTGGCGCTGCCGCGGCCCGTTGCCACCTACGACCTCTTCGGGACCTGCTGGCGCTGCCGCGGTCTGACCCGTCCGAACACCGAGCTCGAGGATTGTGAGCTACCACCGTTACACCTCAGTACCTGTTGGTACCAAGACTGTCCCGCTACCCCCTTCCCTTACTAGAGACTAGAATTGAGAGGATCATCGTGTCCTGATCGCCTTGTATCGTACCACCCTACCCCAAGAATTGCCTATAAAAGGTGTTACCCTGATCTTCGTGTGGTGTCCATCTGTGGGGGGGAAGTTACCTGTCTGTGCGATCGCTAGAGACGGTCCTCACTGGAGGCCTCTCCCTTGTGCTCGGCACACCCTCCAGGTCCCCGTCTAACATTGGTGGCCAGCGGCGCGATCCGAACCAACGCGTACCGTACAGACAGTAACTCACCCTACGACTAAAACCACAATGACGACCAAAGAGAGCGGATCGGCAGAGAAGTTCCAGATGGAAGGGCTGGAAGAATACAACCACCGAGAGCTCAAACAATTTTGCATTGACTTAGGCATTGCTACCACCGGGCTAAGCACAAAAGAAGACTTCAAAAACGCCCTAGAGGCCTGGACAGAGACGAATACCGCAACCCCCCGGGACCCCGTAGCCCCGGAAGTCAACACCACCCTGACGGAAGAACGGAGAACAGGCCCCTCCCGAGAAGAGATCCAGGAGCGGGAAAAAAATAGATTACACGAGTTAGACTTGGCACGACTCAAATTAGATGGAGAATTGAAGCTGGCGGAACAAAAAATAAACTTAGAACACTTACGGCTCAGAGAAGAGCGAGAGGAAAAACAGAGACAGAGGGATCTCGAAGAAAAAAGACTGGCATACGAGCACGAGTGCAAACTAGCGGAGATAGAAATACGCAAACTGAACAAAAACCTAGGGGTGCCTGAGACACCGCACTCCCCGGGTACTACCGAGCAGAAGGTCCACATCCCCAAGGATGTGGTCCGAGAATATCACCGAAACGACGACATACAGCAGTGGTTCAAGGCCTATGAGATCGCCATGACTGCCCACCGGGTCGCTCGAAGTGACTGGGGAGCCGGTCTATGG
Source organism: Lissotriton helveticus (assembly GCF_964261635.1). NCBI lineage: Eukaryota > Metazoa > Chordata > Amphibia > Caudata > Salamandridae > Lissotriton > Lissotriton helveticus. Next base: position 148,530 of record NW_027611655.1, read on the forward strand.
GGGAGATTCGTCAACGAGGGCCGTGATGCCCTGCTGCAGCTTCCGGACCATCAAATGACGTCCTATGACCACATGAAGGCCGCCCTCCTCAGTCGATATGGGCTTACGCCCGAAATGTACCGCCAGAGGTTCCGCAACTGCACCCGGATCCCAGGTACAACGTGGTTGGAATACGTGAACTATTTCAGCCGGGCCTTCGAGGGATGGATCAAGGGTAACAACGTAACCACTTACGAACAACTCTTCAATCTCATTGTGTGGGAGCACCTCTCCAACAACTGCTTCGTCGAGCTCAGGCAGCACCTCCTCGACAGTAAATTGACTGAACCACGGCAGCTCGCCACCGAGGCTGACCGGTGGGAGAGCACCCGAGTGGCCCGGAGTGGGCCGAATGAGCAGAACATAACCAACCAAGGTCATCATCGTCCCCGAGGAGGAGGAGGAGGCCCGGGCCGGGGCAGAGACGCCGTCCCGGCCGCTCCCGCTAACGCCACCCCGCCCCCTGCAGGCCGGGGAAACCCCCCGATGCGCCCGGGGTTCCGAGCCAACGTGACGTGTCATCGATGCCAGCGAGTCGGCCACTATGCCAGTGACCCGACCTGCCTGAAGAACCAGGTTCCCGGGCCCCGCCAGGTGGCGGCCGCCGCCCTAGGAGAAGAACAAGTCTCCGAAGACTCTGAGGCCTACGAGTCGGAGCAGTTCGAGTGGGAACCCGCCGCCATGACCCTGGCATGCCTAGGAGGAAGAGACATGGTCCCGCGGACTCCCCTGCCCGCCAACACTCGGAAGTACAGCCAATGGGTGAGCATAAATGGGCGCAAGGCCGAGGCCCTGCGTGACACCGGGGCCAGTGTGACGGCCGTCCGTTGTCACCTGGTGACCCCAGAACAAATCCTGCCAAACGTGCTTTGCCCCGTCCGATCGGCAGATAACTCGGAGAGCCTGTGTCGGATGGCCTGCGTCCCCTTCGAATGGGGAGGAGTGTCCGGCATGCTGAAAGTAACTGTCCGCGACGATGCCCCCGTAGACTGCCTCCTGGGGAACGATCTCGAGAGCTCCCCGTGGGCCGCTGTTGAAAGAAGAGAGCATCTGGGGATGTTGGGTCTCCCGGACTGGGCGTGCGTGACCACCCGGTCCATGGCCACCCGCACCATCCCTAGACCAGAAGAACCCGAATGGGCAGCACCTCCGCCCTCGATCGCTCCAGAAGAAGACTTCCTCCAGACCGACCACCCGGACCCCACCACAGAGGGGTCCACACAACCCCCCGAGCTTCCCGACCTGGCTCAGTGGCGTCAAGAAGAGGGGCCCACCCAAGAACAATTCCGGCAGGAGCAAAAGACCTGCCCCTCCCTCGAGGGATTGCGACAGCAAGCGCTCGCCCAGGGCCAAGGAGACACCACCGGGGCCCACTGGGTTTATTGGGACAATGATCTCTTGTACAGCGAGCAGAGAATCGCAGAACTGGGGGCCGGGCGAGTGCTGGTGGTGCCCCTCCACTTCAGAGACTTCCTGCTGAACCTGGCCCATGATGTCCCCCTGGCTGGGCACCTGGGGCAAGACAAGACCTACCACCGCCTGGTGACTCACTTTTTTTGGCCCAAAATGAGAAATGACGTCTCCAACCACTGCGGTCCTGCCCGACCTGCCAGGCCAGCGGGAAGAGCGGCCGCAAACTCAAGGCACCCCTACAACCATTCCCCGTGGTGACCACCCCGTTCGAAAGTGTGGGAATAGACATTGTGGGGCCCCTGGACCCCCGAACAGCACAGGGGCATCGCTTCATCCTGGTCCTGGTGGACCACGCTACCCGCTATCCTGAGGTGGTCCCCCTTCGTACTATAACAGCCCCAGTAGTGGGTCGAGCCTTAATGGGGATCTTCTCTCGAGTGGGCTTCCCCCGGGAAGTCGTCAGCGACAGGGGTACGAACTTTATTTCAAAGTATATGAAATCCCTCTGGCAGCCGTGCGGAGTCACTTACCGATTCACAACACCCTATCACCCCCAGGGGAACGGACTGGTCGAGCGGTTCAACCGCACCCTCAAGGGGATGATCATGGGGCTGGAAGAACCCCTACGCCGCCAGTGGGACGTGCTACTACCGTGCCTCCTCTTCGCCTACCGAGAAGTCCCCCAGAAGTCCCTCGGCTTCAGCCCCTTCAAACTCCTGTAAGGACACCCCGTTCGCGGGCCTCTCAGCCTAGTGAAGGAGGAATGGGAAATGGCCCCCCTAAAGACCCCTCCAGACGTCTACAAATACCTCCTGACCCTCCGCAATCAGACCCGGAAATTCAGGGAGATCGCTAAAGCCAATCTGGAGGCCAGTCAAGAGGACATGAAGAAGTGGTACGACCAACATGCCTCCTCCATCGAGTTTGAACCGGGTCAGCAGGTATGGGTGATGTCCCCCATCGAACCGTGTGCCTTGCAGGACAAATGGACGGGGCCCTTCAAGGTGATCGAGCACAAGAGTCCCGTCACCTATCTCATCGACCTGGAGTCCCCCCGGAACCCCCTCCGGGTCCTCCACGCCAACAGACTCAAACCCCACTTCGTGCGCTCAGAGCTCAGCCTGCTGATGGCTACCGACAGTGGCACAGAAGGAGACTCCGAGCCCCTCCCTGACCTACTGAGGACCCGGGAAAGAGATGGTTCGGTGGACGGGGTCCGACTCTCCGAGGCCCTGACCCCAGAGCAGCGTCAAGATTGCCGGGCCCTCCTGCTGCCGTTCGCAAACCTGTTCTCCCTCGCACCCGGAGTCACCTCCTGGTGCCTGAACGACGTGGACACGGGGGACAGTCCTCCTGTCCGACACCGGGCGTACCGAGTACCAGATCGGGTACGTACCTGCATCCAAGAAGAAGTCTCCAAGATGCTCGCCCTCGGGGTCATCGAACCTTCGGACAGTCCCTGGGCCAGCCCGGTCGTCCTGGTCCCCAAGGCCGCGGCCCCGGGCACTACACCGGAGCTCCGATTCTGCATCGACTATCGGGGTCTGAACGCGGTCACCCGAACCGACGCTCACCCTATCCCCCGAGCAGATGAACTAGTCGACCGCATGGGGGCAGCCCGCTACCTAAGCATCTTCAACCTGACAGCGGGCTACTGGCAGATCGGCCTCACCCCCAGGGCCCAAGAACGTTCCGCTTTCTCCACCCCGGACGGGCACTACCATTTCAGAGTGATGCCCTTCGGCATGAAGAACGCTCCAGCCACTTTTCAAAGACTGGTGAACCAGGTATTGGCGGGCCTCGAAGAATTCAGCGCTGCCTACCTGGACGACATCGCAGTATACAGCCGCCACTGGACAGACCACCTCCACCACCTCAGAGAGGTCCTGCAGGCCCTCCAACAGGCCGGCCTCACCATAAAGGCCAGCAAGTGCCAAATCGGCCAGGGGTCCGTGACCTACCTCGGACACCAAGTGGGGAGCGGTCTGGTGGCCCCCCTCCAACTCAAGGTAGCTGCCATCCAGTCCTGGCAACCCCCTGAAACACAAATCGAGGTCCGAGCCTTCCTGGGGCTCACCGGATACTACCGGCGGTTTGTGAGGGACTATGACAGCATTGTGGGGCCCCTCACGGAACTCACGTCTAAGAACCACCCAAAAAGAGTCAACTGGACTCCCGACTGTCAAGCGGCCTTCGAGACGCTGAAGGCCGCCATGTGTACCGCTCCTGTGCTCCAGGCCCCCGACTACAGCCGCGAGTTCATCGTGCAGACCGATGCCTCCGACCATGGTATTGGGGCCGTCCTCTCCCAACTGATCCCCGAAGGAGTGGACCAACCAGTGGCCTTCATCAGCAGACGCCTACTGCCCCGAGAACAGCGCTGGAGCACCATTGAGCGAGAGGCCTTCGCAGTGGTATGGGCCCTCAAGAAGCTCCGGCCGTACCTCTTCGGAACCCATTTCCGGGTACAGACAGATCATCGGCCCCTGCAATGGCTCATGCAGATGCGGGGGGAGAACCCCAAACTATTGCGATGGTCCATCTCCCTGCAGGGGATGGGCTTCACTGTGGAGCATCGCCCTGGTCAAGACCACGCCAACGCGGACGGCCTGTCCCGCTTTTTCCGCCTCGACGAGGAAAGTCCCCAAGAAGATGGGTGACTCTCCCCGCCTTCAGCTGGGGGGGACGCATGTTGGACAGGCCCCATGAAGGGCTCGCCCCCTCCCCGCAGGACAGGGCCCGGGTCCCGGCCTTCCAGGTACTACCCACAGAACAAACCCGCAACCCGTCCCCCATGGGACGCCTGCTCCCGGATGTCCCTGTGTCACGGGCCCGGGCCACCGTCAGCACCATTGCCCGGCACAGCCGCCATCTTGGACACGGCACCACGCGGCCGCGCGGCCTCAGCCCGACCCCGACCCTGGGCCTGGCCAGGCCCCGACATCCCGGCACCACCATCCACCCAGGAGGTGAACGGACCACTTGGCCGGTCAATGGGAGTAAGAAGTGTCGATGGCTCTCCCCCGCCAGGTGCCGATCACCCCCAGCCTCCTCGGGCGCTGGCTCCACCCCCCTGCTGGGTGTCTGGACTCCCTCATCCCAGACCTCCCGACCTCCAAGAGCGAGGGTCCGGACATCAAAGGGCGCCAGACCTATAACTGAGGCAGCCCCAGGACAGGAAGGCAGTTGTATCCTGGAGTCGAGAGACACCGCGACGAACTCATCCTTGACGGACTGCTGGCGCTGCCACAGCCCTGCCTTGTGAACTATTGTCCTGCCTGCTGGCGCTGCCGCGGCCCTCTGCAACCTTCATCCTCGTGGGACCTGCTGGCGCTGCCGCGGCCCTCTGCAACCTTCATCCTCGTGGGACCTGCTGGCGCTGCCGCGGCCCTCTGCAACCTTCATCCTCGCGGGACCTGCTGGCGCTGCCGCGGCCCGTTGTAACCCTCATCCTCGTGGGACCTGCTGGCGCTGCCGCGGCCCGTCGTGACCTTCATCCTCGTTGGGACCTGCTGGCGCTGCCGCGGCCCGTTGCCACCTACGACCTCTTCGGGACCTGCTGGCGCTGCCGCGGTCTGACCCGTCCGAACACCGAGCTCGAGGATTGTGAGCTACCACCGTTACACCTCAGTACCTGTGGGTACCAAGACTGTCCCGCTACCCCCTTCCCTTACTAGAGACTAGAATTGAGAGGATCATCGTGTCCTGATCGCCTTGTATCGTACCACCCTACCCCAAGAATTGCCTATAAAAGGTGTTACCCTGATCTTCGTGTGGTGTCCATCTGTGGGGGGGAAGTTACCTGTCTGTGCGATCGCTAGAGACGGTCCTCACTGGAGGCCTCTCCCTTGTGCTCGGCACACCCTCCAGGTCCCCGTCTAACATTGGTGGCCAGCGGCGCGATCCGAACAACGCGTACCGTACAGACAGTAACTCACCCTACGACTAAAACCACAATGACGACCAAAGAGAGCGGATCGGCAGAGAAGTTCCAGATGGAAAGGCTGGAAGAATACAACCACCGAGAGCTCAAACAATTTTGCATTGACTTAGGCATTGCTACCACCGGGCTAAGCACAAAAGAAGACTTCAAAAACGCCCTAGAGGCCTGGACAGAGACGAATACCGCAACCCCCCGGGACCCCGTAGCCCCGGAAGTCAACACCACCCTGACGGAAGAACGGAGAACAGGCCCCTCCCGAGAAGAGATCCAGGAGCGGGAAAAAAATAGATTACACGAGTTAGACTTGGCACGACTCAAATTAGACGGAGAATTGAAGCTGGCGGAACAAAAAATAAACTTAGAACACTTACGGCTCAGAGAAGAGCGAGAGGAAAAACAGAGACAGAGGGATCTCGAAGAAAAAAGACTGGCATACGAGCACGAGTGCAAACTAGCGGAGATAGAAATACGCAAACTGAACAAAAACCTAGGGGTGCCCGAGACACCGCACTCCCCGGGTACTACCGAGCAGAAGGTCCACATCCCCAAGGATGTGGTCCGAGAATATTACCGAAACGACGACATACAGCAGTGGTTCAAGGCCTATGAGATCGCCATGACTGCCCACCGGGTCGCTCGAAGTGACTGGGGAGCCGGTCTATGGGGGAGATTCGTCAACGAGGGCCGTGATGCCCTGCTGCAGCTTCCGGACCATCAAATGACGTCCTATGACCACATGAAGGCCGCCCTCCTCAGTCGATATGGGCTTACGCCCGAAATGTACCGCCAGAGGTTCCGCAACTGCACCCGGATCCCAGGTACAACGTGGTTGGAATACGTGAACTATTTCAGCCGGGCCTTCGAGGGATGGATCAAGGGTAACAACGTAACCACTTACGAACAACTCTTCAATCTCATTGTGTGGGAGCACCTCTCCAACAACTGCTTCGTCGAGCTCAGGCAGCACCTCCTCGACAGTAAATTGACTGAACCACGGCAGCTCGCCACCGAGGCTGACCGGTGGGAGAGCACCCGAGTGGCCCGGAGTGGGCCGAATGAGCAGAACAGAACCAACCAAGGTCATCATCGTCCCCGAGGAGGAGGAGGAGGCCCGGGCCGGGGCAGAGACGCCGTCCCGGCCGCTCCCGCTAATGCCACCCCGCCCCCAGCAGGCCGGGGAAACCCCCCGATGCGCCCGGGGTTCCGAGCCAACGTGACGTGTCATCGATGCCAGCGAGTCGGCCACTATGCCAGTGACCCGACCTGCCCGAAGAACCAGGTTCCCGGGCCCCGCCAGGTGGCGGCCGCCGCCCTAGGAGAAGAACAAGTCTCCGAAGACTCTGAGGCCTACGAGTCGGAGCAGTTCGAGTGGGAACCCGCCGCCATGACCCTGGCATGCCTAGGAGGAAGAGACATGGTCCCGCGGACTCCCCTGCCCGCCAACACTCGGAAGTACAGCCAATGGGTGAGCATAAATGGGCGCAAGGCCGAGGCCCTGCGTGACACCGGGGCCAGTGTGACGGCCGTCCGTTGTCACCTGGTGACCCCAGAACAAATCCTGCCAAACGTGCTTTGCCCCGTCCGATCGGCAGATAACTCGGAGAGCCTGTGTCGGATGGCCTGCGTCCCCTTCGAATGGGGAGGAGTGTCCGGCATGCTGAAAGTAACTGTCCGCGACGATGCCCCCGTAGACTGCCTCCTGGGGAACGATCTCGAGAGCTCCCCGTGGGCCGCTGTTGAAAGAAGAGAGCATCTGGGCATGTTGGGTCTACCGGACTGGGCGTGCGTGACCACCCGGTCCATGGCCACCCGCACCATCCCTAGACCAGAAGAACCCGAATGGGCAGCACCTCCGCCCTCGATCGCTCCAGAAGAAGACTTCCTCCAGACCGACCACCCGGACCCCACCACAGAGGGGTCCACACAACCCCCCGAGCTTCCCGACCTGGCTCAGTGGCGTCAAGAAGGGGGGCCCACCCAAGAACAATTCCGGCAGGAGCAAAAGACCTGCCCCTCCCTCGAGGGATTGCGACAGCAAGCGCTCGCCCAGGGCCAAGGAGACACCACCGGGGCCCACTGGGTTTATTGGGACAATGATCTCTTGTACAGCGAGCAGAGAATCGCAGAACTGGGGTGCCCCTCCACTTCAGAGACTTCCTGTTGAACCTGGCCCATGATGTCCCCCTGGCTGGGCACCTGGGGCAAGACAAGACCTACCACCGCCTGGTGACTCACTTTTTTTGGCCCAAAATGAGAAATGACGTCTCCAACCACTGCGGTCCTGCCCGACCTGCCAGGCCAGCGGGAAGAGCGGCCGCAAACTCAAGGCACCCCTACAACCATTCCCCGTGGTGACCACCCCGTTCGAAAGTGTGGGAATAGACATTGTGGGGCCCCTGGACCCCCGAACAGCACAGGGGCATCGCTTCATCCTGGTCCTGGTGGACCACGCTACCCGCTATCCTGAGGCGGTCCCCCTTCGTACTATAACAGCCCCAGTAGTGGGTCGAGCCTTAATGGGGATCTTCTCTCGAGTGGGCTTCCCCCGGGAAGTCGTCAGCGACAGGGGTACGAACTTTATTTCAAAGTATATGAAATCCCTCTGGCAGCCGTGCTGAGTCACTTACCGGAAGAACCCCTACGCCGCCAGTGGGACGGGCTACTACCGTGCCACCTCTTCGCCTACCGAGAAGTCCCCCAGAAGTCCCTCGGCTTCAGCCCCTTCGAACTCCTGTACGGACACCCCGTTCGCGGGCCTCTCAGCCTAGTGAAGGAGGAATGGGAAATGGCCCCCCTAAAGACCCCTCCAGACGTCTACAAATACCTCCTGACCCTCCGCAATCAGACCCGGAAATTCAGGGAGATCGCTAAAGCCAATCTGGAGGCCAGTCAAGAGGACATGAAGAAGTGGTACGACCAACATGCCTCCTCCATCGAGTTTGAACCGGGTCAGCAGGTATGGGTGATGTCCCCCATCGAACCGTGTGCCTTGCAGGACAAATGGACGGGGCCCTTCAAGGTGATCGAGCGCAAGAGTCCCGTCACCTATCTCATCGACCTGGAGTCCCCCCGGAACCCCCTCCGGGTCCTCCACGCCAACAGACTCAAACCCCACTTCGTGCGCTCAGAGCTCAGCCTGCTGATGGCTACCGACAGTGGCACAGAAGGAGACTCCGAGCCCCTCCCTGACCTACTGAGGACCCGGGAAAGAGATGGTTCGGTGGACGGGGTCCGACTCTCCGAGGCCCTGACCCCAGAGCAGCGTCAAGATTGCCGGGCCCTCCTGCTGCCGTTCGCAAACCTGTTCTCCCTCGCACCCGGAGTCACCTCCTGGTGCCTGCACGATGTGGACACGGGGGACAGTCCTCCTGTCCGACACCGGGCGTACCGAGTACCGGATCGGGTACGTACCTGCATCCAAGAAGAAGTCTCCAAGATGCTCGCCCTCGGGGTCATCGAACCTTCGGACAGTCCCTGGGCCAGCCCGGTCGTCCTGGTCCCCAAGGCCGCGGCCCCGGGCACTACACCGGAGCTCCGATTCTGCATCGACTATCGGGGTCTGAACGCGGTCACCTGAACCGACGCTCACCCTATCCCCCGAGCAGATGAACTAGTCGACCGCATGGGGGCAGCCCGCTAACTAAGCATCTTCAACCTGACAGCGGGCTACTGGCAGATCGGCCTCACCCCCAGGGCCCAAGAACGTTCCGCTTTCTCCACCCCGGACGGGCACTACCATTTCATAGTGATGCCCTTCGGCATGAAGAACGCTCCAGCCACTTTTCAAAGACTGGTGAACCAGGTATTGGCGGGCCTCGAAGAATTCAGCGCCGCCTACCTGGACGACATCGCAGTATACAGCCGCCACTGGACAGACCACCTCCACCACCTCAGAGAGGTCCTGCAGGCCCTCCAACAGGCCGGCCTCACCATAAAGGCCAGCAAGTGCCAAATCGGCCAGGGGTCCATGACCTACCTCGGACACCAAGTGGGGAGCGGTCTGGTGGCCCCCCTCCAACTCAAGGTAGCTGCCATCCAGTCCTGGCAACCCCCCGAAACACAAACCGAGGTCCGAGCCTTCCTGGGGCTCACCGGATACTACCGGCGGTTTGTGAGGGACTATGACAGCATTGTGGGGCCCCTCACGGAACTCACGTCTAAGAACCACCCAAAAAGAGTCAACTGGACTCCCGACTGTCAAGCGGCCTTCGAGACGCTGAAGGCCGCCATGTGTACCGCTCCTGTGCTCCAGGCCCCCGACTACAGCCGCGAGTTCATCGTGCAGACCGATGCCTCCGACCATGGTATTGGGGTCGTCCTCTCCCAACTGAACCCCGAAGGAGTGGACCAACCAGTGGCCTTCATCAGCAGACGCCTACTGCCCCGAGAACAGCGCTGGAGCACCATTGAGCGAGAGGCCTTCGCCGTGGTATGGGCCCTCAAGAAGCTCCGGCCGTACCTCTTCGGAACCCATTTCCGGGTACAGACAGATCATCGGCCCCTGCAATGGCTCATGCAGATGCGGGGGGAGAACCCCAAACTATTGCGATGGTCCATCTCCCTGCAGGGGATGGACTTCACTGTGGAGCATCGCCCTGGTCAAGACCACGCCAACGCGGACGGCCTGTCCCGCTTTTTCCGCCTCGACGAGGAAAGTCCCCAAGAAGATGGGTGACTCTCCCCGCCTTCAGCTGGGGGGGACGCATGTTGGACAGGCCCCATGAAGGGCTCGCCCCCTCCCCGCAGGACAGGGCCCGGGTCCCGGCCTTCCAGGTACTACCCACAGAACAAACCCGCAACCCGTCCCCCATGGGACGCCTGCTCCCGGATGTCCCTGTGTCACGGGCCCGGGCCACCGTCAGCACCATTGCCCGGCCCAGCCGCCATCTTGGACACGGCACCACGCGGCCGCGCGGCCTCAGCCCGACCCCGACCCTGGGCCTGGCCAGGCCCCGACATCCCGGCACCACCATCCACCCAGGAGGTGAACGGACCACTTGGCCGGTCAATGGGAGTAAGAAGTGTCGATGGCTCTCCCCCGCCAGGTGCCGATCACCCCCAGCCTCCTCGGGCGCTGGCTCCACCCCCCTGCTGGGTGTCTGGACTCCCTCATCCCAGACCTCCCGACCTCCAAGAGCGAGGGTCCGGACATCAAAGGGCGCCAGACCTATAACTGAGGCAGCCCCAGGACAGGAAGGCAGTTGTATCCTGGAGTCGAGAGACACCGCGACGAACTCATCCTTGACGGACTGCTGGCGCTGCCACAGCCCTGCCTTGTGAACTATTGTCCTGCCTGCTGGCGCTGCCGCGGCCCTCTGCAACCTTCATCCTCGTGGGACCTGCTGGCGCTGCCGCGGCCCTCTGCAACCTTCATCCTCGTGGGACCTGCTGGCGCTGCCGCGGCCCTCTGCAATCTTCATCCTCGCGGGACCTGCTGGCGCTGCCGCGGCCCGTTGTAACCCTCATCCTCGTGGGACCTGCTGGCGCTGCCGCGGCCCGTCGTGACCTTCATCCTCGTTGGGACCTGCTGGCGCTGCCGCGGCCCGTTGCCACCTACGACCTCTTCGGGACCTGCTGGCGCTGCCGCGGTCTGACCCGTCCGAACACCGAGCTCGAGGATTGTGAGCTACCACCGTTACACCTCAGTACCTGTGGGTACCAAGACTGTCCCGCTACCCCCTTCCCTTACTAGAGACTAGAATTGAGAGGATCATCGTGTCCTGATCGCCTTGTATCGTACCACCCTACCCCAAGAATTGCCTATAAAAGGTGTTACCCTGATCTTCGTGTGGTGTCCATCTGTGGGGGGGAAGTTACCTGTCTGTGCGATCGCTAGAGACGGTCCTCACTGGAGGCCTCTCCCTTGTGCTCGGCCGACCCTCCAGGTCCCCGTCTAACAAGAGGCCAGTCCAGGGGTGATGCCTGTCCAGGGGGGTGCAGAGGAGGTGAGGCTTGTCCAGGGGTGCAGAGGAGGTGAGGCTCCGGGGTGCGGAGGAGGTGAGGCCTGTCCAGGGGTGCAGAGGAGATGAAGCCTGTCCAGGGGTGCAGAAGAGGTGAGGCCTGTCCAGAGGTGCATAGGAGGTGAGGCCTCTCCAGGGGTGCAGAGGAGGTGATGCCTGTCCAGGGGGGTGCAGAGGAGGTGAGGCTTGTCCAGGGGTGCAGAGGAGGTGAGGCTCCGGGATGCGGAGGAGGTGAGGCCTGTCCAGGGGTGCAGAGGAGCTGAAGCCTGTCCAGGGGTGCAGAAGAGGTGAGGCCTGTCCAGGGGTGCAGAGGAGGAGCGGCCTGTCCAGGGGGCAGAGGAGGTGAGGCCTGTCCAGGGGTGCAGAGGAGGTGAGACCTGTCCAGGGGTGCAGAGGAGGTGAGGCCTGTCCAGGGGCAGAGGAGGTGAGGCCTGTCCAGGGGTGCAGAGGGGCGGAGGCCTGTCCAGGGGTGCAGAGGCGGTGAGGCCTGTCCAAGGGTACAGAGGAGGCAAGGCCTGTCCAGGGGGTGCAAAGGATTCGAGGTATGTCCAGGGGTGTAGTGGCGGTGAGTCGTGTCCAGGGGTGCAGAGGAGATGATGCCTGTCCAGGGGTTCAGAGGAGGTAAGGTGTGTCCAGGTGGTGCAGAGGAGGTGAAGCCTGTCCAGAGGGGTCCAGAGGAGGAGAGGCCTGTCCATGGGGGTGCAGAGGAGGAGAGTCCTGTCCAGAGGGGTGCAGAGAAGGAGAGGCCTTTCCAGGGGGTGCAGAAGAGGTGAGGCCTTCCCAGGAGTGCATAGGAGGTGAGACCTGTCCAAGGGCGCAGAGGAGGTGAGGCCTGTCCAGGGGCAGAGGAGGTGAGGCCTGTCCAGGGGTGCAGAGGGGCTGAGGCCTGCCCAGGGGTGCAGAGGAGGAGAGGCCTGTCTAGGGGGCAGAGGAGAAGAGGCCTGTCGTGGGGTGCAGATGAGGTGAGGCCTGTCCAAGAGGTGCAGAGAAGGTGAGTCCTGTCCAGGGATGCAGAGGCGGTGAGGCCTGTCCAAGGGTACAGAGGAGGCAAGGCCATTCCAGGGGGTGCAAAGGATTCGAGGTATGTCCAGGGGTGTAGGGGAGGTGAGTCGTGTCCAGGGGTGCAGAGGAGATGACGCCTGTCCAGGGGTTCAGAGGAGGTAAGGTGTGTGCAGGTGGTGCAGAGGAGGTGAAGCCTGTACAGAGGGGTCCAGAGGAGGAGAGGCCTGTCCATGGGGGGTGCAGAGGAGGAGAGTCCTGTCCAGAGGGGTTCAGAGAAGGAGAAGCCTTTCCAGGGGGGTGCAGAAGAGGTGAGGCCTTCCCAGGAGTGCAGAGGAGGTGAGGCCTGTCCAGGGGTGCAGAGGGGGTGAGGCCTGTCCAGGGGTGCAGAACTGAGGCCTGTTCAGAGCTGCAGAAGAGGTGAGGCCTACCCAGGAGTGCAGAGGAGGTGAGGCCTGTCCAGGGGTGCAGAGTAGGAAAGACCTGTTCAGGGGTGCAAAGGAGGTGAGGCCTTTCAAGGGGGCAGAGGAGGAGAGGTGTGTCCAGGGGTGCAGAGGAGGCAAGGCCTGTCCAGGGGTGCAGAGGAGGTGAGGCCTGTCCAGGAGTGCAGAGGAGGTGAGGCCAGTCCAGGGTTCCAGAGGAGGTTAAGCCTTTCCCCGGTTGCTGAAGAGGTGAGGCCTACCCAGGAGTGCAGAGGATGTGAGGCCTGTCCAGGGGTGCAGAGGGGGTGAGGCATGGCCAGAGGTGCAGAGTAGGTGAGCCCTGTCCAGGGGTGCAGAGCAGGTAAGGCCTGTCCAGGGGTGCAGAGGAGATGAGGCCTGTCCATGGGGGTGCAGAGAAGATGAGCCCTGTCCAGTGGTGCAGAGGAGGTGAGGCCTGTCCAGGGGTGCAGAGGAGGAGAGGGCTGTCCATGGATGCAGAAGAGGCGAGGCCTGTCTAGGGGTGCAGAGGTGGTGAGGCCTATCCAGAGGTGCAGAGGAGGTGAGGCCTGTCCGGGGGGTGCCGGGGAGGAGATACATGTCCAGGGGGTGCCGAGGAGGAGAGGCATGTCCAGGGGTGCATAGGAGGTGAGGCCTGCCCAGGGGTGCATAGGAGGTGAGGCCTGTCCAGGGGGTGCTGAGGAGGTGAGGCCAGTCCAGGGGGTGCCGAGGAGGAGAGACCTGTCCAGGGGTGCCGAGGATGTGAGGCCTCTCCAGGGGGCAGAGGAGGAGAGGCCTGTCCAGGGGCGCAGAGGAGGAGAGGCCTGTCCAGGGGTGCAGAGGAGGTGAGGCCTGACCGGGGGTACCGAGGAGGAGAGGCCTGTCCAGCGGTGCCGAGGAGGAGAGGCATGTCCAGGGGTGCAGAGGAGGTGAGGCCTGTCTAGGAGGCAGAGGAGGAGAGGCCTGTCCAGGGGTTTGAGAGGAGGTGAGGCCTGTCCAGGGGTGCAGAGGAGGAGAGGCCACTCCAGGGTTGCAGTGGAGGCGAGGCCTGTCCAGGGGTGCAGAGGAGGCGAGGCCTGTCCAGGGGCGCAGAGGAGGTGAGGCCTGTCCAGGGGGGCAGAGGAGGTGAGGCATGGCCAGGGGTGCAGAGGAGGAGAGACATGTCCAGGGGTGCAGAGGAGGTGAGGCATGTCCAGGGGTTCAGAGGAGATTAAGCCTGTCCAGGGGTGCAGAGGAGCAGAGGCCTGTCCAGGTGGCAGAGGAGGAGAGGCAAGTCCAGGGGTGCACAGGAGGTGAGACCTGTCTAGGGGTGCAGAGTAGGAGAGGCCTGTCCAGGGGGCAGAGGAGGTGAGGCCTGTCCTGGGGTGCAGAGGAGGTGAGGCCTGTCTTTGGGGTGCAGAGAAGGAGAGGCTTGTCCAGGGGGCAGAGGAGGAGAGGCCTGTCCTGGGGTGCAGAGGGGGTGAGGCCTGTCCAGGGGAGCAGAGGAGTAGAGGCCACTCCAGGGGCGCAGAAGTGGCGAGGCCTGTCCAGGGTGCAGAGAAGTGGAGGCCTGTCCAGGGGTGCAGAGAAGTGGAGGCCTGTCCAGGGGTGCAGAGGAAGGGATGCCTGTATAAAGGTGCAGAGTAGGAGAGGCCTGTCCAAGGGGAAGAGAAGGTGAGGCCTGTCCAGAAGTGCAGAGGAGGTGAGGCCTGTCCAGGGGGTCCTGAGGAGGTGAGACCTGTCCAGGGGGTCCAGAGGAGGTGAGACCTGTCCAGGGGTCCAGAGGAGGTGAGGCCTGTCCAGGGGTCCAGAGGAGGTGAGGCCTGTCCAGGGGGTGACGAGGAATTTCAGTATTCACCACCCGAATAGCCCTCTGCAGCATTTTGTCTATTGATGTTTGTGGTGGTGGAGGAGCACAGCTTGTTTTGTTTCTGCTGGGACCGACCCTTTCCCCCCTACATGTCACTTGGTTCTTACACCCAGTTAAGACTAGAGGTGAAAGGGGGGGACACCAGCCAACACAATTTATGCCTTTTTTTCACTGTCCACAGCAGTCCCCTATTTAGTCGTGCCCCCTAACAGACCGGAGATTTTAGTTACTTTGTGGCCCACTTCAGTCTGAACATGGGTGGAGCAGTGCAATAGTTGCCTATCACCATCTCAGTCCCACAGCACTGTGTCGGGGTCCAGCTGGTTGCTATCTCAGAGTCTATACCACCATTCTAGAGCCTTGCCAACACTTTGTTTGTCATCAGAACACGCTAGGAGCAATTTAGAGCTACTGCGTGCAACGTTTCTTGTACTTTTAAAAATCGCCGAATTTTACTTCTAAATTGTTCATTTTCACACTGCTTGCACTCAGCACACCTGGCACCCACTTGGCACCATTTTCGCCTTGTTTTGACGATCCCAGCCGACTTTAGGGCTGAAGATCGAGGTGCAGAGCAAACAGATTCCACGGCGGCCATATTGGGTGAGGGGGCGAGAGCGGTGAGAGCGCTCCAGTCTCCTGTACTTAAGGAGCCCCTAGGAGGCAGGCGCGAGATTCTAGAGCCTTGCCAACACTTTGTTTGTCATCAGAACACGCTAGGAGCAATTTAGAGCTACTGCGTGCAACGTTTCTTGTACTTTTAAAAATCGCCGAATTTTACTTCTAAATTGTTCATTTTCACACTGCTTGCACTCAGCACACCTGGCACCCACTTGGCACCATTTTCGCCTTGTTTTGACGATCCCAGCCGACTTTAGGGCTGAAGATCGAGGTGCAGAGCAAACTGATTCCACGGCGGCCATATTGGGTGAGGGGGCGAGAGCGGTGAGAGCGCTCCAGTCTCCTGTACTTAAGGAAACGGTCGTTCTCCGCGCTAGCGGTCGTGTTTGCGGACACGCCTCCTCAGCGCCGGAGTCACGCCAGAGTCAGCCCGTCTGCGCTCGTCAGCGTCTCGGAGGCGGGCGAGCCGGGACTCTGTCATCTCGGGTAGGTTTCTAGGATGATTAGGTACAGTGCGGCCGCTCTAATTGCGCTTCGCCCCCCCAGGAGCGGTTGTATATGTCTTTTCCCTGGTGGTCGGCTCCTGGGCAAAGGGTGTCCTGGATGTGCTTGGCGTCCCGTATCTTCTCCACCTCGCGCTCTCCCCTCCCCCCCCTGGAATGTCAGTGTGCCTTGTTAAATACTAGATCCTTGGCGCGTCATTCCTTGGAGATTTGGGACCTCCTTACGCTCTCGAAAATCTCCTGTCTTTTTTTGACAGAGACGTGGTTGGGGGCGGGCTCTGAACCTAACATCGCTAGTGCCCTTCCCCCCAACTTCACCATCTTAAGGAGGGACAGAACGGGAGGCTGAGGCGGTGGGGTGGCCCTAGTTGCCGACAAGTCCCTTGTATGCACCTCCTACCCTGTGGATAACATCGCTGGTTGTGAAGCTTTGGGCTTTATTCTCCAGCTGTCTGCTTCACATACCTGCACAGGGATTTTGATCTATAGACCTCCAGGGCCAATAGGCTCGTTTTTCGAGGATCTACAGGTGGCACTGTCAGTACCCTGTATGCGTTCGGCACACTGTGTACTGCTGGGCGACTTAAATCTGCATATGGACTCGACAACTGACGCTGATGCGTCTAAATTACAGGACATCACCGAGATGTTCGGGCTGGCCTCTTTCATCGACAGTCCAACGCACGTGAAAGGGCATACGCTGGATTTAATCTTCTCCTCTGTACCGATTAAGGTGTCTCCCCCTTTGCCGGTTTTATGGTCCGACCATTATTTAATTAATTTCGTGTTGTTAGCTGAGCATCAGACTAGTCAAAGAACTTATAAGGACGGGTCTCGTCAAGCTAGAGCCTTTCACCTGGTGTCAGCTGATATGCTCGCTGACGCACTCCATGCACATCCTTGCACTACGACTGGGAACTTAGAAGTCGACCTGCCGCTAGTCCAGGACTGGCTTCGGACAAGATTCGAGGAGCTTGCCCCCCGGAAACCGGTCAGGACAGCCCCCTGCCAGGACTCTGCTCCTTGGTTCACCGCTACTCTACGGAAAGCGCGCCAGGACTGCAAAAGATCTGAAAGACTCTGGCGGCGCAGATATGCGCCTGAGGAGAAACTGAAGTACAGGGGCACGATAAAATCTTATCACAGACAGATTGCCGAAGCTAAAAAGATCTACTTCGAGCATAGAATAGACCAGGCGGATAATACGAGCCGGGACCTATTCCGAATTGTGAAGGAATTCGTGGAGCCGGTGGCGGCCGCTAGAGTACACTCCCATACAGAGGAGTGGATCAAGCGGCTTGCTGACTTCTTTGTGGATAATATCCGTAGGATTCAGGACTCATTCGATCGGGTGGGGTCCCCGGAAGTGGCTGCAGCTGTGGAAAGTGATCTGAAGGTCCTTCCACCTGCTGCAGCCGAGTTGACGCCCACGCTTTCGACGTTCCCCCCGCTATCCTGCGATTCCTCTCTGGAGCTGCTTTCCCGGTTGAAATCTGGATCCCCCTTGGATGCGTGTCCGGCGAAATGCCTGAGCTCGGTGGCGCCAGCTATTAACAACTTGCTGAACCCCCTGCTCAACATGTCTCTGAGTTCTGGAGTGGTCCCTAAAGAATGGAAGCATGCTCTTATTCTCCCGCTCATTAAGAAACCTCTGCTTGACCCTTTACAGTTGGCCAACTATAGACCAATCTCCCTCCTCCCTGCTCTGGCGAAGGTGGCGGAGAAACATGTTCAGCATACTCTTACCACCTTTATTGAGAAGAACAAACTGCTGCATGACTCCCAATCTGGTTTCCGTGCCAATTACAGTACGGAGACAGCTCTTGTGGAGGTGACCGACGCCATCAGGGAAACGCTTGATCTTGGGGGAAAGGCTATGTTGGTCCTACTGGACCTGTCGGCGGCATTCGACACCGTCCCACACGCCGGCCTCCTCCTAAGACTTAGGGAGGTAGGACTGCGGGGGACGGTGTTGGACTGGTTTCAATCCTTCTTAGCCGACCGTCGACAGGTGATCTGGGCTCCACCGTTCTCCGCGGAAATGCCTTTGCTAGAGGTGGGGGTGCCTCAAGGGTCTATCTTGAGCCCCACCATATTTAACATTTATATGGCCCCTTTGGCGAAGGTCGCGGAGGCATTTGGAGCCCGGGTCATCTCGTACGCTGATGACACCCAGCTCCTGTTTACTTGCAGGAAGGGAGAGGTTTTTAGTGGCGACAGAATCAGAGACTGCCTGAGTGCTATTTTTGCATGGTTTCAGCACCAGAACCTGAAATGTAACTCGGATAAGTCCGAGTTGCTCTTTTTTGGCTGCGCTGAGGACCCTGGCTGGAAATCGTGGTGGCCTTCCGACATGTTCCCCCCTGAGAAACCCTCTGCCCAAGTCAAAAATCTGGGTGTGGTGTTCGACGACAGTCTTTCTTTTCGTCCCCACATCACGGGCTTGGCGGGGAAATGTTTCGGCATTTTGAAGATGGTGAGGAAATTTCTCCCACTGCTTTCCCTTCAATATCGCAAGAACATTGTGCAAGCACTCGTGGGTTCGCGTTTAGACTACGCTAACGCACTTTTCTCAGGTCTGCCTAAATATCTGGTATCCAGACTACAAATTGTCCAAAACTCGGCGGCCAGAGCCATCTTTGGCCTTCCACGGAGAGCTAGTGCCTCTCTATTGCGCGGCAGGCTGCATTGGCTGTCTATCGCTTGCAGAATTAGGTTCAAGGTCCTTACGTTGGCATTTAAAGCCCTCCACTGTATTGGCCCAGCTTACCTTAGGAAGCGGATTGCTTTTTACGTTCCCCGGAGGAGTCTGAGATCTGCTGACCTGGCTAAAGTGGAGGTACCAGTGATCAAACGCGTGCGGATGGGTGGCCGGTCTTTCCAGTTCATGGCGGCTAGTTTGTGGAATGAGCTCCCTCTGTCACTCCGTAAGGCTAACAATCTCCTGGCCTTTAGAAAGGAGCTCAAGACGTTCCTCTTTTCCGCCTAACCAGTGGGTCTACAGTGTTTCTGCCTCTGGGTTTTTCTTGGTTGTGTTTAGGACTCTGCCAAAGCGCCGGGACACCCGTTCTGGGTAGCCGTGCGCTCAAGAAATATAGTTTTAACATAACATGACAGGTCCGTGGGGGTACATGCGGTATTAAAAGGCTCACCCACTATCTTCTTCACCTCGCTGGAGCCAGTGGAATCTGCCAAGGAGAGTGGCCCAGCCTCCTCCGGCCTCTGACGGGCACAGACGGGCCCGCCCTTGGCTTGCGCGCATCCCGCGATGCAGGAGGGACGCTGCCTTTTTATTGCACCCCCCGGCTCGATGTCAGCTGTGCAGGAGCATGGCCCTCTGGGGGATGTAGGCGTTTGTTGGGCCGTTGCCCTCATGGCCAGGAATGGTGGAAAGTGCCGTGGAAAGAGCAGTTCACCTCACGGCAGCAGCGGAGGCTGCACTGCGAAAGCCCCCTGTCCGGTGTTCGTCCCGAGCTGCGGGAGGGCCGCTGGCTTTTTATCGTGCCCCTGGTGCGATGTCAGCTGTGCAGGAGCCTGGCCCTCTGGGGGATGTAGGCGTAATTCAAAAGAACTGGGCGATACATCCAACATGGCGCACGTTTATTGCCGTATTATAACGGCCATGTTAAAAAACGAGGTCACGCTCCAGCCTTTTACTACACGTGAGCATGACTCAGCTTTAGTTTCACTATTTCAACTCGCACCGGGTAACAGACATGCTAAGATGCGGTCTGCCCTGGGAACGAGTAGGTCACCATGCCGTAAGAGTGTTAAGCCAAGTAAGAAATGTTTTCCTTACAGGAATCGACAAAGGTGTTTGAAATGCCACTTTTGCAGCATTTTTTTAACACAATCTCCCCTCCGTGTCTTCGGGTCTGTTAATGGCAATTCTTTCCCTCCTACCTACAACACATTGTATGCTTCTTTTCTGTAGGGTTACTACAAGCCCCTCCACCGGGTTGATCAGGAGGCTTATTATTTCCTAAAAATAAGTAGTTTCTTGTAGTGGGATACTTTTTATGTTAAATGTGTTGTCTGTCCTGTATTGTCCATAGCTCACGAGTGTTTCCTACCATTTTATTTTACCATTTAATGATGCTTTCTCATAAGTGAGATAACTGATGTGTTTTATTTAGCCACATTAGTGGAAGCACTATTTTAATATTTCCTTTAAGGGCACCTGCATCACTTGCGAGGAGTACTTTGATTTGAGCGCCGATTTGACATCACCTGCCCATATGAAAGGTAGGCAGGCAATATGTACAAACTTGCATTTGTTTCTGTTTTTCTTCCTGGAACAGATACTACGAGTCTTAATTCAAATTGTATGTATTATCCTTGATGCTCACACATTAGGTGTACACAGTGCTTAATTTGTAAAATATGAAGTGCAGGTGCTCAAATGTTTGTCGGGGCGACACCTACTTTTCTCCGGCTCCACCCGCTTCCTCCACTGGATACACCCGCTTACTCTACTAGCTCCACCCATATCCTCAACTGGCACTGCTACAAGTCAGGTGTACTACCCGATCTGAATTTCAGCAAGGGAGCCTTCCTCATAGTAAGGTTTTGATAGGAGAGTCCCCTGCCCTGTGAAATTTAGAAAAAGATTAATTCAAAAGTGCATTTAAAGCACAATTTTGGAATAAATTAGCTAAAATCACTACTGCATTGAAAAGGGACAATTTCAGTGCTCTATGTGCTGGTTTGGGGAAAGGCCAATACTGGAGTAAGCCATTTTTACAACAGAGTCTATGAGTTCAAAGATATAACTTTTCTGGTGTGACAAAAGAAACCAAAATGTTGTGAATAACTCTAAACAGATAAAGTGAATAAAATCATGCAATACACTTGAATGAGTCAGTCACTGTCACTTCCAGTGGCCGAAGGTGCATAATTTCACCATACCCTTATTGTCCTAAAAATTTCAAACATTGCTCAAAGTTGTTGAACAATCATGGACGTGTAATGCTCTGTTTGGGAGCATAATGTAGCGGAGTCCCGGTATTCTTTCTCTCTCTTACTTGCTTCTATTTTTCTCTATAAATCTTCCACCCCACCCCACCCCACTGTCTACCTCTAACTCTGATTGTCTTGACTTTCTGTACTTGTCCACAGCATATTATTGGCACCATGGCATGGCTACTAGTTACATTCTGTGTGATTACAGGTGACAACTTCATGGAAGTACGCATTCCTCACAGTGAGTCAGTAGATATAATGGTTTGCAGACTAGATGCTCTTCCAATCATTGGCCTCTCTTCAGAACAATGCTAACTTGCATGCTGATAGTAATGCCTACATTATTTGAAAGTGGGTGACAGAGGTACACAGTTGTGGGTATTCGGACTGTGCATAAACGATAATAACATGTGCTAAGATACATTCCATGCACAGTCGGTGCATAGCAGTGTTGGATTCACATACATACGGGGAGGGAATTTGGTAACGAAGGCCCACAAAGGAGGTTTTATATCCGTTGTCAAGTTGTCAAGTGGAGCTATGAACACATCTGTAATACTCGGCATAGCAAAGTACCAGTCATACATGGTGCAGCAATTATGTTGCAAGAAATTACGGCGCAACAATTATCTAGTAATAGAAGGTGACAACCTGAACGAAGAATTGTGAGGGCAGAAGTGAATCAGTGCATAATATACCCTCAAAACGAAGCAGGCTGAAGCAACAACCCAGATGGTACAACCCACCTGGAGAGAGACAGACGAGACACAAATTCTACCAGTGGTAGACCCCTTTGCCGTCTCCACAAGTAACACCATGAATATTCCCATTTTCAATCTGTCCTCACACACACTTTCTAGCCAAGAGATATCTATTTTGAGCAAGGGACTCTCTTTTGTCCCCACTACTTACCCAAATTTTCTAGATTTACAATCAGAGTTACTTAAATTTTTCCGTAAAATCAGACTCCAAACATTTTTTTCATTATATCCAGGCACCCCCAAACAATCCAACACTCCCTTTAGACCACCATCGACCTTCTCGCCATCTGCAAGCATGATCCCAAATGAAATTATTACTTTTGAAAAACTGATCCTGAAAGAAACATCACGCCTAGCTAAGTCACATTTATTTATACCTTACAACATTTCTCTGGAAGAAAAATCTGCCATCAACTCATTACGTGAAAACTCCCAAGTTGTTATTAAACTGGCAGATAAAGGAGGTGGCATTGTGCACCAAGAGATTGACTCTTACAAAATAGAGCTACTACGTCAATTATCTAACACAGATCATTATTGTAAACTCCCCACCAACCCCACTAGAGAGTTACAAACACTAATAAGACAAGTTACTAATGAAGGCCTCCACGAAGGCTTCCTTTCCAAACATGAATTCGACTTTCTCAATGTAAAAACTCCCAGAACCCCGGTCATTTATACTCTCCCTAAGATTCATAAAAGACTGGAAGACCCTCCGGGACGCCCCATTGTCTCCGGGTGTGGTTCGGTCCTCGAACCACTGGGTAATTACGTCAACTACTTTCTGAAGGACTTCGTACCTGTCACTGAATGTTATATCAAGGATACTATGTCCATGATCAATCTTTTTGAAAACCTACCATTTGTCCCCTCCTCTGAAACTATATGTACCATGGACGTGGAATCCCTGTATACGAACATTCCCCAGAGAGACTCTCTCATGGTAATGGAACGTATACTTGACGAAGACCCGGACCACACTCGATCCCCACACTATTGATTTTGCAACTTTTAGAGATCCGTCTGACTCGTAACTTCTTCACGTTTGAAGAACAATACTACCAACAGGTGCGTGGCACCTCCATGGGGCTATTTTTGCACCAAACCTGGCTATCCTCTATATGGACTCATTGGAGCATGACACCATTCTATCTGACAGCAACCCATTTCGTTCAGGCATAAGTCACTGGAAACGCTACATAGACAACATTTTTCTTATTTGGAAAGACACAGTGGAATCACTCACACCCTTTCTCCACTGGCTCAATAACAATTGTAATGGTCTGCCCTTCACTATCGCACACAATAAAACATGCATCCCTTTTCTCGATCTATTGATTAAACACACTGATGGGAAGCTAATCACCAGCCTGTTCCGTAAACCAAGGGAACGCAATACACTACTCAGTTACAGCAGCAACCACCCACGTGCCCTGAGGGACAGCCTTCCATACTCACAATTTTTAAGAATCAGGAGGAACTGCTTCCTAAAAACTGATTACTTTAATGAGGCAAAGACCTTAAGCACCAAACTAATGTCCATAGGATATCCCAGACGCTTAGTACGTAATGCCTTGAAGAGGGCATGGTACTGTCTATGGGAAGCCTTGTTGGAACCGTGTAAGGCTTGGGCTCGGATCACTCTGGGCGATAGGAAATGGCAACAGTCGGGTTTTTGTTAATGAAGGTTTTATTTTCATGAACAAGCGATCAGTGCAGGTAGGACGACTGGATGTACGTCGCGGTGATCGGCTTCTCTCGGAACGACAACGCCGTGTTGCTGGACACACCTCCTTCTCTCTCAGGCACCTTCCCCGGACTTTATCTACGGGCTCCAGCGTCGCCGCATGCAAGGCAAAAGAGAGGCACGTATCAGGTACAGACTCTTTGTACGTAGTTTGACAGGAGAGGGGGTGAGGAGAAACGATAACCCAGTGCTAAAAGGGAGAAGGCAGTGAATGTGACCCGAGACAGCCCACAGATGACCCTTAATGGCTTGATGACTTACGGGGCAGTCCTACCCCTCCTCCTCCCAACCCAGCCCGAGAAACGGTTACGCACCTCGAGTAGCCACACGCCTCCAGGCGAGCGGCTGGGCGAATCGCGGTGCCGGTGGCCTCCTGGCTCCTGTGTTGCCTGCAGATCTCTCCTCTGCTCACGCTCCCTCCCAGCTGGTGGTTCGGGTCTGTGGTCGCCTTGGTCCTCTTCTTCTCCCGCTCCGATGCTCTCGCCGCTCCTTCCTCTTCCTCTCCTTTCCTCGGGTTCCCCGCAACTCTCTCCGCCTCCTCTTCTCCCGCTCCGATGCTCTCGCCGCTCCTTACTCTTCCTCTCCTTTCCTCGGGTTCCCCGCAACTCTCTCCGCCTCCTCTTCTCCCGCTCTCGTCGCTCCTTCCTCCTCGATACTCGTACTCTGTTCCTCGATCGCTTCCCGCCGCTCCTCCGCCTCTCTTCTCACTGTCCGCTCCTCCGTTGTACAGACACACCTGTGTTGAGTCAAGGGCGGTATTTAAAGAGCCGGACTCCACCTCTTCAGTACCTGCAGGACACTCCCAGTTAAAGGCGTAGTCACCCTCTTCTTTGTCGCAGCTAAACACCTCACCCGTCCGGTACCATTCGGGCTGCTTCGCTGTATTCACCGATGGCTGTGGAAACAAGAGGGGAGGGTCATACCATGAGTGTTCCCTTCGAGGCTTCAGGGACTCAGACCCCGCAACCCCGTTACACACCTCCCCCCCCCGGACGCTTCCGGTCGGGAAGCGGGTGACGTGACAAGTAGTCCGCCCCAGTGTTACATAGACCCTTTTTGTGCCGTATGTTGAAGGCGTACGGCTGCAGCGCGTGGAACCAATGCATGACACGGGCGTTATTGGATTTGTTATGTGCCATCCATAGGAGGGGGGCATGATCAGTGTATAGGTCGAACGTGCGATCTTCCAGATAGTATGCCAGTTTGTCCACGGCCCACCTGATTGCCAGACACTCCTTCTCCACCGTGGGATACTTGAGTTCCCTAGGGAACAGTTTGCGACTGACGAATAGGATGGGGTGGTCCAGCCCATCCTTCCCTGTTTGTGACAACACCGCGCCAATCCCATAATCCGAGGCATCGGTATGTAGGGAAAAGGGACATACGAAATCCGGAGAGGACAATACAGGGGCAGACGTTATCATCTTCTTCAGGTTATGGAATGCCTCTCTAGCAGCAACGTTGGGTTTTGAAAGGTCCGATTGTTTAAATTCCGTCTTCAGGCAGTCCGTAAGAGGGGCTGCTATCTGCGCAAACTGTGGGATAAAGCGACGATAATATCCCACCAGGCCTAGGAAGGCACGAATTTCTTTCTTGGTACATGGAAATGGCGTGTCAGCAATTGCTCTGATTTTTTCTATTTGCGGCTCTATGAGGCCATGGCCAAGGAAATAACCCAGATATTTCACTTTCTGGTATGCCATCCGCGACTTCTTTGCATTGATCTTGAGGCCTGCATGTTCGAGGGTGTCAAAGACATGATGTAAATGTTCCAGGTGGGTATTCCAGTCGGGGCTGAACACCACTATGTCATCCAAATAAGCTGATGAAAATGATGAAATGTTTTTCAACACTTGGGTCATTAATCTTTGAAATGTGGCCGGGGCCCCATGGAGCCCAAAAGGCAACACTGTAAATTCGTAATGTCCGTTTTCTGTGGAGAAAGCCGTTTTATGTCGATCCTCTTCACGCAGCGGCACCTGCCAGTATCCTTTAGTGAGATCTATGGTACTTATGTATCTGGCTTCTCCGAGTTTTTCTATCAGCTCGTCGATGCGTGGTATGGGAAACGCATCAAAGGTGGATATTTCATTCAGGGCCCTGAAATCCATACAAAATCGGCGTGAGCCATCCGGCTTTGGAACCATAACAATCGGACTGGGCCAATTGCTTCTGGAAGGTCTGATGACGCCTAGGTCCAACATATCTTTAACTTCTTGTTGTATTGTTCTCCTTCGCGCTTCAGGGATACGGTATGGCCTTATTTTAACTATCTTTCCCGGTATGGTCTCTATTCTATGTTCCGCTAGGTTGGTTCTACCAGGGAGGTCCGAAAAGATTTTAGCGTGCTTTTGTAACGTGTCCTGTAACTCTTTCTTTTCGTGATCCATGAGCTCTTCGTTTATTACCAGCTGTTCCAGAGTGTTTTGTTGTGGCAGTTCGGGGACTGAGGTCAGGTGTATTCTGGTGGGAGGGGCCCGAGCCACTTCTTCAGCATATTTATGTGATATACTTGCTGTTTCCTGGATTGTACCTGAAGTCTGTAACTGGTGTTCCCTATGGTATCCACTACTAGATATGGGCCGCTCCACTCTGCCTTAAATTTTTGAGTGGTCGATGGTAACAGCACCAATGCCCAATCTCCTTTTTGCAGTTTTCTCCATCTTTTTCCTCTGTCATAGAATCCCTTTTGTTTCTGTTGTTGTTTCTCTAGATTTGTATAGGCCAGGTCTCTTAATTTGCCCAGTTTGGATCATAATTTCTGTGCGCACTCGAGCGTTTTCATTGTTTCTTCTGGTGTTTCATTCTCCCACGCCTCCTTGGTCATGTCAAGTAGAGACCGAGGTTGCCTCCCATACAGGAGCTCAAAAGAGGAACACCCCAAGCTACTTTGTTTCTGTCCGCGGATAACATATAGTGCTAGAGGCAGGATTTGGTCCCATTCATTACCATTCACTTCTGGCATCTTTCTCAGAGTCGTTTTCAAGGTGCGGTTGTATTGCTCAACTAGCCCATCTGTTTGCGGGTGATAGACAGCGGTCCGTATTTGGTGGATGTTCAACAACTGACATACTTGTTTCATAAGGCGTGATATGAATGGGGTCCCCTGGTCAGTAAGGATTTCCTTGGGGAATCCCACTCGGCTGAATAATTCCAACATCTTATCTGCGACTTGCTTGGTGGTGGTACTAGACAGGGGGAATGCTTCTGGAAACCTGGTAGAATAGTCGACCATGACCAGGGCATATTGATTGCCTTTTCTGGTTTTCGGTAGCGGACCTATAATGTCCATGCCTACTCTCTCGAACGGGGTGCCGATGATTGGTAAGGGTTGCAAAGGGATGGCTGCCGGGCGGGTCATGTTCCTTTTTTGGCAGGTCTCACATGTCTGACAGTATATCATAGTATCTTTGTATATGCCTGGCCAATAGAAATGTCTCAAAATATTTTGTGTGGTCTTCTCGGCTCCTGTATATCCTGCTACTAGGTGAGCGTGCGAGAAAAAGAGCACTTGTTCCCGGAAGGCTACAGGAACCAAAAGCTGTTCTGGGTCATCCTTCTGCCCTTGTCTGTACAACAAATCGTTCTTTATGTAGAACCTGGGGTATACTGGAGGACTACGACCTTGGTTTTGCTGTGCACTTTCCCATGCGTTGAATAATGTGGCATCGTTTGTTTGCGAAAATCTAAAACTTCTGTCTAACACCCATGGATCGGAGGACAACAGTGCTGACACGGGCTTGGGCCGTCTCTTTTCTTTAGGTAGGCTATTATCGAACATTTCTAGAAAAGCAGGGTTGTCAGTCCCTATGATGAGGTCTTCGGGTAGGGAAGACAACACTCCGACTTTGACAGATTGAGGCCCACCCTTCTTGAGAACGAGAGGTAGTTGGGCAACAGGGTATTGCTTCACATCACCGTGAACACATCTTATGTTCACGATCTCTCTGGGTAGGAACTGTTCGGGTTTTACAAGGGAGGTCTGCACCACTGACTGCCTACAGCCAAAGTCGAGTAGAGCTTTGATGGAAATCCCATTCACCCCCACACTCACTCTGAATGCTTGTCCCATCTCGGCGGAGTATAGCACGGTCTTCGGTAAGTATCCGACCTCCATCGGTTCTTCTAAGTTTTTTCTCCGGGGGCACAATCTTGCTATGTGTCCCCAGTTGCCGCAATCAAAGCACTGCGGTCCTTGGTGGACAGGAGCATCTGATCTCCAGGTGCGTTGTTTCACTGGTTCCGGTATCCTTGGGTTTTTTTTTTTGTTCTGGCAGGAAGTCTTGGTTTCTCGGGTTCCCACTGGCCAGGGGGAGGCTGGGCTCGTGAGAAGGTGGTTGCCATTTCCACTGCTTGTGCGGTCGTGAGATTACGGTGCTGTCTCAACCACCGTTGAGAGGCATAGGGAAGGGACTCCAAGAACTGCTCAAGGTATACCCTGTCCATTATCTCTTCCTTTGTACACACAGCGGGGGTAAGCCACTTATCGGCGGCCATCTTGAGTCTGACGAAAAGTGTCTTAGGGGTTTCGCCAGGTACTCCTTTCTCCTTTCTGAATCGTAAACGATAAGCCTCTTGGTCCAATCCCAAATGATCGAGGATAATTCTCTTAATGTCTGTGTATGAGGTATCTCCATTGGGATTGGCTACCTGATAGGCTGCCTGAGCTTCTCCCACAAGCAGAGGTGCCAAAAAGAATGGCCATTTCACCACGGGCCATCCACACGCTCTCGCTGCTCTTTTGAAATTGAGGAGGAATGCATCGGCGTCTTCTCCTGGTTGATACTTCTGTAAAGCTACGCCACTAGGGTTTTGGTGAGCCCCTCCTCCTGTTACCGGTGTGCTGATTATCGTGGGGTCAAGGGCAAGGGCCGTCACCGCAGCCTTGATGATCTCCCTGTCCGCATCCGCGGACCGTATTTGCTGCTCCATCACCCATTCTAGTCTTTCCTGCCCTTTGACCAGTTGCTGTAGTAATTCGTCCATCTTTGTTAAACAGATGGCGCTGCTGCCTGCATTTTCCACCACTGTAAGGCTTGGGCTCGGATCACTCTGGGCGATAGGAAATGGCAACAGTCGGGTTTTTGTTAATGAAGGTTTTATTTTCATGAACAAGCGATCAGGGCAGGTAGGACGACTGGATGTACGTCGAGGTGATCGGCTTCTCTCGGAACGACGATGCTGTGTTGCTGGACACACCTCCTTCTCTCTCAGGCACCTTCCCCGGACTTTATCTACGGGCTCCAGCGTCGCCGCATGCAAGGCAAAGAGAGGCACGTATCAGGTACAGACTCTTTGTACGTAGTTTGACAGGAGAGGGGGTGAGGAGAAACGATAACCCAGTGCTAAAAGGGAGAAGGCAGTGAAGGTGGCCCGAGACAGCCCACAGATGACCCTTAATGGCTTGGTGACTTACGGGGCAGTCCTACCCCTCCTCCTCCCAACCCGGCCCGAGAAACGGTTACGCACCTCGAGTAGCCACACGCCTCCAGGCGAGCGGCTGGGCGAATCGCGGTGCCGGTGGCCTCCTGGCTCCTGTGTTGCCTGCGGATCTCTCCTCTGCTCACGCTCCCTCCCAGCTGGTGGTTCGGGTCTGGAGTCGCCTTGGTCCTCTTCTTCTCCCGCTCGGATGCTCTCGCCGCTCCTTCCTCTTCCTCTCCTTTCCTCGGGTTCCCCGCAACTCTCTCCGCCTCCTCTTCTCCCGCTCCGATGCTCTCGCCGCTCCTTCCTCTTCCTCTCCTTTCCTCGGGTTCCCCGCAACTCTCTCCGCCTCCTCTTCTCCCGCTCTCGTCGCACCTTCCTCCTCGATACTCATACTCTGTTCCTCGATCGCTTCCCACCGCTCCTCCGCCTCTCTTACCACTGTCCGCTCCTCCGGTGTACAGACACACCTGTGTTGAGTCAAGGGCGGTATTTAAAGAGCCGGACTCCACCTCTTCAGTACCTGCAGGACACTCCCAGTTAAAGGTGTAGTCACCCTCTTCTTCGTCGCAGCTAAACACCTCACCCGTCCGGTACCATTCGGGCTGCTTCGCTGTATTCGCCGATGGCTGTGGAAACAAGAGGGGAGTTACAAACCAAAACCTAAAACTGCCACTGAACAATTGGTTCGTGTTACAACTTTCTCTCCAGTCTCTAATGCAATTCGCAAGTCAATCAAAAAAACGGGCATGTCTTGAATGCAGGCGTTCTAGAACTAGGCACGCCCCTCTTTGCTTTTAAGAAAAGTAAAAATATCAAAGATCAGTTGGTTCACGCTGCCTTGCCCGTCACCAACCACCCTGACTGCACTCTCAATGACATCTGGGCCCTTACACCCCTTACAGGTCATGCCAAATGTGGAAATTGTGTGGCCTGTGAATTCACTATTGAATGCAAGGAATGTGTGTATAAAGATCTGAGACATGTATTGACGGGCTTAACTAATTGTAATACATGTAATGTAGTGTATGCCATCTTTTTCCCATGTAACATGCTGTACATAGGTCAGACGTCACAGCAAATCCGACTGCGCATTTCACAACACCGGAGCAGATTAAGGTGCAAGACGGCCAATGCTCCCTTGGTCGGGCACTTCACCCAAAAAGGACATTCAGAGAATGATATCAGATGGACTGTGATCACTGCTATCAAATTGCCGCCCAGAGGTGGTGATAAGTCAAGAATCCTTAACAAAGAGGAACTTAAATGGATTTTGAAGACTGATAGCCTCAACACAGGTCTAAACCTACTTGAAGATTGGAACACTTTGCTCTAGACTCCCTAGCCTATGACTCTGAACTTTTACAAGTATACCAATTGTGAGCATCTAATAGACTATAACTCGGCAGCAATATGAACAGCTACCATCATCCCAGGAAGCAAATGGCAACACCGGTTATAATTTTACCTCGCTGTGTACTTACCACTGTAGGTTGTGCAAGGTTACGATAACCGTTTTCCTCTCCTTAATTCTGTTCGGAATGTATGTATTATTGAAATTCATGTCACGAGTCCCAGGACTCAACACATCCAGACACCACCCTAAGATGGCCACCCACTCATCCAGGCATGCCCACTTGCACCACTACCTCCAATCCAAGCCCTGGGTTCATCACCAACCCCCTCTAGGTTCCCTACAGTGGTTCTCATTGGCTGCCTACCTCTGACTGTTCCAAAATGGCCACCACCGTTGGTTCATACACCCTGGCCAGTCCCTCTCCGCTTTTTACTCCGGATCACATGGGTCTCCCGGCACCTATCACTGGCAATATAATGCCTCGCGCACCACCTCAATGTAGAGAATTCATCTACGGACACCGCGATTGCACCGCTGCTCCCACCCGGAACCCGGTAAGCTCCACTACCTCCTAGTGGTATCCCCTCTTCCTCCCCCTTCCCTCTCATGCCATCGTAACCCCTTCCCATTCTGCCTTCCAGGCTATCACGCCAGCGCGAACGAACACAGGAACTCCACTTGCCCGCACTGTCGGCTCTGTGCCTCCTTGTTCCGTAAATAGGTAAGCGACCAATTTTAGCTTTGTATCAACAGGCTACAGCCCTGTTCGACCTGCATTAACTCCTTGACTCTCTGCAGACTCACCACCCTCGATACTGCGCTACTAAAGCCAAGTCCTTGAGCTATTACGAAATCGACCAACCTCTCGGTAAGCCTCCCATACCTGCACTCTTCTCATGCATAACGGCGTTCTGTCCGGTCCTTCACCAACTCACCCCCAACTCCCCTCACATTATCACCGCCTAACTCTTCCAAAGACACGTGTTGCGCCACACCCAGCCGCTGCAGCCCCTGTATATTATGCACTGATTCACTTCTGCCCTCACAATTCTTCGTTCAGGTTGTCACCTTCTATTACTAGATAATTGTTGCGCCGCAATTTCTTGCAACATAATTGCTGCACCATGTATGACTGGTTCTTTGCTATGCCGAGTATTACAGATTTGTTCATAGCTCCACTTGACAACTTGACAACGGATATAAAACCTCCTTTGTGGGCCTTCGTACCCAAATTCACTCCCGGTATGTATGTGAATCC
Organism: Lissotriton helveticus; assembly: GCF_964261635.1. Lineage (NCBI taxonomy): Eukaryota > Metazoa > Chordata > Amphibia > Caudata > Salamandridae > Lissotriton > Lissotriton helveticus. The sequence goes on from NW_027611655.1 coordinate 179,782, forward strand.
AACACTGCTATGCACCGACTGTGCATGGAATGTATCTTAGCAGCTATTATTGTCGATATGTATCCTTGTACCGTCTCTAAATACGTTTTAAATTCCAATCTGCCTTTTATCGCCCCCTTCTCCCCTTTCCTCCCACATTTTTCCCAGTAGGCATAAGAGGCTTCAATTATTAGGCATAAGAATTATGTCCTGATGATGATCTGCGTACCTAGCTAACGGATCGAAATGCCGTTGACTCTAATAACACCTTATACAAAAATAAATATGTACTACTAATGTAAAGGTGTGGATTATGTTCTGATGTACCATGACATTGTGCAAATTCTGGTACCTCAAACCTCACGCTCTTGCCTACAAGCCCTTTTGTTCTAGTTTTGTCACTGTATGTCAGTTACACATGTGTTAAGTTGGGTGCAGGCTTGTACCCTACGTTGTGAACTGTTGTGTAACATTCTTAATAATCATCTATAAGTAAATACTAGACCGCTGTCCGGCTGGACAAGTCACAATCAATATAGCTACGACTGTGTCTATATTTATTCATTGTGTTTATTCTTGCTTAATGGGACCACTGTTGTTTGAATTGCATTGTTTGCATCAATTCTAGTGCCTGGCCTGTGTTATTGCATTGTTTGTGTCAGATTCTCATAGTGCCTGGGCTGTGTTATTACATCGTTTGCATCAGATTATTATAGTGCCTGGCCTGTGTTATTGCAATGTTTTCATCAATCCTAGTGCCTGGCCTGTGCTATTGCATTGTTTTCATTATATTCTCCTAGTGCCTCGCCCGTGTTATTGCATTATTTTGTTTCAGTCCTAGTGCCTAGTCACAATCAATATAGCTACGACTGTGTCTATATTTATTCATTGTGTTTATTCTTGCTTAATGGGACCACTGTTGTTTGAATTGCATTGTTTGCATCAATTCTAGTGCCTGGCCCATGTTATTGCATTGTTTGCATCAGATTCTCTAGTGCCTGGCCCGTGTTATTGCATTGTGTCCATCATATTCTTCTAGTCCCTTGCCCATGTTATTGCATTATTTGCTTCAACCCTAGTGTCTGGCCCATGTCATTGCATTGTTTGCATCAGATTCCCCTAGTACCTGGCCTGCGTTATTGCATTGTTTGCATCAGATTCTCTTGGTGCCTGGCCCGTGTTATTGCATTGTTTGCCTCAGATTCTCCTAATGCCTGGGCTGTGTTATTGCATTGTTGGCATCAGATTCTTCCAGTACCTGGACTGGGTTCTTGCATTGTTTGCATCAATCCTAGTGCCTGGCCTGTGTTTTTGCATTGTTTGCATAAGTTTCTTCTTGTACCCGGCCTGTGGAATTGCATTGTTTGCATCAGATTCTCCTAGTGCCTGGCCTGTGTTATTGCATTGTTGGCATCAGATTCTTCCAGTACCTGGACTGGGTTCTTGCATTGTTTGCATCAATCCTAGTGCCTGGCCTGTGTTGTTGCATTGTTTATGTCAGATTCTCAAAGTGTCTGGACTGTTTTATTGCATTGTTTGCATCAGATTCTCCTAGTGCCTGGCGTGTGTTATTGCATTATTTGCTTCAATCCAAGTGCCTGCTCCGAGTTATTGCATTGTTTGTATCAACTTCTCCTAGTGCCTGGCCTGTGATATTGCATTGTGTCCATCAGATTCTTCTAGTCCCTTGCCCATGGTATTGCATTATTTACTTGGACCCCTAGTACCTGGCCTGTGTTATTGCATTGTTTGCATCAGATTCTCATAGTGCTTGGCCCGTGTTATTGCATTAGATTCTTCTGGTGCCTGGCCTGTGTTATTGTATTGTTGCATCAATCCTAAAGCCTGGCCTGTGTTATTGCATTGTTTGCATCAGATTCTCTTAGTGCCTCACCCGTGTTATTGCATTATTTGCTTCAATCCAAGTGCCTGGCCCGTGTTATTGCATTGTTTGCATCAGATTCTCCTAATGCCTGGCCTGTGTTATTGCATTGTTGCATCATTCCTAGTGCCTGACCTGTGTTTTTGCATTGTTTGCATATGTTTCTTCTTGTACCCGGTCTGTGTTATTGCATTGTTTGCATCAGATTCTCCTAGTGCCTGGCCTGTGTTATTGCATTGTTGGCATCAGATTCTTCCAGTGCCTGGACTGGGTACTTGCATTGTTTGCATCAATCCTAGTGCCTGGCCTGTGTTGTTGCATTGTTTTTGTCGGATTCTCATAGTGCCTGGACTGTTTTATTCATTGTTTGCATCAGATTCTCCTCGTGCCTGGCCTCTGTTATTGCATTTTTTGCATCAGATTCTCCTAGTGCCTCGCCCATGTTATTGCATTATTTGCTTCAATCCAAGTGCCTGCTCCGAGTTATTGCATTGTTTGTATCAACTTCTCCTAGTGCCTGGCCCGTGTTATTGCATTGTTTGTGTCAGATTCTCCTACTGCTTGGCATGTGGTATTGCATTATTTGCTTCAACCCTAGTGCCTGGCCCATGTTATTGCATTGTTTGCATTTGATTCTCCTAGTGCCTGGACTGTGTTATTGCATTATTTGCATCAGATTCTCCTAGTGCCTGGACTGTGTTATTGCATTGTTTGCATCTGATTCTCCTAGTGCCTGGACTGTGTTATTGCATTGTTTGCACAAGATTCCTCTAGTGCCTGGCCTGTCTTATTGCATTGTTTGCATCAGATTCTTCTAGTGCCTGGCATCTGTTATTGCATTGTTTGCATTAGATTCTCTTGGTGCCTGGCCCGTGTTATTGCATTGTTTGCATCAGATTCTTCTGGTGCCTGGCGTGTTATTGCATTGTTTGCAGCAGATTCTCATAGTGGTTGGCCCGTGTCATTGCATTGTTTGCGTCTCGTGCCCGGCCTGGGTTATTGCATTTGCGCCAGATTGTCCCAGTGCCTGGCCCGTGTTATTGCATTTTTGCATCAGATTCTCATAGTGATTGGCCCTTGTTATTGCCTTGTTTTCATCAGATTCTCTTGGTGCCTTGCCCATGTTATTGCATTGTTAGCGTCTAGTGCCCGGCCTGTGTTAATGCATTGTGTGCATCGATCCTACTGCCTAGCCTGTGTTATTGCATTGCTTGTGTCTAGTACTCCGCCTGTGTTACTGCATTGTTTGCATTAGGTTCTTCTAGTGCCTGGCCTGTGTTATTGCATGCGTCAGATTCTTACGGTGCCTGGCCTATGTTTTTTGCTTCAATCCAAGTGCCTGGTCTGTGTTATTGGATTGTTTGCGTCGATTTGTCCCAACGCCTGGCCTGTATTATTGCATTGTTTGCGTCACATTTTTCTAGTACCCGGTCTGTGTTATCGCATTGTATGTGCTGCTTTTGGTATGTTATTATTCTAATAGTTGCAGCTTTTCTAAAAAACATGGCACCTTTTATTCCAATCAAGTGCATCTGACTGCAAGGACACTGCACTCTTCCTGCAGTAACAATCTACTTCCTATTTATGTAGCAACAGACAGCACAGCATGTCAGCCAGAGATGTCGTAGGGTCAGAAACAGTACATAGGTAAGTAGGTATGATGGAAAACAAACTGTGAGTAAGATTTTGAAGGAAGAAGCTGCTTTGATAGGCAGCAAAACATCCATGTCAAAACATCAGCAGTAAGACAATGGTACATGGAATGAAAATGATAGATTTATTTACACGTCTGTGCAGTGCGTGTCACTTATTGTTCTTTTCTTCCATGAGATGGTTTTACAAAGCAACTCTGAGCTCACTGAGTGTGGAGCTTCCACGAATCTCAGAGACAGGCCCTTCCAAAGATAGTAACAGAGAAGGTTGAAAGATCTGAGTCTTGATCTTGGCAGATGGACTGGTGATCCCTGAGGGGGTGTAGTTGGTCTGTGTGTTGCCACAGCTGTCCAGGGGGTTTAAAAAAATGTCAGCAATTTGTAGAGGGCCCTCTTTTGGGTGCGAACCATCCAGCTTCATGCAATACGGACTAAAGGGTTTGTGTCTGCGCAGGATGAGTTACATTCTGATAGCAAAATGGAGGACCTTGTCCGAAGGGGATTGATGTTACCAATGATTAACATCTTAAGTTAGGACAGATAGAGAAAGTCCATTTACCTCAATGACAAACTGCACAGTAGACTATATAGAAAACCTACTTCCTGCAATTCCATCCTGCATGCATCTAGTTCTCATCCACAACACCAAATAAAATCAATTCCGTATGGCGAGTACCTCAGAGCCAGACGGAATTGCAGCGAACAGACAGAATTTGACAAATGCATTACCAACATGAAGAATAGATTTCTGAGAAGAGGTTACCCTATTGAGTCAATAGTGAGTGCTGAAAAGAGAATAAGACGTATAGACAGACCAGGTTGTTTGAAGAGACGCACGGAGCCTGTATCCTCCAACAGACAAATAAGATTAATCACAGAATTTAACGCTCTGCATCAAACTGTGAGGAAGAGTTTCAACAGACATTGGAACCTCCTCATAGCTGATCCGGTTCTGAAGGACTGGTTACCTACCACACCCGCAATCACCTATAAAAAGGGACATACACTAAGGAACAAACTTAGTCCTACAGTTCCCCTTAGCACAACGGCCCATAATTGGCTTACAACTAAAAGCATGGGTTTCTTTCGATGTGGCTTCTGTTCTATGTGCAGATGGGGGAAACACGGAACTAAAATCTTTAAAGGTTTTGACAACACCACCTATGACATCAAACAGAACATCACATGCTTGACCAAGTTTGTGGTATATATCATAGAATGCCACTGTGGTAAACAGTATGTTGGCAGCACCATCAGGGCTCTGAAGGATAGACTGGCCGAACATATGAGGGCGATACAAAAAAGAGACCCTAAATACCCAGTGGCTTTGCATATAGCGGAATGCCAACCATTGGAGGACGACATCAAAGTGCGTTTCTTTGGTATCGATGTAATTCCACCGAATATTAGAGGTGGGAACAGGGAACTTACTTTAAGACGTAAAGAAGCTATGTGGATCATGCGCTTGCAGTGCGTGGAACACGGGCTGAATTATGATCAAGAATTACAATTCTTTTTGGGAAACTGAGTCTACCTTTCTCTGGGAGGGTGGTCGTACATTTTTCAAATCTCTGTATCCACTGTGAATAATATGTAATTGTATTCAGGAAGCATTCATTGACGATTCATACAGCCACATATGGCTCCTAAGGATATATTTAGTCTATTTACTATTTAAGAATTGCATTATACACGGACATAATATGAGCATAGTATCCCTTAGGCCAGCTGCCCTCAAGGAGGAGTAATATATTGTTCTTGGGGTGCTATTGGGTTAACTGTGATGTATGAACAACTTTTATTGTACTTGAACTGTATTATTTACTGAATGGAATAATGTCACTGGAGTCACCAGGGTGTAAGGCGTGGACAATTACAACACAGTACACTATGTATGACAAACACCTATCGACGCAACGCCACATTAAACAGTACCAGCGTTTGTTCAAATACAGACATGTATTTCTTGTAGCTTCTGCACACCCCTACTTTAAGACTAAGAACAGACGCACGCTGGTAACTCTTTGCGTAATTCGGGCTTTATAATACACACTTTCACGTAGACTTAAGAATTTGAACGTTCCTTATCGCAATTGGTTCCACCATTGTATATCATAAATCTAACCCTCCCTACATGCATTACTCGCAGAACTTTTGGGTTTTCCTTGAGAATAGGCGCTTTTGAATTACTTAAATTATTCAGGCTTCACGTTAACCAGTAACCCAGTCTTCCATCATGGCGGACGCTTTCTCACAGAGCGTATGTAGGACTGCGGTCTAGTCTTCCGTGAGTTCTACTATAGAAATATGACTTCCTGTGCCCAGTCACGTGTCCGTAACGTGGTAGACGGCGACCGGGAATCACTAGAGGGGGAATACAACGTAGCTGGTGAGTTTTCCTAGCTAGAACCCCCTTTTACCTAAAGCTTTACGTTATCTGCAGACTGGAGCGTATAACTCACAATCACCTCCGGTTTTGAATGAGGGAACGTTAAACTAACAATCGCTCTGATTCCCTATTTTTCCTAGATTGTTCTAACGGAAACGCCACAGTATTATAAGTCATATGCTGACTAAAGCTGATCCCCTCCCGGTACAGAGACACACTAACATGTGTTAAGGTACTTTTTTCTTTCAATTTTGCAATACAGGATATTGAAGAGTCTTCCCATGGTAGACTAGCACGTTTACAGACTAGTGACACAGAGAATTTCTCTTTCTCACACAGAGTTTTCTCACTGCACAGCCACACACTTTGGCTGTGTTGTTCCACTGACGTCAATTAATCGTATTCTGGTGGTTTACCGACCACGAAAATTCTCGTCTACGCGTTCTATTTAGAATTCTACTGGTAAGAACACTTTGTTTAAAATAATTAGAATCATGTTGCCCCTGACATATGTTTCTCGCATTCTCATTATTTCCACCACATACTCTTTTTCTTACCTAGAATGTTACCCACATTATATCCTTCTTGACTGGGCCTACGTATCGATAGGCTGTGCCACAAGGTAGGCGCATGGCTTTTCATGTTTTTGGCCGCTTTGTGCACCATTTTCGTTCCAGTACATAGGTGCACCATTAAATTTGCATGTAACCACCCTTTTTATATTTTTTGACCTGGCACATTTGTATTAGAAGGAAGTTCACCCCACTATCACAATCTTTGTTACATCTAGGCTGAGACCGCTTAGGAGTTGGATTTGTCTTCTTTTTAGTACAGCACATGTTCTATCTTCTAAATTCAGTCTCATGACCAACTACTCACTACCGAAATGTAATTTTGTTGTAATATATGTTAGATATAAAAAAGAGAGGTTAGTGATTTCATGCATAGCTGTAACTGTCTCCATTCCCGTATAGCAAGTCACGCTTGACACCATGAATCACTTCTATCCCTTCTATGATCAGAGGTAAATAGCGGCACAATGTAGATGGTGGCATGCAACACTTACAGTCACTAATGGTCGCTATAATGATGTGCTGTACTGTTAGAAATGGGATCCCTGGTTGGCCGAGGCTTGGGCCAAGGCCAGGCAGAAATCACCACTTCTAGTTAGGGTAGGGAAGTCACCCGCCAAGACAACCCCTGCTCACCCCCTTGGTAGCTTGGCACGAGCAGTCAGGCCTATCTCCGAGGTCATGTGTAAAGCATTTGCGCACGCACCCCCAGCAACAACCTTCCGGGCCCCCCACAAAAGGACTCCACACCAGATATATATGAAAATAGCTTTTGTATTAAAAGGGACACATAGGAACACATACCTTACAGGGTGCCAGAGGCACGGGTAGGATTTACAAGGGACAATATACAGGACAGGGCCATGGGACCACTGCCAGGGATATGCACATGATGGAGTCGCCATTTAGAACATATAACAACTGGGAGTTTCCTCGAACTAGGACTAGAACACATAATCACCAGGAGCTTAGCATTAGAATACGTCACGCCCCGGGGTTTCATAGGACTAGCACTAGAACTCACTCTAACCAGTATCAACACACATGAAGCAAGGTTATACAGGAGGGAAGGAATGGCACGGTACATAACACCACAGACGTACCTGTAGGAAGGAAAGACAGAATAACTCTCAAGGAGTACAGTTACATTTAGCTAGTATTTTCAACAGGCCAACGGGCCTTCCGGGGCTAGGACGCCCAGAATCTCAATGTTCAGGACAGGCTGTAAGCAGCCCAGCGCACACCTACACGTAGCAGCTGCCCACGAAGTGCTGGGCAGCTGGGGACCGAGGATGGGGCCAACACTTGGGAGCCTCACAGACTCGGAACAATGGGCTAGGGTGGAGCCTCTCCGGCTCATGAGGAATGCGCCAAATGGGGGAGCCTCTCTGGGCTCGAGAAGCAGGGGCCACGTGGGAGCCATCTCGGGGCTCGAGAACAACATGGTGGGCGGAGCCTTGCCGGCTCATAGGGACGGGGGCCAAAGGTGGAGCCTCTCGGGGCTCAGGACACGTGGGAGCCTCTCAGGGGTCGGGACAAAGCTGCGGGCAGGCGGGGCCCCCCTCGGGGGACCCGGCATCACTGGGGGCCCCGGGGGCCTCTGAGCACATGTGTGCTCGCGCTGGAGGGGAGGGGCGGCCACCGGCAATGTGGCCCGATGCCCCGCCTCCCCTCCGGCATCACTCACCGGCTGGTAGACGCGCCGGTCTCTCCTCGCTCTCCGGGGCTCCCTCTCGCTCCTGGGGGCCCGGGGGGGGAAAGCGGCCATTCTTCTGGGAGGTCGCAGGTGCGCGGAGTAGGCTCCCGCTGCCCCCTGCATGTCTCAGCTCTCTCCGTCCCTCGCTGCAGCTCCCCGGGCCGCCGGCCAATCAGAGCGTGGCCCGGGGAGACGTCATCAGCCCAGCCCGGGCCGCCAGCCACTCAGAGCGTGGCCCGGGGGCGGGCCTCACGAAGGGTCCCGGGCTGCGGCGGTGAATACAGGGGAAATTGACGAGGGCCAGGATCCCTCGATTAGGGCATCAATGAAGGGGCAAGCGAGGTAGGCTCTCGCTGGGGGCTCGGGCCCCCTCACACGAACAGGCCGATGCCGGGGGGGGCACCGGCGGGACGCGTAGAGCGCTCACAGCGCTAGAGGCATAAGGGCAGCGCCTCAAGGCGCTAGGGCAGCAAGGAAGCGCTCCCCAGCGCGGGACGCATGAATGAAGCGCCCCGCGGCGCTAGGACAGCCAGAAATGGGGAATAAAGCGCCTCCCGGCGCTAGGGTAGCAGAAATCAGCAGAGTCTTGGTAGGGTCCAGGACAGCAGTGGTTCAGGGGCAGGGCAGGGCTCAGGGAGGCAAGCCTTTCCCCTGAGCCCCAAGCAGCAGCATGCCCCTGGCAGGAGTCAGTCAGGACCAGCAGGCAAGAGAGAGAGAAGAGGGCACACCCTCCTTTTATACATGAGACCCCTTTGTCTCAAAAGGGGCAGGCAGGGTGAGAACCAGCTAGAACTGGTTATCAGGAATTTCTTGTTACTGGCCAGGTTAGGACACCAGACGCACCCCAGGTGGGTGGAGCCAGCATTGTGGTAGGACAGCCCAGACCCAGACAGGGTACAGGCACAGCCCCTCCCTCACTTCAGCCAATCACGCGCCAGCATACTTACTGCACACACACACCGATGTCTAGAAGTGGCACTTCTCTTCTAGCCACACACAAGCCGCATACATCATCTTGAAGCATTCAATCACACGAATCCATACATACCAGACTCGGGCCTGTACCCCCCACGCACCCGGAACTATCGGGGACACACACATGCCCCATGCATTCCTATGGGAGGGCAGTCTTCTCTCATGTACACGCACTCAGAGCGGGAATCACCATTCCCCGGTCACAAGCCAAACTTCAGGGGTGGACCTGCCAGAAGGGCCCGGTCCAACATGTACACACTGATGTACTCTAGACGTTGTCTAGACCCACACTTTTTGGTTTTTGTTCCCAGCCCTGAAGAGTCGTGTGACTCACCACACACGACGAAACACGTGTCGGCTGGTTGTGGACCATAATAAACTACCCACTTTCAAGTTTTTACTGGAATTCCTGCAACTGTTTACTTGGCTTTATCTGTATACACATATTACCTGATTTTACCTATGTTATACCCGGTGTATTTGTGTGCGGGAGCATTGCTGTGTTGATGTGTTGTGGAGCCCCTTAGACTCTACTGTTGAACGGTTAAGGGTTTTACCGTTCGCTCCTACGCACCATAACTTACTTCCTATATAATTACCCACAACGGTTACACGAGGTAGTGCGCTTAATTTCTGAGATTCTATAAACCCAGAAACAAGTTGTTCACTTTTACTCAGCTGGGCGCCTCCACGTTGTTATTTACTGATAGATATAACAGATAGCTTCCTTCTGTTAATATGGATAGAGCTAAGGCAGCTCCGGACCTTTTTGATAACCTAGCCAAAGGCATGCTTACACACCAGGCATCTGCCACAGCAGGTCCTCCTCGCTCTGAGGGTCTCAGAGATAAGTTTATTAAACTTGAGAAGATGAAAAAACAAGAAAACTCACGCTGGTGGGATGGGACCACCCTTAAACACTATATTCAGCGCAAACAAATACCAAGGGGCCTACGCTCCCAAGTCTTCCCCACGTATGACGATTTGGACATAGATTTAATGACCAAATGGGAAGATTCTCTCAACCAAAATTCCATGACTGTAATGGATATCCTGATTGAAAGTGCTGATCGTAAGACTGCCAAACTTCAAACAGACATCTCCACTTTAGAACAAGAGATCAAAGACCTCAACCTACCTGAGGCCACAGTAAAAAAATACACTCTATTAGACGAAATTTTATTGAAACATCAGACAGAAATCAAGAATAGGAAGGCACGCCAAATCAAAAGAGATGAGGCTGATTACAGAGATGGCAGGGTTTACACGTATGAACGTAAATACGATCACATGATCCCTAATCATACACCTAAGCCACACACAGCAAGATCTACCACCGGCAGCTCCATTAATTCTAGTACAACATCAATAAGCACTACAGGACTAAGTGAACCGGAAACTGATAACATTGACACGACGAGCTCAGCTTTTTTATTAGAAATGGAGCGTATCAGAAAGGGCAACAGAACACTACCACAAAGGGGCGTTCCAGATCCAAAACCCACAGGGGCAAACGCAGGAGCCAGTGCAGACTACCGGAAGAAATTGAGATCAGGGACACAGAGGAACTAACCACGAGTAATCAGGATGTACAGGTTATTAACCTTTCCTCTTACACCGTAACCACCGACATGATTTCTCTATTAGGTAAAGGTCTGAGTTTCAATCCGTATGCTACTGGGGACATTTGTCAAACAAAAATTGATATTTTCAAATTCATACGCAACCTTAAGTTGAAAAAACATTTTGCTGGGCAGGTAGATTCTACTAGACAATCGAAAGGTGTATCCTATGGTTTTGACAATGATCTGTTAACAATAAAAGATGTGCAAACAACTCATTTGCTTCTTTCTTTAACAGATAGGGAAGAAAGTCCTTATGACATGGAGAGACTTTTGGAAGAGCTTGATATAAAAACTGATTACAGTTTAACAAGTGGCTTAAAAAGTAAATCTAAGTGGACTCCAACATTACCTGGAGGCAACGCAATAGATAACTTCCACAGACGGGTCCTAGAAGATCTGAATAGAACTAACATCAAAACTCTAGACACTAAATTTAAGTACAGAGACAACTTAACCAAAGGAGAACGTTTGGCACTTTCCAATGTGAGTAAAAACTCTAACATCATCATTAGAGAAGCAGATAAAGGGGGCAACATAGTGGTTATGAACCTCGTGGACTACAATAACGAGATTCATAACCAACTGAGCGACGTAACATGCTATGAACAACTAGGTCAGAACCCTATGGGTCCTCTGACGGTGCTAATCAATGAACATCTTCTGAACTGGAAACAATCTGGTCTTTTGGACGGCGACGAGTACCTTTACTTGAAGGTCTCCAGACCCACTTTTCCTTGGTTATATACCCTACCTAAGGTTCATAAAGATTTCCCCTTTCCCCCGGGCAGACCAATCGTCTCGGGAATAGGGGGTCCCACTGAAAGATTGGCGGAGTATGTGAATCTTTTTCTGGGACCTTTGGTCAGAAACCTACCATCATACATACAGGACTCTAAACATATATTGAGTATCATGTCAGACATGGAATGGCAGCAAGGCACCACACTAGTGACTATGGACGTGGTATCACTGTATACCAGTATTAACCCTAAACTAGGTATGGAAGCAGTGAGCAAAGCACTTTCCAACAGACCTGCCTCACTATGGGCAAACACTCAGATGCTTCTAAGCATGATGAACCTTATTCTTGACAACAATTAATTTCTGTTCGACCGCAAGTGGTTTCGTCAAAAAAAGGGAGTGGCGATGGGTTCTAAATTTTCCCCTTCTTTTGCCAATCTTTTTATGGGGGCTCTAGAAACTGACTTGATTTGGGGCCCAAAAGGGGCTGGTTTCATTGACTCTGTGATCTATTGGGGTCGCTACATCGATGATTGTTTTATACTATGGTCAGGCACAGATGAATCACTGCTTTCCTTTTTTAACTATCTGAACAACAACACTTGGGAAATCAGTTTCACTATGCGTCATAGCAAAAAGAACATGGAATTTCTCGACTTAGAATTTTACATCCTCAATGACAAACTGCATAGTAGACTATATAGAAAACCTACTTCCTGCAATTCCATCCTGCATGCATCTAGTTCTCATCCACAACACCAAATAAAATCAATTCCGTATGGCGAGTACCTCAGAGCCAGACGGAATTGCAGCGAACAGACAGAATTTGACAAATGCATTACCAACATGAAGAATAGATTTCTGAGAAGAGGTTACCCTATTGAGTCAATAGTGAGTGCTGAAAAGAGAATAAGACGTATAGACAGACCAGGTTGTTTGAAGAAACGCACGGAGCCTGTATCCTCCAACAGACAAATAAGATTAATCACAGAATTTAACGCTCTGCATCAAACTGTGAGGAAGAGTTTCAACAGACATTGGAACCTCCTCATAGCTGATCCGGTTCTGAAGGACTGGTTACCTACCACACCCGCAATCACCTATAAAAAGGGACATACACTAAGGAACAAACTTAGTCCTACAGTTCCCCTTAGCACAACGGCCCATAATTGGCTTACAACTAAAAGCATGGGTTTCTTTCGATGTGGCTTCTGTTCTATGTGCAGATGGGGGAAACACGGAACTAAAATCTTTAAAGGTTTTGACAACACCACCTATGACATCAAACAGAACATCACATGCTTGACCAAGTTTGTGGTATATATCATAGAATGCCACTGTGGTAAACAGTATGTTGGCAGCACCATCAGGGCTCTGAAGGATAGACTGGCCGAACATATGAGGGCGATACAAAAAAGAGACCCTAAATACCCAGTGGCTTTGCATATAGCGGAATGCCAACCATTGGAGGACGACATCAAAGTGCGTTTCTTTGGTATCGATGTCATTCCACCGAATATTAGAGGTGGGAACAGGGAACTTACTTTAAGACGTAAAGAAGCTATGTGGATCATGCGCTTGCAGTGCGTGGAACACGGGCTGAATTATGATCAAGAATTACAATTCTTTTTGGGAAACTGAGTCTACCTTTCTCTGGGAGGGTGGTCGTACATTTTTCAAATCTCTGTATCCACTGTGAATAATATGTAATTGTATTCAGGAAGCATTCATTGACGATTCATACAGCCACATATGGCTCTTAAGGATATATTTAGTCTACTTACTATTTAAGAATTGCATTATACACGGACATAATATGAGCATAGTATCCCTTAGGCCAGATGCCCTCAAGGAGGAGTAATATATTGTCCTTGGGGTGCTATTGGGTTAACTGTGATGTATGAAAAACTTTTATTGTACTCGAACTGTATTATTTACTGAATTGGAATAATGTCACTGGAGTCCCCAGGGTGTAAGGCGTGGACAATTACAACACAGTACACTATGTATGACAAACACCTATCGACGCAACGCCACATTAAACAGTACCAGCGTTTGTTCAAATACAGACATGTATTTCTTGTAGCTTCTGCACACCCCTACTTTAAGACTAAGAACAGACGCACGCTGGTAACTCTTTGCGTAATTCGGGCTTTATAATACACACTTTCACGTAGACTTAAGAATTTGAACGTTCCTTATCGCAATTGGTTCCACCATTGTATATCATAAATCTAACCCTCCCTACATGCATTACTCGCAGAACTTTTGGGTTTTCCTTGAGAATAGGCGCTTTTGAATTACTTAAATTATTCAGGCTTCACGTTAACCAGTAACCCAGTCTTCCATCATGGCGGACGCTTTCTCACAGAGCGTATGTAGGACTGCGGTCTAGTCTTCCGTGAGTTCTACTATAGAAATATGACTTCCTGTGCCCGGTCACGTGTCCGTAACGTGGTAGACGGCGACCGGGAATCACAAGAGGGGGAATACAACGTAGCTGGTGAGTTTTCCTAGCTAGAACCCCCTTTTACCTAAAGCTTTACGTTATCTGCAGACTGGAGCGTATAACTCACAATCACCTCCGGTTTTGAATGAGGGAACGTTAAACTAACAATCGCTCTGATTCCCTATTTTTCCTAGATTGTTCTAACGGAAACGCCACAGTATTATAAGTCATATGCTGACTAAAGCTGATCCCCTCCCGGTACAGAGACACACTAACATGTGTTAAGGTACTTTTTTCTTTCAATTTTGCAATACAGGATATTGAAGAGTCTTCCCATGGTAGACTAGCACGTTTACAGACTAGTGACACGGAGAATTTCTCTTTCTCACACAGAGTTTTCTCACTGCACAGCCACACACTTTGGCTGTGTTGTTCCACTGACGTCAATTAATCGTATTCTGGTGGTTTACCGACCACGAAAATTCTCGTCTACGCGTTCTATTTAGAATTATACTGGTAAGAACACTTCGTTTAAAAGAATTAGAAACATGTTGCCCCTGACATATGTTTCTCGCATTCTCATTATTTCCACCACATACTCTTTTTCTTACCTAGAATGTTACCCACATTATATCCTTCTTGACTGGGCCTACGTATCGATAGGCTGTGCCACAAGGTAGGCGCGTGGCTTTTCATGTTTTTGGCCGCTTTGTGCACCATTTTCGTTCCAGTACATAGGTGCACCATTAAATTTGCATGTAACCACCCTTTTTATATTTTTTGACCTGGCACATTTGTATTAGAAGGAAGTTCACCCCACTATCACAATCTTTGTTACATCTAGGGTGAGACCGCTTAGGAGTTGGATTTGTCTTCTTTTTAGTACAGCACATGTTCTATCTTGTAAATTCAGTCTCATGACCAACTACTCACTACCGAAATGTAAATTTGTTGTACTATATGTTAGATATAAAAAAGAGAGGTTAGTGATTTCATGCATAGCTGTAACTGTCTCCATTCCCGTATAGCAAGTCACGCTTGACACCATGAATCACTTCTATCCCTTCTATGATCAGAGGTAAATAGCGGCACAATGTAGATGGTGGCATGCAACACTTACAGTCACTAATGGTCGCTATAATGATGTGCTGTACACACTGATGTACTCTAGACGTTGTCTAGACCCACACTTTTTGTTTTTTGTTCCCAGCCCTGAAGAGTCGTGTGACTCACCACACACGACGAAACACGTGTCGGCTGGTTGTGGACCATAATAAACTACCCACTTTCAAGTTTTTACTGGAATTCCTGCAACTGTTTACTTGGCTTTATCTGTATACACATATTACCTGATTTTACCTATGTTATACCCGGTGTATTTGTGTGCGGGAGCATTGCTGTGTTGATGTGTTGTGGAGCCCCTTAGACTCTACTGTTGAACGGTTAAGGGTTTTACCGTTCGCTCCTACGCACCATAACTTACTTCCTATATAATTACCCACAACGGTTACACGAGGTAGTGCGCTTAATTTCTGAGATTCTATAAACCCAGAAACAAGTTGGAAGGACAACCTGCACAAGGCACAGCTAGCCACACTGGACACAATGTACACCAAAGGCCTGATTTAGATTTCAGCGGATGGTTTATTCCAACACAAACGTGACAGGTATCGTGCCCGCCCCAATAAAAATGCATTACATCCTGTGGCAATTATAATAAGGCATACAGGATATCTGTCATGTTTTGGTGTAGTTCACAGAGTTTTACTCCGCAGAACTCCAGGAAGTGCGAGGGAAACTCTGCCGCACTCTGCGGACTTCCACAAGTGGCAGAGTTTGTTAAGTTGCACTGCTCGCACTGATTTTTTGTGGCAGGAGTTTGTCCTGCACTGTAAAATCAGCACAAACGGCACTAGGCGTTGCACCAGAGGGCACTGCTGCTTTCTGCTGCTCGAATTGACATTCTAATCGAGTGGCAGCTTCATCAACGAGAATGGCAGATTTCTACACTCGAATGGTCGCAACCTGCCGCGACCTCCCGCAATGAGAAATCTCGCCAGGAGGTTTATAAGTACTAAATGACTGATATCATTGAATATTAAATTATATGAATCAACGTTTGTTTGCCTTATCTGCGCTTATAATGTAAAGGATGGCCTTACAGTGAACCCCTTGATCCGTTTGACACAAAAGGCCCGGAAGGAGCTGCATCTTACAGAACGTTATCTACTTTAGGAAGAAATAAAGACTTGCTTTTTAAATTGTCTTTCAGGGCCAGGACCGAGCGCTGTAAGCTGCACTAGTTTCAGGGAGAAGGACAGATGCTATGGCGATAGGAAACCCCGCTCAACTCACAATAATGTTCCAATCTTACAGGTTCGAATAAAACAGAAATGTTTGAACCAAGGAAGGTGTTGAAAGTGTCTAAGGTGGCTTTTGAACAGCAAGGTAAAGACAGGAGTTGGTATTTGAGATGATCTTAAGTGAATGGGAAAGGAACGAGAAGGACGGGTCAGTGGCCGGGCTAACTGGCGGAAGCAAGATGGCGACCATGTAAGAGGTCGACTACAGCACTGGCGGGCTGGTCAGGTTAAGGAAATGTTTACACCCCGCTGAAGGAAAAATCGGCGAAAACCGAACATACCAGTGCGGCACTGAAAATCGCCCAATTAAACCAAGGAAACAAAAGGCTTTTTTTTAAGCTAGAACCTTAAGATTTACCCTGTATTCATATGCTGGGACGCCGGAGGAGTCACCTTTCTCTTTGGGCGGCCGTGGTTGGATCTGGGCGACGGTACTTGGAATACTCTGTTTGCAGGTACTTGCTACACCTGTGGGCTCAGCGGTGTGAAGATCAAGTAATGGCTCAAAAAGCAGCAAATACGGAGGCGAAGGCAGCGGTGGCAGCCTGTAAGCAGCGAGGAGAGACGGCCATAAGTTCGAGTGATTTAGGAGCAGCAGCAACGGAGAAAACGCCGGGCGATGTACAGGAAGTGCAAACGCCGACTCCAACTCCGCCGAGAAAAGGCAGAGGCGGGGCTGCGAGTAAGAACCGGCCAGCCGGCCCAACGATAGCAGAGCTGCTGACTCGAAGCAAGGCCCCACAAGCAGAGTCAATGGGGGCTGAAGAAGAGATGACCACGAAGGCGCCCCCTCCACAGAAAACTGCAAGTAAGGCCCAAGAAATTGAGGTGAGCTCTGTTGAAGCCCAGACCCTTCCCCAAAATGGTACAAACGTTACAAACGCTATAAATTAACCACTTTTTCTAAAGGCTGCATTGGAACTTCCTGAAATGCCACTAGGGCAAACCCTGAAAGAGATGAAAACCCAGATAATATGGGGGAGCTGGCTAAAAATGCTGAAAATATGTGTGTACCACTGATTGTAACAGAAGTGTTGGAAGACATAGAAGAGCTCCAGAATGCTGCAGTGGAGGGTGCACCAGCGCTAAGAGTTTATTGGCTTTATTACCTGGTGATCAAGATAAAGAGGATTTGGAGCCTGATAAAGACGCTAGCGACTGCTTCTTTTCTGTCTCTGAAGGGCCGAGTGGTCCGAAGATGACAGGAGTTCATCTCTAGGGGATAGCAATCTCGACACAGACCCTGAGGATAGCGATCCAGACCGCCCAGTAACCACTCTGAGATCCAATAATCAGCCAGGTGCATACGGCTGAGGAGGAAAAGACTTAAAATGGGATTATTCTTCTACTACCCCACTCGCCACCCCAATTACTGGTATACTTTCTACTGAAATTGTGGCAACCCCCCTCCCATTCTGGAAATAATTCACCAGGCCATCCTTTCACATAGGGAGGAAATGCGTCACGATAGCCGAAAGGCACAGGCAGCAATGAGAAAGATGCAGGTGGTTGTAAGAAAGTTATCCAAAGCCTTTGCTATTGTGGGGGACAGGGTTTCGAACCTTGAGGAAAGGATTGTTGCAACAGAGTCAGAAGCGGCCGCTGACTCTACTCAAGTAGAGTCTCAAAATGCACAAATTAAGGATATCCAGTGGAAACTGAAAGATTTTGAGAACAGACAGAGGAAAAATAATCTCAGGGTGTTGGGGGTTCCGGAGTGGGCGGAAGGGTCGGACACCAGGGCCTATATAATCGTACCCCATTCAAGGCTCGAGCATCAAGAGGGGAGGATAAACCTCGGGCAATCTTGATATTCTTGTGGAAATTTCTTCTGCGGCAGGCAATCGCAGAGAATGCTAGACCTGAGTCAAGGAGGACAAGTGGTGGGGTCTCTTTTTTCGTCCGACCGGACTATTGTCATGCAACAGTAGAACGACGGTGGAGGTTAAGACTTTTAATCAAACCATTTCAGGAGAAGAATATCCAAGTGTATTTGATTAACCCGGCGCAGCTCAAAGTGATTCACAATGATCAGATAAAATACTTTTCCTTGGAAATAAAAGCAAAAGAATACCTGGACACTGTGGGTAACCACAGAGAGTAATCATGATGGTGCTGAAAGGGTAAAGTTAAGGGTATGTCGTATGTATAGGCAGTTTGTTGAATATATATTGGTTAGAGAATTTGAAGATTAGCTGCCTTATGTGACTATTTGTGCTGATGGCTTGCTTGGTGTGGTCAACTAGAAAGGAAGGCAAGGGGTCCTCTGTCTTTTAATCTTTTTGGATTACGTTAAGAATGACCAGCCCATTATTGCTGTATACATCACATGCACAGACTTAGGTCTGAGCGCTTCACAAGGGTGGTGGGTGTAGGGTGGAAGGGGAGGGGGGGGCTCTGAGGGAGGGTGGGGGATGGAGGGGTTGGAGGGGGGAAATGGGAAAAATGAGAAAACCTAGTGCCTTATAGCTTGGGATTGTTGTGTGGTAGGATCTGGTCATGATATATATGATGTACGGATACAACAGATTGAAGGTGATAATATAAATCGACTATATGGGCAACATTAAAATGTGTACAATTAACATCCGGGGTCTAAATGACTGGAGGAAGAGGCAAAGGCTAGCTCACTTTGTGAACATAAACTGTATTAACGTGCTATGTCTACAGGAGACCCATCTAACCTGGGGAAAGAGACACCTGCTAAATATAAGAGGCTTTGAGATGCTGACCTGCTCCACGCAAGCCTCTAAAGTTAGGGGTGTAGCAATCTTAGCTAAATCATCTTTGGGTGGAGCTAAGCGACATAAGGCAGGCAGTTCAGGGAGATGGGCAGTTGTTGAGCTAGCAATGGGAAGTACACTTTGTGTGATTTACAGGTCTAACCAGGATGATCCGGAGGTGTTCGATTTATTGGAAAGGGAATTGGCCGGCTGGCCTATCCCAATCATGGTGTGTGGAGATTTAAATATATTTGCTGATCTGACAAGCCAGTCCCCTTATGTAGGTCGGAAACCCCGGGTATTTTGGGCTCGGAGCCTTTTTTTTTTTTAAAGTCAAATCTTTTTTTATTTTACCCCTTAAACAAGGGGCTGGCAAGAGGCTGACTGTTTACACAGCGTTAAGACTACAACCCACTCTGGGCCGGCCGCGTTAGAGTGTGATGCAATAAATAACAGTTATATGTCCCTCATTCAACTACATTGTACACAGCGTTCCGCCTACAACCTAACAGGGCCGGCTGCGTCATATGGTATCAAATGCACATCAAACAGTCAGCGCCTAAGAAAACCCGGCCTCTAGGACCAGGTGTAGCCTGAGAGCCAAGGGGGTCAGAACAAATAGACCACCAGAGTCCGAACCTCAACAAAATGTCAGGGAAGATAGCAACAGATCAGAGAAGGCAGTAGGAATAAGGAAAGAGATGAGACCAAAGAGGAATGAAAGTGCAGAGTGTGGCTGAGAGGGTGAGTGGAGAGGGGGGAATTAGTACCTAGGCCAGCGGGTCAACTGGTAGCACCTGCGGTATTAAAGGCCTTACACGCTGGAGCTGTTACAGTAGGAGCCTGCCCGGGTCGGGGGGGCACAGCATCTTCTACAAGCCGTAGTGCCCGGAGCTTGGGAGGTATGTAGCGCGCATGTTCTACTTCACACAAATATTTCACCAAAGGTTGCCATAGCGCCTTAAAGCATGTGTCGCGAGCCTGCAGTCTAGCTGTGAAGAGCTCCATGGTTATGACATGCCAGAGTCTGACAAACCATGCAGTAATGGGCGGCGCTTCCGTCTTTTTCCAAAATAGAGCAATGAGCTGTTTGGCCGCCCCCAGCATTTGCAGTGTCAGCATCCAGTCGCTCCGAGTCAGAGCTTTCAGGTCAGCAGGGCGAACACCCAACAGCAGCGTGCTAGTGGCTTCAGGCAAAGGAAACCCCAGTACCCCCCTGATGTGGCTTAGAACCTCCATCCAAAAGAGGGTTAGTGTGGGGCAGGTCCACCTTATGTGAAGGAAGCCTCCGGTTGCCGATCTACATCGCCAGCACTCAGGGGAAGAAGCAGGGAACATTTTGTGTAGGCGCTGAGGAGTATAGTACCACTGGGCCATGACTTTATATGCATTTTCCTGCTGTGGAATGCTATGATATATTTTGCGGATGTCCCGCCACAATGATACGTGCCATCTGCAAACACCCAGTGCCTCAGCTGGGCATACTGCATCCCAGCCTCGAGCGGAACCTTGAATTCCTCCCTGCATTGGGCAAAGGTCTTGATACTGCCCCCATCAAACAAATCTGTAAGCACATGCCCTGTGTCCACGCATGGAAGGCCCTAGTACGGTGGGCCGGCGGGAAACACGGGTTCCCCTCTATGGGGGTGTGCAGCAAGGGGAGGGTCGTGAGGCCCCGTCGTACTGCCACCCTGTCCCATATCTCCAGCACCGTTTTCGTGGGCACCGCCAAATATGCACTCGGGGGACGCCCCGTCTCATGTTTCCATGCCACATCCCAGATGGTGCGCCCGGTCACTGCTCTGTCCATGTGCAACCATCCTTGCTCACTCTCGGTCACACCCCATTCCACTATAAACCGAAGATGTGCTGCCCAATAGTATTCCACCAAGTCAGGGCAGGCCAGTCCCCCCCTATCTCGTGGCGTCAACAGTAGAGCTTGGGAGAAGCGGGCCGTCTCCCCCACAGATGAAAGTAGTAAGGTCACGCTGCAAGCCTCTGATGCTGTGAAGCGGGATGGGGGTAGGGAGGCACTGGAATAAATATAAAACCTTGGAGAGGATAGACATTTTAATGGCATTGATTCTGTCCAACCAGGACGGCACGAGTGGCCTCCACTGCCGCAAATCTTCGAGGACCGATCGCCGACACTCCCTCCAGTTAACTTGCGTCCAGTCGTCCAGAGAGGGGGTCACCTGTAGACCAAGATAGCGAATATGTTGGGACATCCACCGGTAGGGGGCTAACCGTTCCAGATGTGGGATTTCAGTCTGCGGAATGCTGAGGTTGAGAGCCCAGGACTTACTATGGTTGATTCTCAGGCCAGAGACTTGCTCAAAGAGGCACAGCACAGAATGTACTACTGGTAGGGACTCACGGGGCTTTGTAAGCGTGAGGATAAGATCGTCCGCGAAGAATGCCACCTTATTGTTTTGTCCGCCCAGGGAAATACCGTGGATGTCCCGGGCCCGGCGAATCAGGTCTGCCAGAGGCTCAATTTCCAGGGCAAACAATAGGGGCGAGAGCGGACAGCCCTGCCTGGTCCCCCTACCGATGTCAAACGACTCAGTTAGCTGTCCATTAACTCGGATCCTGGCCCGTGGCGTAAGGTACGGCGCCATTATCCTAGTGATCATCTTTGGGCCTAGCCCTATCTTGTGAAGTACCGCTCGCAGGAAGAACCAGTCCACCCGGTCAAACGCTTTTTCCGCTTCTAAGGACAGGCGACAGGCTGGGATCTTCCAATGACGCGCCTTCCCCACGAGATGTGCGACCCTACGTACGTTGTCCGCCCCCTGCCGATTGCGGATGAATCCAACCTGGTCGGGGTTGATCAAGCCCGGCATATGAGGATCCAATCGCCTCGCCAGCAATTTGGTGTATATTTTGAGGTTGGTGTTTAATAAGGCGATCGGGCGATACGACGCACACATTGTAGGGTCTTTCCCAGGCTTCAGGATTAAAGCGATTTCCGCCAATCCCATATCAGGGGACGGCCCCTCCTCTTCCGTAACCGAGTTATAGAGCCGGAGAAGATAGGGGCAGAGCTGTACCTGGAACATGCGATAGAAGGATAGTGGAAGCCCATCTGGCCCCGGAGTTTTCCCCAAAGGGAGATCCCGAACGGCAGCCGCCATCTCCTCCATAGTTATCGGTTCCTCCATGCTCTTCGCATAATGAGGGTGTAACGTCGTCCCCTCATACTGCCCTAGGACTTCCTCCACCAACTTAGGGGGAGGTTTCTCCTCCTTATATAGTGCAGCGTAATAGTCCCTAAAAGCCCTACATTTGTCCTTTTCAGTCATGACTCTGCCCTCATCTGGCAGTTGGATGTTGGCTATATGCGTTTTAGCAGCACGGACTCTTAGCCTTCTCACCAGTAGTCTTCCCACCTTGTCCCCGTCCTCAAAGTACCTCTGTTTCAATGTCAAGAGGGACTTCTCCGCCCTATTCGTGCGCAACATCCGGAGCTGTCCTCTAAGGTTAGCCAGTTGCCGTCTCGACCGTAGGGTGGAACCACCCTGGTCTTGCCACTCCGCCTCCTTTATGTCACCCGTTAGCTTATCCTCTATCTCTCGCGCCTCGCGGGCCCGCGCAATCAAGAGAGAAGTGATGTGCCCCCGTATCGTGGCCTTGAAGGCGTCCCAGACTACAGGGAAGGGCGTCTCCGGCAAGTAATTACACTCGAAGTAGGATACAATGGCCCCCCTGATGTCTTCCACGGCCGCCGCATCCCGAAGAATGCTCGGCGGCAGGTGCCATCTCCGTTCCCAGGCCGGTTAAGCGGATGGGTCCTGCAAGACCAACTCAACATGGGCGTGATTGGAAAGTGAGATATCAGACATAGTAGCCCCGAGGGCCTCGCGGATGAGATAATGGGAAATGAATAAATAATCAATGCGGGAATAGGATCGGTGTGCATGTGAGTAAAACGAATAGTCCCTCTGGTCCTGGGAGAAGTAACGCCACGCATCAAACAGCCCCAAATCCGCTATCTGTTTGAACAGCGCCGAGGACATCGCTCCTGCATCACTGAAGGAGCCTCCACGGCGATCCAACTCTGGGTTCCAGACCAGGTTAAAGTCACCCCCCATGATGAGTGAGGAGCCTCCCTGCGGTACCTGCTCCCTTAGAAGATCCTGGAGGAAGCGGTCTTGTGCCTGATTAGGGGCATAAATAGTACACAAATTGAAACGGCGGTGCCCAACCTCCACTCTCACTCTAAGGAAGTGTCCATTTCCACCTTGAAAGGGCCTGTCACCTCCCCTCCTGATGCCAGCCCTGCACAGTATCGCCATGCCTGCTGTCTTTGTGTCTGCTGCAGCCCAGAACTGGAGAGGGTACCTAGGGTGCGCCATGAGATTAGTGTCGGCTTGCATGAGGTGCGTCTCCTGTAAGAATATGATGTCGGGTTCTGTCGAAGGAGGTAGTGCCACGCCTGCTTACGCTTATTGGGTGAATTCAGGCCCTTCACATTGAGCGTCACCACCTTCAGGGGGCTAGGTGTGTGTGTCGTCATGTCTGAGTCGTGTCGTGGATCATCTGCGCCCCCGAGCATGCACCCCGCCCACTTCACACTTACAGTAAGCAGTTACCCGACCCGCCCCACACCCATCCACCACCCACAGTCCCCCCACACACTCCCGGGAGAAGAGAAGAAAGAAAAAAGGCAAGGTTGTTGAATCCTGAGTCGGGTCGGGGACAATCGGTATTTGCCCGGCGGTATTGCCTCTGTGACCCTCTAGTTATTTAATCAATGAAGAGGCAGGCGCTGGAGACTGGAAGGCAGGAAACAAGGTTTTTATTCTCTCCGGAGGAGAACACAACAAAACGGGCAGAAGGTATCGTTCTGAGGTGCTCTAACTGCATCTCTGAGGCCTGGCCTCTTATATACAGGTTTTATTGCTTTATTATAGATTACATGTTCATGGCAATGCTTTGATGTACGGAAAGACATTCCCGGAATCTCCCCTTCGGGCCCGTTCCCACACACATTTACAGTAGAAGTCCCCACCCCGGTCACAACAGGTGGTGATTATCGCGCAGCTGGATATTCCGCCGATTCATGGAATGTGGGGGGTTCGATCGGATCTCATGGGGTGGGGGCTTTGATCAACTCGGGGGTCCTTTGATGAGGGAAGCTTTCTACTGTACGGGGAGGGGCGAGGAATAGTACCGGCAGAGCTGGGTGTCGGCCTGGGAACGGGGAAGACAAACGGGCACACGGGGAAAAAGGGGATTTTGCATCTAAGGGCCGGAGATCATGAAAGGGAAGAAGGGAGGTGTCGCGCTGGGAACAGGATGAGGGCCTGGGGCAGAGCAGCGCCGAAGAGGGGTTTATGATTCTAGGCAGGTGCAAGCAGGGGGTTGGTCAGCGTGCAGGCTTAGTGAAGGCGAAGGGCTATGTCAGGGGCCAGCGGCATGAAAAAGGGTTCGTTCTGATCAGGGCATTCTAAAATGGCGGGTGCGCACGACAAAAGTGTGGCATCAGGGGAAGAGGCAAGATGGCGCAGATAATGTTCACCAAACCGTACTAATTTTCAACAGTCCTCCCTTTAACATATTCAAGACATCTTGCTGGTTCATTTTCTACTCGGTTCTATTGTGGTGGGCATGAGAAAGAAAACGGTAGGAACCCTAGATGAAAAAGAGTTGTAAACAATACATTTTAACATTTCTAGTTTTTAGGAGGTGGACCTATTTGATAAACTTTGATCAATTTGTTTAGCAGGAAAGTCATAAAAATGTAATACAAAAAATGATTCTGTAGCGAGAGCAGCGAATACATTTCATAACGTGAACTGGTAAGTTACTACATATATCAGATTCGGATTGGAGCATGATCAATACAATGGCGGCTGGGAGAGAAATGAGGCATAGCAGAAACGGTGATTGAGGATGTCAAATGTTCGAAGTTAACGAGTTCTCATTATTCTTTGTTGTCTTTCGTTGGCGCTGAGGAGCACCGGCGGTGGAGCTATAAGTCCAGCTCTATTCTAAGTTCTGCGTTGCAGGGCACGACCCTTTCCTCGCGTTTCTGGTCGGAAAGGTCCTTTTCGCCCTGTGTCCTTTGAGGTGATTGTCAGAAAGTTCAGATGGAAGAAGAGCGTACAAAACAGTCCATAGGGTAGGTCGGAGGAAAAGGGGGATGGAGCAAGGCCAAATTAGGAACAAACTAGGGGAACGAGAGACTTCAGATAGGCGGGCGTGTGACCGAATTCAGAGAGCGGGGACTTGTCGGCAAACACTGGACATCGAGCAGGGGCATCAGGTCGGCCCTTTCTTCTCATGTTGTCGAAAACAGTGCCTCGTCCTGCAGCTCTTTTCTGTCGTGGTCTCGCCTTGGCTAATGTCGCAGGTGTTCCTTAGTCTGCAGTCAGGCCTCGTGCTCCCACATCCGGTCCTTCTCTCCTCCAACAGCAGTACCCTTAAACAAGTTTGAAAAGACAGTCTTTAGAGAATTTGCAGATGAAGATAATCAAAAAGTCTATTTCTCTCCCAGCTCCAGGCAAAGAATGAAAATGTCCGTTATATTAATGTTCACAACTGGCATATGAATGACCGGTGACGAGCCTGTTGGATTTACTATGACTTTCCTTCACAATTATTTATTACAGTCACGACAGTTCATCTGATGGTGACCCACCTTCGTAAGACGGGTTTGACAAAGATGTGCCGTTCTCTAGGGCTTTATATTTACCAAGGGTACTGTGTGCTATCGACATGGTACTAAACAGATATTTTGCTGATGGACGAACATAGGCTAAACATTTATTTTCTATCAATGCCTCCTGCTTTTCAACTAAACATTTTCGCTTTCGGCATGGTACAGTGTAATGGTTTTCTTTGCTCCAGTCTAATCTTAAACTTTGCAAAACATCATTCTGGTCCCTATGCAGCCTCTCGCGGCCGGATTACTAAATTAGAGAAGACAGGGGTTTCATCGGAAGACACCTAGGGTCATAGAAAACTTATGGTAAGGGCGTAAATCGACCCATCTCTCACAATCGGGAATGAGGGGTAGTTTCATAACTCCAATTTGGAGCGGCTGATACAAGGGATGTAACAGGGGTGATCATTTTTCCTGTCTGGGTATGGCGACAATTCGGGGCGGGGAGGGTCGCGTATTCTGAGGTCCTTGTTTTATACCATAGGAGCCGTTGACATGTAGTTCCTTTATTTCGGGCCAGATTAGGGAACCTCTGTCGTCTTACCTGTCCTTTCCCTTACGGCCCAACCTCGGTTCATTGACTTCTAGCGGAAAAGGAGAGGTAATGACACGGTCTCAGGGTGATTGTATTAAAGACAAGTTTTTGTGCAAATACTGACGGTATTTGAAGCCAATTAGGTGGTGCGCTAGGGGTGGCAGTCTGCCAATTTCGGGGCTAATCGCTCGGAAGAGTGGGAGTGCAAAAATAGAGAGAGAGAGAGAGAGAGAGAGAGAGAGAGAGAGAGAGAGAGAGAGTGCAACGGCAGGCTAAATAGTACACGTGCAACAGAGAGGGTGGCAGTGTATTCAAGAAAGGCTATTTAGTGCATTACACAGTAAAGGACATTCGCGGGTCTGCGTTAGAATCTTGTAATCATGCAGTTTGAGCATTAGACAGGGTAGAGGGGACGTGCCTTGAGAAAAGGAAAGAAGAAAGGAGGTACCATTTTGTCGCACTTTCTCGCATTCTCGGTCCTTCGACCAGTTGGGTCAACGCCTCAGTCACACACACACATTCTCTCATAGTTTCGCATCATACGTGACATGGGTTCATTCGTCCGGTCTGATTTAAGGGTGATCACTTTTTATCAGGTCGTGCTAATTTCTCGGGTTTGTTCGATACGTGAGTAGATTGCAGGCGTGCTTAGGCACCACCTGCGGCGCTGGTCTGCTTCGTGTATTAGACATGGCAAGGCTTCAGATCTTTGCCACACCTCGGCCGTAATCTATGATGTAACCTGCAGAGGGAGGAAAAAAGGGGGGGTGGGGGAGACAGCATTCGCGCATATTCAAATACATGGATTCATAAGTCCTTTACTTACCTCTTACTCGTCTTTCCTCCTCGGGGCAGGGTCCCCGGGGATATGGTTTCTGGAGTAGAGGGGGGTAGTGTGTCCATATAGGTCGTGTGCGGGGAAACGTGAAAAGGAAACCAGAGGTGCTTAGTGCGAGGTATCTAGTCAAAGGATGTATCTCACTATCGGGATCCTTAAACCTCTTTCAACGCTGTGGCGTTCTAAGGTTCTTCGGTTCTTGGGTCAGCTCCGTTCCCTGATACCTTGGAACGTTGTACTTTATAACATTTACATTATTTCATTTCACCCTCCTTTTACATTCCCTCATTTACACCGTTCGTTTTACCCATCCTTGGAAGTCAAGGTCTTCCTCTACGCGAGAGTTCATGGGTCAGTCGCGTACTTTGAAGGCGGAGTGTCGTGTTGTCGATCCGATCCGTCCTCCAGGGCTGGGCAACCATCTTCTTTTAACCTTAAAGAGAGAGCAGAGTAGGGTGCACAGAAAAGAACTTTCCCACCGATCCCACATTTTTTTAAAATAAAGCATGCGATACCCGTCCATAGTTTCAAAAAACTTTATTTTGCAAAATCATTTCAGCACGTGGATTATGAGGGGACGGTCGTATTTGGCCGGTCGTGGCAATGGCTAAAGTGCGTACAGTGGGGGGGTGTCGTTTGCAGCAATAATAACATCGGGAAGTTGTATTCATTCATTTGTAAGAAACTAAAACGTCTATTAATTGGCTGGGGGTTCGGGGGCATTTATTTTCATAATTTAGAAGCATAATCATAATAGTTGCAATCAGATTTCCTATATGCATACCGTACGTGTGCGTCGTAAATGAGGTTTACATCAGCTATAAAAATATAATACATTGTACATTTGTAATCAACATTTTTAACGGGGATCCTTTCATACTGTTCGTCGAGTGAGTTCTCCTTGTCTTTTCTAGCCAAGTGTACAAAGGATCATATAAAGTCTCAGAACATCAAGTTTATATTAGTGCGAAGGAACACCACGAGGTGTTCGTAAGTTCCGATTGATACCAGCACCATTTTGGGCGGGGCCGGCTCAGTCCGGAAGCAGCATCAGGGGGAAATGTTTCCCATTACTGGCAGTTTGGACCAGAGTCCTTTTCGGCAGTTCTAGAATTCATGCTAACAGAAGGAGTGGCAATGTCATGTTTGTTTTGTTGGCGATCAAGGCAGCCGTCCCTTACCGGAAGCCTGCAGAGGCCGAAGGTTCCGCCGGGGACTTTTGTAGGGTCTCCAAGGCTGCGGAGATGCTGTCGGAGATGGGGGCTCGTGCCCCTGTGGGCAAATGTCCGAGTTATATTGCTGGTCAAAGTTACTCTAGTGGCCGGGGCCCGCCTTCCAGCGGACCCAGACGCCATTTTGAGGCCCTACAGGGGCCACTCTCGTCGAGTTTGCAAGAGCGGAAGAGATCCTTCGGAGTGAAAGGAAGAGGTCCCTGTTGTGTGAAAGCGGGACGTTCAGCTGGGGTGCAGCTGTGATGCCCCCACCTGGGGGGGGGCGAGGGAGACTCGTTCGCGCCGTCTCCTTCTCCCGGTGCACTCCATGCTGTTCTTTTTCATCGCCCCGCATGAAGGTCTATCCACATCCGGTGTTCCCCAAGTCTTGTGCTCAGTGCTGTGGGAGTATTGTGGAAAAGTAAATTTTGTCATGTTCTGTGTCCCTACGCCTCATCCATCATATGTTATGTGTGCATGACCAATATGCATATGTTATTCCCCATGTCCGATTAATGACGCAATTACAGTTGTGTCCACCTTTAGTATGCTAGTTTCCAGTCCTCGTGAATACTACGAATATCAGGCCTATGTAAAGTTACGTTGCCACGTTTCTCAGTGTGCACGTTATTCCATTATAAAGTCCCCGTTTCCAGGCCTCAAAAGGGCCCGGACCACAGATTCAGCTCCTGTCTCCTGAAGTCTCGCTGAGGAGCGATACAGCCCCCACCTGTATCCTCGACCCTTCACTTACTTCCTGCCTCGCAGTGCCCGGTGCAGCCTGGCTCTGCCTCTGAGTCTGCCAAAAGTATGTTATAGTTCCAGTTATCAGTTCAGTCCTCCTTCTCTGCATTCCTAAGCTACTGAACTGCATCAATAGTTCCCGTCATTGTCTAGCCTATGCGGCTCCACGTTAGAGAAATACTGTATTTAATGGTCATTTAGTATTCTTCATCACGCACTACATGTAGAATAATGCATGGTCCAGTCTTAGAATCAAGTTAGCCTTTCCCCTCATGACTTCTAGTTTATATCAACATGTTCCCTAAACATCAGATACTAGATAGGGTTTAGGTACAAGTCGCTCCGACCCTCCAGACTTTAGTCTCTGCTCCTAGCACAGAGTTCATAGCCCCCAGCTTCTCCTAGTAATACGTCATTGCCAGTTTGCGTGCACCACCAGGTTAGAGGTCCCGGCTCCTTAGGTAGCCCCCTCCTATGTTTCCGCCCCATTCATGACATATTCTGTTACGTTTGCACCACATGTCTATGTATACGCCCAGTTACACCTACTTTTACTGTTATCTTTCGCGACTGCTACGCGTCACGCCTTCTGCTCCACCCACTGCTACGCCTACTGCAATGTAATGCTATGTGTTTGCGCTATGTATATAAGTTCATGTATTGTTATTAAAAGTTAGCGCGCTCATCCCAGACCCGGCCCCAGCAGCTGCTGGGTCATCCTATGCAGGTTGTCCTGATCCTGTCCTTATGCTGTAATAAACCTGCAGAAACTCCTACTACCTCGAATCTTGACTCTTATTTATTGAGCTATCTGTTATGCTATATGCCTAGTCAAAAATAGGGTATTATTTATTTATTTACCACATAATGGCGCCCGAATAGGGACTTGCCCTTTCCCCACGCGTCGGTGAAGCCACGCCGACCCCCTGACCCTCTACAGTCGTGACGGAACTCTTCTGCGCAGTGGCAGATATTTCTGCTCAAGTATCCCTCAGGCCCACGGAGGAGACGGAGGAGGCGGTCCAGCATCCGAACGAGACGGTGGAGGAACGCGGCGAGTCCCGACCAGAGCCCAAGCCGAGAGTCCAAGGTCCGAGGTATCCGGAGGCCCACCCGTAACTGAAGTCCGAAGTCCGTCGTCGTCAGCCCAGTCCCGTCCGAGGCCTTCCGTTCTTGCTGCCCGGTGAGTACCATTGCTGGGGTAGTATCTAGACAGGACCAATCTAAATTGACTCCTGGTCCGTGGGTTGGTGGTACCCAGACTCACAAACGAAGTGTTCACCTAGGTGGATACGGGTCTTGATGCGTTCCTTTATGGGACCGGTATGTTCCGTACTGTTTCAGCAGTGCATCCAGTAATTATAGTCTGTTCCGTTCTCGAGAAATTCTGTTCTGTTTCTGTTCTCAAGTATTCCAGGTAATATTCTGTTCGAACTGTTATGTTATGATATTGTTTAATGTAATTCCAATGTCGTGGTATGCCTGAATTGTTTTCCCAATTGTTATTGTTCTTCGTGTATTGTATTGTGTTCCGATTCAAGTTTACAATGCCGCTCTTTTCAAGATTACGTCAGCTAAAAACTAGAAAGGGTTTATTAGAAGAAGCAGTTCCTGTCCCGCCTAGGGACAGTCCAGGTCACTTTATGTATCAGAAACATGGCATAAACGCCATATTGTATCTAGATTTATGGGTAGAGTATACCAAACAGTTAGAAGAAAAGTATAGATGGCCCGTATCGGGTACATGGGATGCCGAATGTATCATGCGAGTAGAAGAAGCATTATGGAAAAAGAAAGCCAGACAGTCACAGAAAGATGCCATCGAGTTATGGCGTAAAGAAGCGCATAGAAGAACCGAAAAGGAAGTCAGAAAGTCAGAGTTAAGTAGAGAATCCCAAGAACGAGCCCAAGAAAGAGAATTAATCGAGATAGGTGAACGAGTCAAAGCCGAACAGTCAGACAGACAGAGGCATGCCCTCATTAAGGGTATGTATCCTCTTCTTGCCGAGGGCTTGCCAAAAGCGACCCCAGAGGCATCCAGTAATTTCCCGCCACCATTACTTCCGACCAAGCTACGTCACAAACCGACCGCAGCTGATATTTTTATTTCGTCCTACTTGGACGACACAGTCCCAGAATATGCAAATCCTGTTCGCGCTCCGCCAGTCCCTGTAAATCAGGCACTTCCCGCTCCTCCAGACACCGGAGTACCTGTTACGGTACCCCCGGTCCAGCCCGCCATACAAGTCCAGCCTACATTTCCATTTCCCACTCTGCCAGGACGTAGAGCCTCAGTAGACGACTCCAGTTTAGGGGCTGCAGGAGGAGGTCCTCCTCAAACCCCGCCGCCACACAAGCGTTTAACGTTAGCCGAATTACATGCACAAGCATCACAGCGTACGCCTAGGTATCAGTCTGTTGCAGAAATAAGAAAATCCCTTGCCGAATGTTGCTATGATCCAGTCCCAGGCGAGGATAATATGGTTTTATATTCATTTCGCGTAAGAAAGGTGGCCGAGTATCTAGTCACCTTACCGAATATGAAAGAAGATCTAGACAGAATATATCGTTTCATCCGTACAGGGGATGATCCAGAAAGTATTAGCGAGACTATGTCTCAAAGGAAAGCCGAGATCCAGCTCATGATATTAAAGTTCCTGATCAATTGTCTAATAAGAGAACAAGATTACCCGTCTAAAGATTCCGCCGAAATGAGAATCCTGACAAGGTGGAGTGATAATATAGCCGAGGGTAAGCACAAGACCGTCGGTGCTATGGAGAGTATGTACAAGAAAATCCGTAAAGAGATAATAAAGATACACGAACAGCGTAAAGCAGCACAAGTAAGCGAGAAAGAAAGTATCTCTGATCCCGAAGAAGAAGAGGACGAGAATCCCGCCAGAATAGCGTATGTAGGAAAATCTAGATTTCCAGATCGCCATTTACGCCTAGAACCCAAGTCTATTTTTCATCATTCAGCACCAGAACAAGGTTCTCTAGAACAAGTATTTCAAGCTACCGATCATATTCTGAAATCACGAATCGGTTATAGTGAGTTAAGTACCATGCATGAACAAGAACTAGCCCGATCAGCAGTCCGATGGATTACTGATTCTACCACTTTTCCAGACGAAATAGTGGCACAAATGTTTCCGAAAATGCCCCCAGCCGAGCAACGACTGGTGGGTATGTATATGATTCAGCACCTCATTACTCTGTATGAGGGTCAACACTCTGATCCAGGTCCGTTACATGATATCCTGAACGAGTTACTCCAGTACAGATGGAGAGGTCTAGGTACCGATTTAATTAGTGTCATTCTAGAACAACGCCACAAATATAGAACGTTCTTGAACCCACATTTTGTTCATGTCTCACCCCCAGAAAGTAAATCATTCTACATAGACCGACAGAATCCGTTACGAGAAGTCCACCCAGTCAGAGGGACGGGTGGCGAAATGCAACGAGTGTTTGTATACACTCCAATAACAAAGATGGAACTTCTTGAAATGAAGAAATTAATTCCCTGTCATGACAAAGATCCAGCAGGGTTCCATAGAGAATTAAAAGACATGCTCCGTATGGGAGAATACACTTACCCAGATATCATTAAAATGTTAAAGGTCCTGTTACCCGCAGGGGTGTATGAAAAGCTAAAGGAAAAAGAATGGGAGGTGGGAGAGAAAAAGATCGATTGGACAGCTCTAGAAGCTGAAGACAAGGCTCGAGTACCAGGTACCGGTCTTGGAGATAAATGTAAAGAATTACCAGAATTATTGATTCAAGTTTTACCCAGATTATTGACAACTAGAAAAGAAGACTGGGATGCAATCTCAGCCTGTAAACAGAAACAAGACGAAGATATTAGTGATTTTTATTCTAGATTTGAAAAATGTTTTAGTATTAACAGTGGTCTCAAGACAAGTAGTGAGTCATACCCTCACCTTTTCGTTACTAAATTAGTCGAGAATTCAAGTCCTCAAATTAAAAATCGAGTTTTGAAAGTCGAAAGCACCTGGCAAGCAAATACTCCGTCCCAGATGCTCCAGATGCTCCAATACCACCAGAATAGAATCAGAGAAGAGCAAGAACACGAAAGAAAACGTATGAAAGACACGAAAATGAAAGTGCTAGTTGCACAATCTGTTCCTCAAGACAGTCAGAAGAGGGGTCCGAATCAAGCCAGTCATCCTGCAGCTCCCGTTAAAGGGAACTGCAATTATTGTAAACAGCCAGGTCATTTTATAAACGAGTGTGCAGTTCTGAAACATAACATAGCTACTGATAAGACTAAAGAAAGACCACGTCCGCCTAGACAAGAACAAGTTTCACAGATTCCTCAGCCACAGAATGCACAACAGACAGTTACAGCACCGCAGCCTATCGCTGCAACACAGCAGGTCACATCACAGATGTACCAGTATGCACAGTCTGAGTACCCAGAGTACCAGCAGTATTCATGAAACAGCCTAGAGAGGGAGGTAGGCTTGCCTCTCATCGAGATACCTGTAGATCAAGAAGGTCCCTATGTTCACAGTCAAGTATTAGGGAAAGACAGAAAGTTTTTGATCGATACAGGGGCAAGTAGGACCACAATTAGTCATGCCGAAGTTCCAGGGGCTCCGCTCTCAGGCTCAAGAAATGTTTCCCTTGGATTTTCAGGAAAACCCATTATAAATGAGATCTCAAAGCCAGTTACTCTAGAAGTAGGTCCATTGTCCCGCACTACTGATCTGTTACTTACTAAGTCATGTCCAGAAAACCTATTAGGCATTAAGACACTGAAAGAATTAGGTGCAGTTATTTGCTGTTCCCCAGAGGGAATACGTCTGTTCCTACGTGACTTCAAGGGTCACTATGTATTACGAGATTTTGATTCAAGATTGTCTAATGTTCCGCAGCATTTATGGGCACAAGGTCCAACAGATGTAGGTTATATGCAAATCACACCCTATCGTGTGACTCTCAAACCAGGTGTAGTGTTACCACGAATCAGACAGTACAGATTGCCACCTGAGGCTGTAGCAGCCTTATCCAAAATTATTGACGAGCTCATCGCTCAAGGAGTAGTTGTAGAAACTGACTCCAATGTATGTAATTCTCCGATCATTCCAGTCATGAAACGTACTGATCCAAATGCACCCCCAGTATATCGATTAGTGATTGATTTACGAGAGCTTAATAAATGTATTATTCCGCAGTACCCAGTAGTCCCAGATATCTCTTCCCTATTAACAGCCATTGATTCTGAAGCCACGTTCTTCACTGTCATAGACCTCAAGAATGCATTTTTTAGTGTTCCTATCCATCCAGACAGCCAGTTTCTTTTCGGATTTTGTTTAAATGGAAGGAGCTATATGTTCACACGCGCTCCTCAAGGTTTCACAGAAAGTCCTAGTATTTACAGTCAGGCACTTAAGAGACAACTAGACAACAT
Organism: Lissotriton helveticus; assembly: GCF_964261635.1. Classification (NCBI taxonomy): domain Eukaryota; kingdom Metazoa; phylum Chordata; class Amphibia; order Caudata; family Salamandridae; genus Lissotriton; species Lissotriton helveticus. The sequence continues at coordinate 214,263 of NW_027611655.1, forward strand.
TCACATGCCAACGGACACTGCCCTGCTCCAGTATGTCGATGATCTACTGATCACAGCCCGTTCTGAACGTGCTTGCGAGCGAGCATCACTTACAGTCTTGTATTTTCTAGCCGAGATGGGGCACAAGGTGTCCCCTTCGAAGCTTCAATTCTGTGTCCAGCAAGTGGTATACTTAGGACACTTGCTGTCCAAGAGGGGTAGGCAGTTGACACCCGACCGTATCCAGTTAATAGCGAGTCTTCCCCAGCCCAGAACCCAGAAGGAGGTACGTGCTTTTATCGGCCTTACTTCTTATTGTAGACAATGGATTCCCCAGTATGCATTTCTAGCCAAGTCACTGATACAGTTAACGACACAGGAGGCAGCCGTATCAACTGTCCTCCCTTGGACATCTGAACATACACTTAGTTTCAACGAGTTAAAGAAAGCCCTATGTCAAGCTCCAGTTCTAGCTACACCGAACTACAGTAAGCCTTTTACACTTTTCGTTACTGAACGTGAAGGTACAGCATTATCTGTTCTCACACAAGATCAAGCAGGACAATCCAAGCCCTGTGCTTACTTTTCTAGCACATTAGATCCAGTCGCCCAGGCGTTGCCTGCATGCCTTAAGTCAGTTGCAGCCACCGCACTAGCTATCAGACAAAGTGATTCCATAGTTTTAGGACATTCCCTGACAGTACAAGTTCCACATTCCGTGGAAGTTCTTTTAAACCGAACACAAACTCAGCACTTGACAATTGCACGTTTAACAGGTTATGAATTGACACTGTTCCAGCCACACATAGAAATTAGACGCTGCAACGTCCTGAATCCTGCTACACTGTTACCATCAGTCAGTTTGAACCCTGACCCACATGACTGTGTGGAAGTAGTTAACATTACGACAAAGCCAAGACAAGACCTGACAGACATTCCGTTACCAGATCCTGACCTGACACTTTATGTGGATGGTTCATGTATGAGAACTAGTACAGGAGAACTAGTCGCCGCGTATGCAGTGACTACTGACACCGAAGTTATTGAAACACACCGTATTGATACCCTGTCCGCTCAAGCAGCAGAGCTAGTCGCTCTGACACAAGCCTGTATACACGCCAAGAACCTGAAAGTAAATGTTTACACAGATTCACGTTACGCATTCGGAGTTGTACACGACTTCGGAGTGCTCTGGCAGGAGAGAGGTTTCATGACTTCTCATGGAACCAAGATTCAGCATGGTCTCCTTATTCAAGCTCTGTTAGATGCCATACATTTACCGACATCCATTGCTATCATGAAATGCAAAGCACATACGAAAGTTACTGACATTATTTCCCAAGGTAACGATCTAGCAGACCGCACAGCCAAGCTTACAGCACAGACTCTAGACATTCCAGTTAATCAGACACATACTCCAGATCCGACTACATGCATGACAGTTAAGGACCCTACACAAGATGTCATAGATATCCAGTTACATGCTACTCCCGAGGAAATCAAGAAATGGTCCGAACAAGGAGGGGTCCAGACAGATCAAGGATGGTTAACGAAGGGCAGAGCCACATGGTTTCTCCCCGACTCTATGGTTCAAGTCATTATCAATACCGCACATAGTCCAGCACATTTAGGAGAAAAAGCTATGTTAGACAGTATCCAGAACATTTGGTTCAACAAGCATTTACGAGCTGCAGCCAAGCAGAAAGTCCGTACCTGTATGATATGTTGTCAGTTTAATCCAGGTAAAAGTGTCCCGGTGGAACAAGGTGGTTTCCAGCCCCCTGACCACCCTTTTGAGGTCCTCCAGATGGATTATATTCAAATGGAGCGATGTCGAGGTTTCAAGTATGTCCTTGTAGTAGTATGCGCTTTGTCCAGGTGGACAGAAGCATATCCAGTCCCAGATTACACAGCCGCGACCACTGCCAAGCAGTTGGTTCGTGAATTCTTCCCTAGATATGGACTCCCTAGAGTCGTATATTCTGATAACGGTCAGCCATTCTCCTCAGAGTTAATGAAGCATGTTTCCCTGTTGTTAGGGTACCAGTGGAAGTTCCATTGTGTACGCCATCCTGAAGCAGCCGGTCTAGTCGAGAGACATAATCAGACCCTGAAAATCCGTATTGCAAAAGTTTGTAAAGAAAAAGGTGTGGACTGGCTAGTAGCTCTGCCAGTTGCTCTATTTTATATGCGCATGGTCGCACATTCCAGATCAGGTCTGTCCCCGTATGAGGTCGTATTCGGCCGCCCCCCTAACATGTGGGGTACTCCTAGACCCCGAAGTATTACCGATGTTTCATGTAATATGTTGACAGATTACCTAGCTTCCTTGATGTCTGCCCTCAACTCATGTCGTTCACAGGTTGCCGCCGCCTTTCCAGACAATACCGAGGTGGCACCGCATGAAATCGTTCCAGGTTCCCTTGTGATGGTCCGGAATTTTGACAGATCAAGTCCGCTGGAACCTCGTTGGAAGGAGCCACGTCAGGTCCTCTTGACCACCCGTACTGCCGTCAAGCTGGAAGGCAGGAAGGGGTGGGTCCACCTTTCTCATGTAAAACTTTTCAATGGATTGAAACCCGTTTCTAAAAACATTTCCACGGAGTCCCAGGATTTTAAAGACTGCCAAGACATTGTTTTAAAGGACTGTCCCGCAAAAGACATTGTTACAACCCCTTCCCTGTTAGAGAAAACTCCGCAACAGGAGTATAAGCAAAAACTACGGTCTAGTAAGTCAGTCAGTTTGATTGTATAAGTCCTCCCCTAGGTGAAACGGTTAGATTGTTTCTGACATGTATAAAATAGACCCCCATAGTGAGAGAGTCAGTAAAAACTCAATTCAATGTATCGTTTTTCTAAGTTTCATATTATTCATCAGCCTAATGATTTCTTGCACCAGTTATGCCTTTTTCCTATATTTTCCAGTTTCTCATGTAAATATGTCTGCTAATGCTACAGTAGAGCACACGTTTAGTGATCTGCCTCCTCACGAATATTCTTACCGCCTCGCTATGCGTAACAACACATTTATCCGTATGTTACATTATTCACACCAGACCAGCAATGCCACTAATTGTTGGGTGTGTGGTCGACTCCCCCCTTTCCAGACACCGAAGGGAGTTCTGCCACTGTTTCCTTATCCATTCTCACATAATGGTTCGTGTGGAGCATGGTCCACGTTAACGTCATCCGCAACAGATATGTCTTTTCTTAACAGTACATGTTTCCCAGACAAGCAAGGTCTCCCCCACAGAACCGGGTTAGATCTAGAAAATGAAGTGTATAATTTAGGTAATTATTCGTCGAATTTCATGGTCCTGAATGTTCAGTCTGATACTACTCCAGACTCACCTGCTATCTCAGTACTACCAGTCAAAGGCGAATTATGTGTCCGAAATAAGGGTTCTGTACACGTAGGCCATAGTGAATGTACTACTGTTATTCAGTATAGTGACAGTGGGAAATCTATTTTTAAAGCCTCACGTCATTCTTATTTTGTTTGTGGTCAAACTGCATATGTTCGTCTGCCCCTCGATTGGGAGGGAACCTGTTACATTGCCTTCCTACTGCCGCCTGTTTTTCTAGCCCCACCTGACTACCATAGGAATTCCTTCCTAGTACATACTAGACACAAGAGAAATCTCCCGATTGTCGATTATACTGAAACTGCCGCAGAGCAATTCATTGATATAGATAAAGGTGTTTTCCCTTATTTAGGCACAGTTGTAAATAGTAAGCTAATTCGTAGGTTAACAAGAACCCTTGAAGCAGTAGTAGATGAGACTGCCTCCGCTCTAGGTAATTTAACTGAAGAGCAATCCTTTATGAGAATTGTCGTTTTACAGAATCGTCTCGTCCTTGACGTCATACTGGCCGATAGGGGCGGGGCCTGTAGACTCATCGGATCTAGTTGTTGCATTTTCATTCCAAATAACGCGCCGTCTGTTTATTCAGCTATAACCAGACTCCATAAAATTGCCCATCTGTTACATCAAGATCCAGGCACCTGGACATGGTCCGGTTGGTTCTGGAATATAATTTCCGCATGGGGATGGAAATTCCTGTCTTTTCTAAGTATTGCAGTAGCGATCATATTTAGCTGCTGCCTCTGTATACAATGTGGCCCTGCGATTTGCAGCATGTGTGCTACCTCTTGTATTCCTAGTCCTAAGCCCCGTTCTAAGTCCCGTTCCAAGATAATTCGAGACGAGCAAATGGTACTGTATGAAATGATAGATGGTATCATGAAAATTGATGTTTCCTGATGGAAAGGTAGTGACAAGGAGGGAATGTGGAAAAGTAAATTTTGTCATGTTCTGTGTCCCTACGCCTCATCCATCATATGTTATGTGTGCATGACCAATATGCATATGTTATTCCCCATGTCCGATTAATGACGCAATTACAGTTGTGTCCACCTTTAGTATGCTAGTTTCCAGTCCTCGTGAATACTACGAATATCAGGCCTATGTAAAGTTACGTTGCCACGTTTCTCAGTGTGCACGTTATTCCATTATAAAGTCCCCGTTTCCAGGCCTCAAAAGGGCCCGGACCACAGATTCAGCTCCTGTCTCCTGAAGTCTCGCTGAGGAGCGATACAGCCCCCACCTGTATCCTCGACCCTTCACTTACTTCCTGCCTCGCAGTGCCCGGTGCAGCCTGGCTCTGCCTCTGAGTCTGCCAAAAGTATGTTATAGTTCCAGTTATCAGTTCAGTCCTCCTTCTCTGCATTCCTAAGCTACTGAACTGCATCAATAGTTCCCGTCATTGTCTAGCCTATGCGGCTCCACGTTAGAGAAATACTGTATTTAATGGTCATTTAGTATTCTTCATCACGCACTACATGTAGAATAATGCATGGTCCAGTCTTAGAATCAAGTTAGCCTTTCCCCTCATGACTTCTAGTTTATATCAACATGTTCCCTAAACATCAGATACTAGATAGGGTTTAGGTACAAGTCGCTCCGACCCTCCAGACTTTAGTCTCTGCTCCTAGCACAGAGTTCATAGCCCCCAGCTTCTCCTAGTAATACGTCATTGCCAGTTTGCGTGCACCACCAGGTTAGAGGTCCCGGCTCCTTAGGTAGCCCCCTCCTATGTTTCCGCCCCATTCATGACATATTCTGTTACGTTTGCACCACATGTCTATGTATACGCCCAGTTACACCTACTTTTACTGTTATCTTTCGCGACTGCTACGCGTCACGCCTTCTGCTCCACCCACTGCTACGCCTACTGCAATGTAATGCTATGTGTTTGCGCTATGTATATAAGTTCATGTATTGTTATTAAAAGTTAGCGCGCTCATCCCAGACCCGGCCCCAGCAGCTGCTGGGTCATCCTATGCAGGTTGTCCTGATCCTGTCCTTATGCTGTAATAAACCTGCAGAAACTCCTACTACCTCGAATCTTGACTCTTATTTATTGAGCTATCTGTTATGCTATATGCCTAGTCAAAAATAGGGTATTATTTATTTATTTACCACAGTATGGCCACCTGTGGCGCGCATTCGGCGCGGCACGAGTATCCGTGCAGTCATTGCAGGTTCGGTGTTCCGAAAATATGGCCACCATTGCACGTTCGGTGCTGCGCAAGTACTGGGGTGCCTCCATGGTGTGTTCGGTGCTGTGGAAGTATTGGCACCATCGCCTGACTGGGGGTGTTCGGCGTCGGGCCGGGGGCTGGGAGACCTCCTATCGGTGGAGGTGGGAGAGGCTCGTCCGCGTCGCCTCTCCCTCCCAGCCCAACTTGGACAAATTGTTGTGGAGGTACGTGCAGGACATCCCGCCGTCCAGAGCTGTTGCGGCTGTTACGGAAGGGAAAAGAAAGAGGTGTCTCGTCCCTCTCTGGACATGTGGCGGGACTGCTTAAGTCTATCCAGGCCCGTTGCGGCTGGGCCGAGGAGACATGTGGCGGGACTACCTACAACTGCCCAGGCTGCTGGCTCCTGCCTCTCCTCCGGCTCCCCCATACGTTAAGATTTCCTGACCAAGAGTTGGCGGCCGGGCCCGCCTTATATGGGTTGCCGTTGGTTGGGCGTAGCCGTAACCCTACCCTCCTTCGGAAGGTTCCAGAATGGGGGGGGGGGCGAATGTTCTGTTTGACTTTCATTTTCTACAGTTTACCGTTATTATTTCTTGTTTGTTGAGTTAAATTAAAAGTTCAAGTTCATCAATGGTCTACGGATTTTGTTTTACCATTTCTTTCTTTCCAGGTTGCTTTTATGCTAAGTTTCTGCTAACAGAGGTTGAGTAACACGGAAACACGTGTAGAGGGATGACGCAGATTCGTATATTACATACACACAAACTCAGACGGGGGACAGTACAAGTACGACATACAAAGACCCAAGACGAATATAAAACAGTTATTGGTCATGATTATCTCTTTCCGTCTGTGAATTTTAAAGCGAGGCTGGGTTCCCGTCTTGACGTTGCCCGACCTAGGAGAACTTGAGCATGCCGCTGAAATTGTCCTGGCGAAATCTGTGCCATCGGGCATAATCAAACGTGGTGGTTCTATCTGGTCTGTCTATGTAAGTCGGGTTCTTCTTTGTCTCGCGCTTTTTCTCGTACTGCCGGTCTGTCGTTCCTGTCGGCCCTTTGCCTTTACTCACGCTCAGTAGAGTCGGGCATTGGGCTTTCCAGTGTCCGACATACCTACAAAAAGCGCATTGGTCTGGCCCTAAGTCTGGTCGTCTTTTGCATAGTGTCGGGGGATAAGTTGTGGGTAGCGGTGTCCTGGGGTTGTCCTGTCGGTATATTTCTCTACTTGGTTTGTCCTCGTCTTTTCTCTGTCGTTGCATAGCCTCTCTGCGCCACATACCGAGACTGTCGAGCATAATTGGCGTTGTCTTATTATTTCGAAGGGCTATTTCTAACGTTTCTATTTTATCAAGGTCAAAGGATCCTGCCAGTGGCCACTGTTTGTCTTGACTTTCTTCGGTATACCTGTGCCACAATTTATTATAGGCTATGGTGACTAATCCATAGTTTATGAACATGTCCTTATTAGGGGTGCCTTCTAGTGGAGCTATATGGTCCACCTCTAATACACGGTCCGGGCTAAACAGGCTATTAATCAGTGGGGAGAAGACAGACATGACGGCTCGTAACGAGGGACTAAAAAGTCAGCACTGCCTATCTTATCACTAGGTGCAAAGACTGGACAGAATATTTCTATTCTACGTTGTTTGCAGGCAGTGAATACCTCATGGATCAAAAATAACAAAAAAGACCAATAAATAACAATGGGGAGAATGAGTAGGTCCGCAAAGATCTGCGTTACCTACCCTTTTCACTATCTGCAAAAAGGGTGGTCTCTTCCCTGTTTGCAGACAGGGAATCTCCAGGAAACAATAGTTTTGCGAACAACAGTTCAGTTTCAAGTAATTATTGAGTGGGGGAGAAAAAATAAGCACGGCTGCTGCCCTACCTATCCTCCACTGCTTGCAAAGAGAGAGCCCGTTGTTTCTCCGTTTGTAGACAGTGAATCTCCAAATAAATAAAGAGCAATACTAGTATTTTTAAACAATCAAGCAATCAAACAATCAAGCAATCATTTCGCAACTTGTCGTGATTACACGACCTTACCCGGACCATGTGGACAGTTTCTTGTCTTCCGAATCCAGCGCCCGATCGTCCTCTTTTTCTCGTATTTCTCATGGCACTCCTAATGGTCCCCAGTCAGGACCGTAGATCACTCGAGAGAGGTCTGTTCGGAACTAGTGAAGTTCGGATGATCGGCTGCCAGACGAGGGTCTATTGGGCAAGAGCTCTCCCGATCGTTGCAGTCGTTCACTCTGTCGTCGGGACCTCTCCCACTGGATCCACGAGTCGCTGATGGGCCCCACGCTTGGGACGCCAATTGTTGAATCCTGAGTCGGGTCGGGGACAATCGGTATTTGCCCGGCGGTATTGCCTCTGTGACCCTCTAGTTATTTAATCAATGAAGAGGCAGGCGCTGGAGACTGGAAGGCAGGAAACAAGGTTTTTATTCTCTCCGGAGGAGAACACAACAAAACGGGCAGAAGGTATCGTTCTGAGGTGCTCTAACTGCATCTCTGAGGCCTGGCCTCTTATATACAGGTTTTATTGCTTTATTATAGATTACATGTTCATGGCAATGCTTTGATGTACGGAAAGACATTCCCGGAATCTCCCCTTCGGGCCCGTTCCCACACACATTTACAGTAGAAGTCCCCACCCCGGTCACAACAGGTGGTGATTATCGCGCAGCTGGATATTCCGCCGATTCATGGAATGTGGGGGGTTCGATCGGATCTCATGGGGTGGGGGCTTTGATCAACTCGGGGGTCCTTTGATGAGGGAAGCTTTCTACTGTACGGGGAGGGGCGAGGAATAGTACCGGCAGAGCTGGGTGTCGGCCTGGGAACGGGGAAGACAAACGGGCACACGGGGAAAAAGGGGATTTTGCATCTAAGGGCCGGAGATCATGAAAGGGAAGAAGGGAGGTGTCGCGCTGGGAACAGGATGAGGGCCTGGGGCAGAGCAGCGCCGAAGAGGGGTTTATGATTCTAGGCAGGTGCAAGCAGGGGGTTGGTCAGCGTGCAGGCTTAGTGAAGGCGAAGGGCTATGTCAGGGGCCAGCGGCATGAAAAAGGGTTCGTTCTGATCAGGGCATTCTAAAATGGCGGGTGCGCACGACAAAAGTGTGGCATCAGGGGAAGAGGCAAGATGGCGCAGATAATGTTCACCAAACCGTACTAATTTTCAACAGGTAGCAGAGAACAAGAAAAGAAGGAAAAGAGCTGTGAGAAGTTGGCTTGATATATGATGTCCTCAGTTCTGAGGGCACCTTGTATCAGTCCAAATAATCTTTATGGTGTCAGGTTGTAAGTCAACCTTATAGACAAGCTATCCTAAGGGTAGCATGGACTAAGCAGCCTTAAAGGCTTTAACTCAAGAGGTCGTGTTAAGCAAGCTGTTTTACCAATCACAATCCTGTAATATCAAATGAAAGGACACCACACAAGTATATATTATAAAAATATATGTATTTATTACTCAAAGTAATCCTCAATACTCTTTATGAGTAGAGAGGCACAAGCGTTTAAACAAAAGCACACTATAACATATAGAAGTTGCACAATTTTGGATGAGCCCTAGGGGCCACCCAAACCATATACTAAAAAAGTGGTATAAGAGATACCAATCGAACAATGGTCAGGCCTAGGGCCTGGGGAATCTCTGGGAGCAGTCAGGACTAGCAATGCTGAAGTCGGGAAAAGCCCGCGGGATTCGGGTGCAGCACGTAAAGTGCGGCTTGCACCAATGCAATGTCAATGGTGCGTAAAAGTTACACAAAGTGAGTTTAAAGATACTTCCGCTGAACCTAGAAGGACCAAACTTTAGACACAGACCCTAGAGGTGTGTACCAGTGTGGGAACACCGGCGTTGCAATGTTACCTCACCCAGAGGAAGTGGGTGCACAGGGTCAAAGTGGCGTCGGGTTTTGTCACGCAGGCTCTTGGTGCTTGAAGCTGGAGATGCTGCAGGCGATGTGAAGGGGAAGTGTCCGGTGTGATCCAAGGGTGGATCAGAGTAGAAAAGTACCTGAAAGCAGAGGGGACAGAGTCTGGGTCACTCAGCAGTGACCAGGGTGGAACCAGGAAGGAACCAGGCAATGTCGGGCGCAATCAGGTGGTTGTCGAGGAGCTTCTCTCCGCTGCCACGTGGTCTCTGGGGCATCTACGACGTCCAGGAGCAGGTCACGATCTGTCCCATATAGGCTCTCGCTGTCGACGCATTCGGATTTAAGATTGGAGCAAACAACACTTGGTAAAAGCAATCCACGCAGGACTGGGAGATTGCTTCTCACTCAGACCAGGAGGGTCAGAGCGGGGGCTCCTTTTCAGGGGAGCTGGTGCAAGTCTGGAGCAACCAGAATCGCAAGTCGGTTTTAGGTTTTCGTTGGCACAGCTGGCAAGTGACCGGGCCAACACGTTGAGCCAAAATAAGCAGAAGGGCCCCACGCGGCACTCATCGAGTGTGGAGGGGTGAGGTTCGGTGCAAGAGTGGCTCAGGGTGGGGGCTTCTCAAACCCCAGTGTACAGCTTCGAGGGTCACTCGTGGGCTGCACGGTCAGCGTCTCATGGTCTTTTCAAGATGGTGGCTCCCACGCTTCCGGTCGCCTCCACGGGTCTCAGCTCTGCAGGGACTGTGGATCGGGCTGTAGGAAGGCAGGCAAGCTTGATCTCGTCGATCTCTGTTGCTCGAGTTCTGGCGGGAACTGCAACAAAGCAGACGTTAAGGTGCTGGGTGGTACCTGTTTGCACAGGGTGGTCACTCCTTGACCACAAGGGAGATTCTTCAGTCTTCTCCGTCGAGTAGGATGTCGAAGGGTCCAGAGTTTCATTTGTTATGTTTCATCAGGATAATCTGAAGTGCATTGGCACTGCTCCCATTCTTATACCAATCTAGGGGGCTGGATTACCTGCTAGGTCCCCTCCTATGGGTGGGACCCAGGTAGGGGGTGGTTACACCCCTTTCCTTTGATCCTGGCCGCGCTGGGACTGGGGCTGGTGTGCCCCAGAACCGGTTTGACCGGATTATGCAAGGGGATGCCTTGTGCTCCCCAGGCAGTGTCTGGTTTCTTTCAAACTCCCTGCTACAATCCACTATCTCCTGTCTGGGGTGGTGTGACACCACCCTGCGACAGGAAACCCTTTGTCCAGGCCCCCTTGGCTGAATTTCGGTCAGCTTCAGGGGGTCAGACTTGTGTCTGTGGCAGAAGCATCCATTTTGTGGATCTGAGGCTCTTTTAAAAATCAACCGCGTTTAAGCAAAGTAACATGTCTTCTCCCTCTAGAGGGATGGGATGCTATCCCCATTGACAGGGTTGTCGAGGGGATAGTATTCCAATTCGTATGACACCTTACACGACATGTTTTGATAAAGCCAAACCGAAGATGACATATTACCGCGAGGATTATAATGCACTTAAGAGTATATGGTATGGCATTATCCTGGAACAGCTTAGGGAGTTGTTCCCGACAGCTGCAGACAGGCTCAGCTCATGCTCGAGCTCCATCTCACATTAAACCACGCACTCTGCCCTCAGGATTGATAGGGCCTTCCATAGGAGTGGCTCACAGGCTTATATGTGTCCAGATATAGGTTTAGACATAGGTATACTATATCTAAGCAAGAGGTGATTACACCAACTTGCCCCAGCTGAGTGATCGGCCAGTTGTGTCAATTTAAGAACCAGCCAGGGGTGGCAAAAGCTATGCTGCAGCCCCTGGTAGGCCTTGGTGGCACCTATGCCCTGAGCACCTATAGTGCATGGTACAGGGGCTGACAAGGAGTCCATTTCCAATTGTGGTATGTGCCTATAGCACATGTATTATGAATTTAGAGAGAGAACATCAGGTTGGGGGTCTGATTAGCAGGCCCACAGCCTCAGTAAGTCCAAAACCAGTGAAGCAAAAAGCAAAAATTTGGGGTGACCATAGGATAGCAGACCCTACTCTCCTACACAACCCCCCCCCCAAACGCAGGGACATTAAACTTAACCTTGACCAGATAATTCTTCATGTTCTAAGTGGAAGTACCTGGAGAGACCATCTGCATTACCATGGTCAGTCCCTGGGCGGTGCTCCACTGTAAAGTCCATCCCCTGTAGGGAAATGGACCACCTGAGTAGTTTGGGGTTTTCACCCTTCATCTGATTTAGCCACAAGAGGGGCTTATGGTCTGTCTGAATTAGGAAGTGAGTTCCAAACAAGTATGGCCTCAACTTCTTCAGGGCCCAAATCACAGCAAAGGCCTCCCTCTCAATAGCTGACCAACGTTTCTCCCTGGGGGTCAGCCTTCTGCTAATAAAAGCAATGGGCTGGTCTTGACCATCTTGATTAAGTTGTGAAAGCACAGCTCCCACCCCCAACTCAGAAGCATCTGTCTGTACAATGAACTGTTTGGAGTAGTCAGGACTCTTCAGGATAGGTGCAGAGCACATGGCCTTCTTCAGGTCATGAAATGCCTTTTGACAGCTAACTGTCCACTGAACCTTTTTTTGGCATCTTCTTGGATGTCAAGTCATTTAATGGTGTCACAATGGACCCATAGTTTTTCACAAACTTTCTGTAATACCCAGTCAGGCCCAAGAAGGCTCTGACTTGTGTCTGGGTAGTTGGAGGAGCCCAGTCCTGTATGGTCTGGATCTTGCTCTCCAGTGGCTGAACTTGGCCCCCACCTACTTGGTGGCCCAAGTATACACCTTGCTCTGCCCTATCTGGCACTTGGTAGCCTTGATAGCCAGGCCTGCCTTTTGCAGGGCCTCCAGAACTTTCTTCAGGTGGATCAGGTGATCCTCCCAGGTGGAGCTAAAGACAGCAATATCATCTAGATATGCTGCACAGAAGTCATCCAACCCAGCAAGGACTTGGTTCACCAACCTTTGGAAAGTGGCAGGTGCATTCTTCAAACCAAAGGGCATTACCACAAACTGATAATGTCCACTGGGGGTAGAGAATGCTGTTTTGGCTTTTGACTCTTCAGCTAGTCTGATCTGCCAGTAGCCAGCTGTCAAATCAAATGTGCTCAGAAACTTGGCAGAAGCCAATTTATCAATGAGCTCATCTGCTCTTGGAATGGGATGTGCATCTGTCCTAGTGACAGCATTGAGACCTCTGTAGTCCACACAAAACCTAATTTCTCTCTTTCCATCTTGGGTATGAGGTTTTGGCACAAGGACCACTGGGCTAGCCCATGGGCTCTCTGATGGCTCAATCACTCCAAGCTCCAACATATTTTGCACCTCAGCCTTTATACAATCCCTGACATTGTCAGGTTGCCTGTAGATCTTATTCTTCACAGGCATACTGTCACCAGTGTCCACCTCATGGGTGCACCAGTTAGTTTGACTGGGTGTGAGTGAAAACAAATGCCTGTGGGCCTGCAACACCTGTTTGCAGTCCACCTGTTGCTGCTCAGTGAGGCTGCATGCCAAGGCTACTCCATCAACTGAACCATCATCAGGGTTCTGAGAAAGCAGGTCTGGGAGAGGGTCACTCTCTTCCTCCTGTTCCCCATCTGTGGCCATGAGCAAGCTCATTTCCTCCCTGTCCACAAATGCTTTCAAACGATTTACATGGAGCACCCTGTGGGGGCTCCTGGGGGTTCCAAAGTCAACCACATAGGTGACTTCTCCCTTTTTCTCTACAATAGGGTAGGGTCCAGTCCCTTTGTCCTGGAGTGCTGTTGGGCCCACTGGGTCCAACACCCACACCTTCTGTCCTGGTTGGTACTCAACCAAAACAGCCTTTTGGTCATGCCAAGCTTTTTGAAGTTCTTGGCTGGCCTCCAGGTTTTTGGATGCTCTCTCCATGTATTCAGCCATCCTGGAGCGGAGACCAAGTACATAATCCACTATATCTAGTTTGGGCTTTTTGAGAGGTAACTCCCATCCTTCCCTCACCAGAGACAATGGACCCCTTACAGGGTGGCCAAACAAAAGTTCAAAAGGGCTGTAGCCAACCCCCTTCTGTGGGACCTCTCTGTAAGCAAAGAGCAAGCAGGGTAAAAGGATGTCCCATTTCCGCCTAAGCTTCTCTGGTAATCCCTTTATCATTCCCTTTAGGGTCTTGTTGAATCTTTCGACAAGCCCATTGCACTGCGGATGGTAGGGTGTGGTAAACTTATAGTTTACTCCACACTCTTTCCACATTGCTTTTAAGTATCCAGACATGAAGTTGGTACCTCTGTCTGAAAGAACCTCCTTTGGAAAGCCCACTCTTGAGAAAACTGCAATGAGGGCTTTTGCCACAACAGGAGCTGTTGTGGTCCTCAGGGGAATTGCTTCTGGATACCTGGTGGCATGATCCACTACTACCAGTATAAATCTGTGCCCAGATGCTGTTGGAGGATCCATGGGACCCACAATGTCTATTCCAACTCTTTCAAAGGGTACCCCCACCACAGGTAGTGGTATCAGGGGGGCCTTTGTTGTGCCACCTGACTTACCACTGGCTTGGCAAGTGACACAGGAGCGACAAAACTCCTTGACATTTTCTGACATATGAGGCCAGTGAAAGTGTGGAACAAGCCTGTCCCAAGTCTTATTCTGGCCTAGGTGTCCTGCAAGGGGAATATCATGGGCCAAGGTTAGAAGGAAGCCCCTGAATTGCAAAGGTATGACCAACCTCCTGGTTGTACCAGGCTTGGGGTCTCTAGCCTCTGAATAAAGGAGCCCATCATCCCAATATACTTTATGGGAACCTTGAGCATTCCCTGCAGCCTCAGCAGCAGCTAGCTGTCTGAGGGGTTCAAGGGAAGGGCGAACTAATTGGGCCTGCCCCAGATCTGCCCTTGAGGGTCCCCCTGTCCCCAGGAACTCAACCTGATCAGGCTCAAGCTCCTCAGAGACAGTCTCCTCTTGGACTGCAGAACCAGCTTCCTGTGAAGGCTGATCCTCAATCTGGGGCAAGTGGGAATGCTCAGCCTTAACCCTTTTGCTCCTTCTCTTGGGTTGTGGTTGGTCTATTGTTTCAAGATCCACCACTGGTTCAGGAAGGCACTTCTTAGCCTGAGACCTTGTCACTGCAAGGACATGAGCTGAAATCCCTAGCATTTCTGCATGAATCCTGTACTCCACTTCTGACCAAACTGAGTTTTCCAGATCATTGCCTAACAGACAGTCTACTGGGAGGTCTGCACTCACAACAACTTTCTTTAGGCCAGTTACCCCTCCCCAGGAGAAGTTCACAACAGCCACACTATGAGTAGTAGTGGTATTGCTTGCATTGACCACTAGGTAATTCTCACCTAGTACAATTTGTCCAGGGTCCACAAAGTTAGGTGTCACCATAGTGACACTGGCACAAGTGTCCCTGTAGGCCTGGGCCAGTTTCCCATTAATCAAAGGTGTCTGCCTATACTTGCCCAGGTTACTGGGACTCACAGTAGTGGACAAAGCTAAGTCCACATCATATAGGAGAACAGCCTGAGTGGGGACTCTGACTAGGCCAGAATCCATCTCAGTACCAAGGGTCAACCCTACTAAACCCTTGGGCTGTGTACCACCACTGCTGACTGTACTAGGGGGTGCAGGTGCTTTAGGAGCTGCAGTGGTGGGGACTGGATTTTTCTTGGTGCATTCACTGCCCCAGTGTGAAACTGATTTGCAGGTATTACACCAAGGTTTCTTTGGGCCATCATTCTTCTTCTTTTTGTTTCCAGTTTGGGAACCACCCTCCTTATTATTAGTTTGGGGGCATGAAGACTTCTGGTCCTTTTCTTTATCTTTCTGATTCCCACCCTTCTGGTCTGTTTTCTTCTGGTCACCACCTTGGTTCTGGGGTTTCTGCTTAATCCTTGTTCTGACCCATTTGTCCGGCTTCTTTCCCAATTCTTGGGGAGAGGTCAGATCAGAGTCAATAAGGTATTGATGCAATAGCTGGTTCTGACAGTTATTAAGGATCTGTTCTCTCATTAATAGATTGTACAATCCTGTATAGTCTGAGACTTTACTTCCCTGCAGCCAACCCTCCAGAGCCTTAGTGGCACAATCAACAAAATCAGTCCAGTCCTGGTTCTGTGCTTTTTGGGTATCTCTGAACAACAACCTGTATTGCTCAGTGCTTAGGCCAAACCCTTCAATAAGAGCACTCTTCAGGACAGAGTAGTTTTTGGCATCCTCAGGTCTAACTGTGAGGAGCCTATCCCTCCCTTTCTCAGAAAAGGAGTACCATAAAATTGCAGCCCACTGTTCCTGAGGAACCTGCTGTACCATGCAGGCTCTCTCCAGAGCAGTCATCCATTTGTGGATGTCATCCCCTTCCTTGTAGGGGGGCACAATTTTTGTCAGGTTTCTATTGTCATAGGACCTGTCTTTCTCTCTAGGAATTATGCTGCCACCAGTGGAGTCTAATCCACTTAATTTCTGCTCTCTTGCCAAAGCAAGTTTAGCCTGGGCCAAGGCTACCTCTTCCCTCTCTATCTGGAGTTGGACAGCCCTCATTCTGGCCCTATGCTCCTTTTTCTGGGCTGGAGTCATTCCCCTTTGTGATTCTCTTGAGACACTAGAAATGTGAGAGTCCTGTGAAGGGGATCTCACTCTCCTATTGCCTGGGAAAATCTGGTGTATGGATCTGGGGAGGTGCTGGCCCTCTCCATTCCCATGTAGGCTCAAATTGGCTTGGCTAAGCCTACCAATTATTGCCTGGTCACCCCTCCTCTCAGGATCTGTATCAGAATCCTCTTCCTCCTCACCTTTCTCTTGGGAGTCTACATTCTCAGGGTGTTTTATTCCATCTCCTGACTCTGGGGACACCTCATCTGCTGTCTCCAAATCATCCAGTTCTAGGATGGCTATCAGGGAAGGAATGGTGGGGTTTCTGCCCCTTTTTAGCCCTCTTGAAATGCACAAGGCAGACAAGTCTTTATGGCTAAATTTGTCATAGCTGGAAGTTGCCTTGGTGGGGTCAACTGTTGCAGACTGAGAGCCAGTGGCTTGGTCTACATCAGACATGACTGCTAGTGAGGTGTAAGTGGTGCACTTACCTACACTAAGTGTTTTCCTACTGTACCTTGCTAGTGAGTTGTAGTCAAAGTGTGCTAAGCTCTTTACTCTACAACTACTAAGTTCAGTAGAACTTAAATATGCTAAGCTTTTGTTTATATGTACCTAAGTACTTTTATGTGATCTTTCAATTTGATAAAAAGATTGCAATGGTAAAACAACAGCAAGCTCAAATCCGCACCGCTGCACACCAATGTGAGAAGTTGGCTTGATATATGATGTCCTCAGTTCTGAGGGCACCTTGTATCAGTCCAAACAATCTTTATGGTGTCAGGTTGTAAGTCAACCTTATAGACAAGCTATCCTAAGGATAGCATGGACTAAGCAGCCTTAAAGGCTTTAACTCAAGAGGTCGTGTTAAGCGAGCTGTTTTACCAATCACAATCCTGTAATATCAAATGAAAGGACACCACACAAGTATATATTATAAAAATATATGTATTTATTACTCAAAGTAATCCTCAATACTCTTTATGAGTAGAGAGGCACAAGCGTTTAAACAAAAGCACACTATAACATATAGAAGTTGCACAATTTTGGATGAGCCCTAGGGGCCACCCAAACCATATACTAAAAAAGTGGTATAAGAGATACCAATCGAACAATGGTCAGGCCTAGGGCCTGGGGAATCGCTGGGAGCAGTCAGGACTAGCAATGCTGAAGTCGGGAAAAGCCAGCGGGATTCGGGTGCAGCACGTAAAGTGCGGCTTGCACCAATGCAATGTCAATGGTGCGTAAAAGTTACACAAAGTAAGTTTAAAGATACTTCCGCTGAACCTAGAAGGACCAAACTTTAGACACAGACCCTAGAGGTGTGTACCAGTGTGGGAACACCGGCGTTGCAATGTTACCTCACCCACAGGAAGTGGGTGCACAGGGTCGAAGTGGCGTCGGGTTTTGTCACACAGGCTCTTGGTGCTTGAAGCTGGAGATGCTGCAGGCGATGTGAAGGGGAAGTGTCCGGTGTGATACAAGGGTGGATCAGAGTAGAAAAGTACCTGAAAGCAGAGGGGACAGAGTCTGGGTCACTCAGCAGTGACCAGGGTGGAACCAGGAAGGAACCAGGCAATGTCGGGCGCAATCAGGTGGTTGTCGAGGAGCTTCTCTCCGCTGCCACGTGGGCTCTGGGGCATCTACGACGTCCAGGAGCAAGTCACGATCTGTCCCACGTAGGCTCTCACTGTCGGCGCAGTCGGCTTCAAGATTGGAGCAAACAACACTTGGCAAAAGCAATCCACGCAGGACTGGGAGATTGCTTCTCACTCGGACCAGGAGGGTCAGAGCGGGGGCTCTTTTTCAGGGGAGCTGGTGCAAGTCTGGAGCAACCAGAATCGCAAGTCGGTTTTAGGTTTTCGTTGGCACAGGGGCCACTAGCCAGATGGCAAGTGACCAGGCCAACGCATTGAGCCAAAATAAGCAGAAGGGCCCCACGCAGCACTCGTCGAGTGTGGAGGGGTGAGCTTCGATGCAAGAGTGGCTCAGGGTAGGGGCTTCTCAAACCCCGGTGTACAGCTTCGAGGGTCACTCGTGGGCTGCACGGTCAGCGTCTCGTGGTCTTTTCAAGATGGCGGCTCCCACGCTTCTGGTCGCCTCCACGGGTCTCAGCTCTGCAGGGACTGTGGATCCGGCTGTAGGAAGGCAGGCAAGCTTAATCTCGTCGATCTCTGTCGCTCGAGTACCGGCGGGAACTGCAACAAAGCAGACATCGAGGTGCTGGGTGGTACCTGTTTGCACAGGGTGGTCACTCCTTGACCACAAAGGAGATTCTTCAGTCTTCTACGTCGAGTAGGATGTCGAAGGGTCCAGAGTTTTGTTTCTTATGTTTCATCAGGATAATCTGAAGTGCATTGGCACTGCTCCCATTCTTATACCAATCTAGGGGGCTGGATTACCTGCTAGGTCCCCTCCTATGGGTGGGACCCAGGAAGGGGGTGGTTACACCCCTTTCCTTTGATCCTGGCCACGCTGGGACTAGGGCTGGTGTGCCCCAGAACCGGTTTGACCGGATTATGCAAGGGGATGCCTTGTGCTCCCCAGGCAGTGTCTGGTTTCTTTCAAACCTCCCTGCTACAATCCACTATCTCCTGTCTGGGGTGGTGTGACACCACCCTGCGACAGGAAACCCTTTGTCCAGGCCCCCTTGGCTGAATTTCGGTCAGCTTCAGGGGGTCAGACTTGTGTCTGTGGCAGAAGCATCCATTTTGTGGATCTGAGGCTCTTTTAAAAATCAACCGCGTTTAAGCAAAGTAACATGTCTTCTCCCTCTAGAGGGATGGGATGCTATCCCCATTGACAGGGTTGTCGAGGGGATAGTATTCCAATTCGTATGACACCTTACACGACATGTTTTGATAAAGCCAAACCGAAGATGACATATAACCGCGAGGATTATAATGCACTTAAGAGTATATGGTATGGCATTATCCTGGAACAGCTTAGGGAGTTGTTCCCGACAGCTGCAGACAGGCTCAGCTCATGCTCGAGCTCCATCTCACATTAAACAACGCACTCTGCCCTCAGGATTGATAGGGCCTTCCATAGGAGTGGCTCACAGGCTTATATGTGTCCAGATATAGGTTTAGACATAGGTATACTATATCTAAGCAAGAGGTGATTACACCAACTTGCCCCAGCTGAGTGATCAGCCAGTTGTGTCAATTTAAGAACCAGCCAGGGGTGGCAAAAGCTATGCTGCAGCCCCTGGTAGGCCTTGGGAAAGAGGGTTTGTGGCTGTCCTAAGGATCTAACATCCAGGGGGCTCCTGCTACCACCCCAACCCTCAAGCCAGGAGCCAGATGGTGCACAAGGGCCTGCAGCACATCCCCTCCCTCCGGGAAATGAGTGCGAAACCTCCTCTCCAGGGGGCGATAAGCAAGCACCTCTTGTGTCATGGCGATGGGGAGCGCCCGCCCGATTCTTCCCTATCCCCCTCAAGGGATCTGATATGGGTGATGATGTCCTGTTTCGTCTGAGAGGGTGA
This sequence comes from Lissotriton helveticus, assembly GCF_964261635.1. Taxonomy (NCBI): domain Eukaryota; kingdom Metazoa; phylum Chordata; class Amphibia; order Caudata; family Salamandridae; genus Lissotriton; species Lissotriton helveticus. The sequence continues at coordinate 233,764 of NW_027611655.1, forward strand.
GCGCTCGGGCTTAGGGGAGACCCGCTGTTGCCGGTGCACTGTGGTCCATGACGGTCCAGCCGGTATCATCTCCCGTCTACGGGGTTGAGATGGTCTCGCCGGCGGCGTGGTCGGTAGGCGGAGGAGTTGCGCCGCCTCCGTGTAGGACCGCATGACTCTACGCTTGGACTCCCACTGGAATATTAGCGCAAACGGGTGCCCACATTGATAGGCGATGCCCATACTGCGCAATTTTTCAATCCCCGGCCGAAATGCTCGGCTCCTCTTCAGGGTGTTGGGCGCCAGATCTTGAAAGATTTGAATCTTGTGGCCCTTGTAGCGCAGGCCTGGCTTGTCCCGCGCCATCTTCCAGATTGCCTCCTTTTCGGTGAAGAAGTGGACCCTGGTCAGAATGTCCGGCAGGAGCCCCGGCCTCCCCGCGGGCCCGGATACACGATGGGCGCGATCCAAAGCCGGCAGAGAGGCGTTCTCATCACCCCAGACCTCGTGGAGGAGCTGCGCCACATACCCCATGATGTCCTCCCCTTCTTCTCCGAGAGGAACCCCCCCGGATGCGGAGGTTGTTGCGGCGGCTGCGGTTCTCGAGGTCTTCCTGCTTTACTTGGAGCTCAATGTTCTGCTCCTCAAGGGCCGCCAGGCGCTGCCACAGGTGTTCCTGGTCCTCCGTGCGCTGGTCCATCGTTCGCTCCAGCCCGTCCATGCGGTCCCCAAGGTCCGTGACCTCCTTCCGCAATTCTTTCACACAGGTATGCACCTCAGTCCGCAGGTAGCCTATTTCTGTTTTCAGTTCCGACATGAAGGTGGACATAAAGGACTGAGTGGGGACGGCAAGGAGTCTCCCGTGGCCGGAGGCGGGCCCTCGCCGGCGGCAGGAGCTCCCGCCTTCCCCCACATTGCCATGACCCTGTTGTCCTTGGGGATCGCAGTCGGGTCAGCCTTGTTCCCTTTATTGGAGCGCGTCATTGCCAGCTGCACGTGCTTCCAGTCAAGATCTATGGGTGATCTCTGTAGCTCTCCGGGTATCGGACCAGGGCACCAGGCTTCAGCACGGATCCCGGCTAGGGCCCCCTCTCACTTTCACACTTCTCCACGCTTCAGTGCCCCAGCAGATCCTCCCCACCACCCGCGGGATGCTAGATCAAGTGCAGAGGTAACCCGAGCCGCCACCAGGAACCCGACGCACCAACACCGTGAGGGCCAGGACGCAGCTCAGAGTACCCGGATAACTCCCACTATCCAGGGCGGGGAAAGCAGGGGGGGCACAACGGGACAGCAGGTTCCTCCCTAGTTCAGTGCACTGCGCGTAAACCCTCACCCCAACACGTAGAAAAACACTCTTCTCCTGCTGCAGTCAAGCCCAGGGACACAGACGATAATCAGGCGTTTGCACATTCACAAGAGGCCCACCAACCCCTCCAAGAGCGCCTCCTGTCAAAGCACCCAGTCCCCGGAGTTCACACCCCTACTGTCCGGCTGCAGGTCAGGCCGTGACCGATCCAGGCCGTTGTGGCGAGTCCCACCGCTAGCGTGCAAGTCTATGTGATAGGGCGGGCGGAGCACCCCAACGAGGTACACAAGTTCCCCACAGCAAGGCCCACTTCACTTCAGGCCATCCGCAGGCCAGCTAGCCCCCAAAAGCACAAAAAGTTCACACCAGAGTCGAGAAGCTGCCTATTCCCTCCCCGACCAATGGGCCAATTGTCACAGAAGCAGGCGTCGCAAGGCAAGCCCCACACCCAAGGACAGCAGGCCGCACCGCCCACTGACACCGCTCACCTTAATGTCCGTATCCGCTCCAGCCCAGCTCCCCGCCTCAAAGTTCCACCAGAGAGCAGGCTCTCACCCTCAGCCAGGATCCGCTGCCTCAAACTCGGTCCCAGTCCCGTCCAGGACCGCCTCGTCTGCAGTGCAGCAGCCCCAGCTCCAGCATCCCTCGCCGTCGTCTACTACAGGGCCTCTCCACGCTCCGCTCACTGGGAGGCCACCAGGGGCACGTCCAGGCTGCAGTCGCGGGTCCCTCCGCCGCCGAGCCGTCCTCCGGAGCAGCTCACAGGGCAACAAAGCAGCCTGCAACCCAGGAGCCCCCGGATCCAGTGAGGGCTCGACCAGGGACAGGCCAACAGGCACCTGCCACTTGCAAGAGAGGCTGCCCCCGCCGGGGTCTCACTGCACCTCACCCGCTCCGAGTCTCTGTTACCCCTTGCCGCTGCTGTAGGGAGGGAGACCGCTTAATCTGTGGCGGCATCTCCCATGTAGTCGTGACACCGAGGCCCGGCTCTCCCCAGGGTGGCGGGCCGCCGCTGCAAAGCCTCCACAGACCCTATCATCCGCCGTTCTGCTGCAGGAAGAATGTCGCTGTACGCTCTGGGGGGACGCCCGCCTACCGGCTCCTGCGCATAGGCCTCTCCGTGCCCCCTCACGCAAAATGGCGGGCAGTCTCCTCTGGTCCGCCAGCAGTTCACACCGGCCCCGTTCACCATCAGCTCCCGGGGGCCAGTAAACATCCACAGCCCCTCGGTCCACAGGATCGCACACCCCAGCCTGGGTGCTCTCACTCGCCCTGCTCCAGTGCCAGGCTTAGCGTCTGGTCATCGGCCGCCGGAGTCACTCAGGCAGGGGCACACAAAATGGCGGGTCTCCGCTTCTTGGCCGCTGCACCGCTCTCCCTACGTTTCCTCTAAGCAGCTAACCGTCAGGGATCCCGGAACGTGCCCCCAGGGTCCTGGCACTCTGACAACCCTGTTGTGGGTCAGGGATCGCAGTTGTTCACCCCGGCTCCGCTTAAATCGTCTATGATAGCAGGCAGCAGCGGGAGCCCTCTCAGAGCACGTCCGCTCACATCGCTCGCCAAGCCAAGCCACGCCCCCGCTCTGAGCTCTTTAATAAATCACAAGAGTTCGCAGATATCTGGGGAGATAAGGAGCCCAATAATCCGGATTTTACATATTTTTTAAACCCCTTCCAGAAGTATACAAGAGTAGATTATTTTTAATATCAGAACAAAAAAAGGTGAGCATCAGAAAACTGCAGAACGTAATATCTGATCACAGTCCACTGATACTGTACTATGATCTGGATTTATTTTTTAGGAACCAGTCAAGATGGACTTTCGAGAGAAGGTTATTAGCAGACATTAGGTATGTGGAACATCTAAAGAAATGGACGGGGGAGTATTTTGATGCAAACAGCTTTAGTGCTCTGAGGAATAATGTCTGGGATGCTTTCAAACCCGCTTTGAGAGGGGAAATAATTAGTTTCTCTACAAGGCTGAGGAAAGTGGATCGGGCTGATAGTGAGAGACTAACTGGGCAGTTAGTAGAAGCAGAAGAACAGCACGTTAGGGATATTGGTGAAGGAAAGGAAGGCGTGGAGAGCCAACAGAGGATGGTGGCTATTAAAGCAGAGCTTCAGAAATTGGTAGCTCAGAAAGTAACCAGTGAGTGACAGGTTTCAAGGGGGAAGTACTATGAAACAGGGGAGCAGGTGGGTAAAGCATTGGCACTACGGATATGGCAAGGTAATGTTAAGAATGTAATCTCTAGTATACAGGAAGGTGGACGGAATTACACAGAACCTGCATACGTCTTGAAAGTTTTAAAAAACCTTTACCAAACCTTATGTAATGAGGAGGCTGACACGTTTGTATCTAGGGGAGAGTTTGGGGAAGGAAACCCCCAGGCTGGATACGTTGGGTAGAGAAGATCTAGACAAGGAGTGAGATCTGTGAAGCGCTACAGGAGTTAGCCGTGGGTAAGGCTCCCGGCCCGGATGGCATCCCGCTGGAGGTTTATAAGAGCATCGAGATGGAGATTGCCCCATTATTACTGGATTTATTTACCAGGATAATATGTTCCGGAGTAATACCAGACTCCTGGAAGGAAACCAGCATAATAGTGTTCCATAAAAAGGGGAACCAAAAGAGTGCCCTGGGTCATATCGACCGATTTCCCTCATTAATGCGGACACTAAGCTGTATGCAAAGGTTTGGGCAAAAAGGTTGGGGGGGGGACATTGGCGGTCTGGTCTCCCCGTGGCAGCATGGGTTTATCCCGGGCCGTGGTACAACTGACCACATTAGGCGTGCTATCACACTATTTGATGCCCATGCTGCCTCAGGGGCGGATGGCCATGATCCTCCTCGACGCGGAAAAGACCTTTGATCGCGTTGCATGGAAATATTTGTGGGGAATACTGGAAGGCAGGGGCTTTGGCCCCAAAATTATGGGTGCTCTTATGGCTATGTATCATGATCCCGTGGCCAGAGTCCAACTAATGGGAGAAAGCTCGGAAAAAATGTATATCAAGAGGGGGACGCGCCAAGAGTGTCCCTGCTCACCGATACTTTTTTCATTATATATCGTTCCTTTGATACGTAGGATCCTTGGCTGTGCAGAGATTAGGCCTGTAGTTTTTAAAGGATTTGAAAATATATTGATGGCATACGCCGACCTCCCCGACGGTACCAACGGTTAGAGCGGTGCCTCCTTCGCCCTGACCTGTTGCCAGGCGGGGTGAGGCTTTTCCTCCATACCTTTGAGATTGTTCCAAGAGGCAAGAGGAATGTTGATTGTGAGAAGCTACACTCACAGCATATCCTTTTTTGTTTATCTCTTGATCACACCAATGTGTTGAATTTCAGTAGCATTCTATATTCAAGAGGTCCTGACGAAAGCACTAGGTTCATTTCTACCTGTCTGTGCTGAAACATGTTGACCAACTCTTTTGAATGGATGGTTATCTATTGAATCCACCCCTTTCTGCACGGTTTTTAATGCTTGTTCGGTTCAGATACGAATAAAGTTGCAGTCTGATTCCGCTTCAATTTTAGATTCACATCACACCTTTTTTTGCACTGCATCTTTTTCCCATACACTCTTTACATCATACTTGCTCACATCTGTACCTATTAATACCTTGAAAACATCCTTGGGCTCCTCCATCACTAGGGTGGAGTGTTAGCCCTATAAAGGAGACCCAGATGATGAAGCATGTCACCGGGACCGGTAAGTGATGGGAATCCGTACAAATTTTGCGTATTTCTTTGATCAGTCTAGGCAGCCGTTAGTTGTTCTTTGTCTGTTTGTATGTTCACCGCAGGATATTTTTTGTATTTTTTGATTGGCATACGCCGATGACCTGGCCATAATTACCCCAGAACCTGATCACGCTTTGCCAATTCTTGTTGGAATAGCGAAAGAGTATGGCAGTCAGTCGGGGTATTTATTGAATGAGAGTAAAACTCAAATAATCTGCACTAACAATATAATCAAAGTAGATACAAGATATGTGGATGCAGCAGTATATTTGGGGGTTAGGGTAAATGCTGCAGTAGACCAAATTATCAAAGATAATTTTAACCCACTTATAAAATCAATAGCGGCAGAGTTGAAAATAATTGATGTGTTGCATCTGTCCCTGATAGGTAGGGTGTACGTATTGAAAATTACTATGTTCCCCAAGGTTTTGTATCTTTTACGCTCTATACCGATTCTTATAGAGGAGGGGGTGATTAAGTCAATAGAATCAATTTTTATGAGGTTTGTTTGGCAGTACGGTAAAGTCAGACGTTCGCTGAAATATATGTCTCTTCCGTGGGAAAGGGGAGGGCTGGCACTTCCAAATTTAAGGTTTTATCATTGGACACGCTTGTTGACCCAGATGGCCATGTTTTTTGAACCAGCTATGAACATGGTTAATACACCTTGGGGTAATCAGGACCTACCCTCTATATATGAATTGTTACTGGGCAGAGAGGCTTTGGGACTGCTATTGCGGAAAACAGAGCGTCGCTATTATAGGAAAACACGGTACAAGGTTCTTGAAAGTGCCTGGGGGGTCTGGAAACTTGTGCAAAAGACACTGGCAATCCCTAAAATTAATCACTACCTGCCAATATGGAACTCCAGTCTGTTTCCACAGCTTAGTATTGATAGTAGTTGGGGGTTTTGGGAGCAGCATGCCGTTAAAAAACTAGGAGATGTTATGGAAGGGGACTCCATGATGGGGTTTGAAGTTATCCAAGAGCAGTATGGCATCCCTCCCAACCAATGGTTTAAATTTGTACAGATCTCTCAAACACTGCTGGCCATAAGACCACACATCTGCTTAGGTGCCAGTAAGACCTTGTTGGATTACTTATTAAAAGGGGGTAAAAAGATTAAAATGGTATATAACTTTTTGTTGATAGGTATTCATGATGACCTGAAAAAAGTTGAGACCTCTTGGGCTGCAAAATTAGAAGACCCAGATGTAGATCTGGGTAAAGCCCTGCTATTAAATCAAAAAGTATTTTGTTCTTCCAACCTGAGGGCACAGTACTCTAAAAAACTTTTTAATCTGTATTTTACACCAGCACATGTTTGAGTGGGGTATCAGGGAAAATTATAGATGCCCTTGATGCAGTGAAGGACCTGCGGATATATTATATATGTTTTTTCATTGTGAGAAATTAAACATAATCCGCGGGGAAATTGAGAAATTCTGGGAGGGGCTGCTAGATGTTAAGATTATTCTATCCCCTACCCTGATGCTATTAGGTACTGATTGTAAGCTGGGGATGAAAAAAGAGGATGAAGCTCTGGTGTTTATTTCTGTTGCCATACTTCGGATTCTCCTATCAGCTGGTGAGAAGGATATCACAGCCCCCTCCTTTCAGATGTGGTTAGTCAGACTTCTGGGGATGCATAATATTGAATCCTGCCTATACAAGCACAAGGGCAGGAAAGTCCGGGAAATGGGTTTGAATATTTGGGCTCCGCTCAAAAGGTGGAGGGACTCTAGATTATAAAAATGAATTGTTGAAATATTAAAACTCGGATTTTCATAGGTGCAAATTATGAATTATGCTTCTTTTATCCGCTGATATGAAATGCGAAACATTCCTGTTTATTCGTATATTTCGGGCCTCTAAGGACTGGTTTCTTGCTTTGAATCTATTTATACTGTATGCGGTTTTATCACTTTTCTCGATAATAATGCAATACATAATATATTTATGTGGTTTTATCACTTTTTTTCGATAATGATACAATATATAATGTATTTATGTATGTTTGTACCAGGAATTCTCAATAAAAAAGAAAAAAAAAAAGAAAAGAAAAAAAAGGAAAAGAACGAGAAGAAGTGTGTGACTGGAGTTACTTTTGTTGTATACCTCGTGAAAAAGTTACTGGAAATTTTGCAGCACAGCCTGATCCATCTCTTTTTCTAAACTATATTGTTGTTTAAATGAAATCCTGACCATATGCGTCTATCTTAAGCTATACCTCGACCACTTGGGTGCTCCGAGAGCGCCCCTACTTTGCTAAGTTAGTCTGTAAAAACTGGTAAATCACCTCCTTTTCAGACATTAGTAAGATGTCACCTGATCCACAGAACTTTTAGTTAAATATCTGTGTATGATGAACTATTCCTTGCTAAGTTTCAAAGGCGGTAAAGAAGAAGGGGGAGATTTATTAATATTTTGCGCCGTGTTTGTGTCACAAAAGTGGCACAAAACAGCGCAAAATCTTTTTTTCCTAATAGCGTAAAAGTAATGTGAAGCAGCACATATCACTGCTTTGCATTACTTCACACCATGAGGGCTTGTCAAGGTGGGTGCATGGGCGTTCCCATGCAACCACTCAAGGTTTCTCACGCTAAACCCAATTTACCAAATACAGTAGATTGGGTTTAGCGTGAGAAAACTGCACCCTTTTAAACTAGGCGCAAGGAAGGAGAAATGCTTTAATTTCTCCTTCCTTTTCTGACTTTGCATGCGTGCTGCACTGTGCAACACGCATACAAAGTGGGAAATGCTTTCCCTCGTGTCTCTGGAAAATTATTTTGTACAGGAAGGGTGTCCTTTCTGTACAAAACCTATGCTGGACTCACACACACACACCCTAGTGCTCTGGTGCTAAGGTGTGTGCATGGTGCAGGCCCGTTGTAATCAGTGCCAGAGCAAGGGAAAGGGAAGGAGAGAGCCATAAATATGGTGCTCTCCTGCTCCCTCCCTGTCGTACATCGCAGCCTCGCAGGGGCGGCTGTTCTGCATTGCGTGGAGATTTGGTAAATCTCCCCCAAAATGTCTTTTATAACCAGTTAAACATTGTGAATTCTCATTCCATTATGTTTCAATTTAGTAATTTTCAATATCTTTACATCCAACAGAAACCCATCCTTGAATGTATGAAATGACCATCAATAATGAAGCTAATGCTGTACATCTTCAATAATAGCAGATTAATTAGATACAGTATTCAGGAAAACATCAGCGCAGTCGGCGGCAGAGGAACCTGCACACAAACCGACAGATCCCGGATGAAGCATCAAGGGCAGTTCAGTGATTATAAGAGGTTGAGCTGTGCACCTCCACGCCACAAGACGAAGAAATGACCTTAGGAAAATTAAGGCAACAACAATAACAAACCACCTCCTGTATAAACAAGTGTCCAATACCAACTTTGGTCATGGGATCTGTATGGTGTGATTACTGCAGTGCTCTGTTTTCTAATATGATGTCAAGCCATCATTCCGTGCTCTAGGTGAATTGTAAACTCTTTCTGGACAAACAAGAGTAACCAGAGAAGAGCACAACAGAGCGGAGCTAGACAACTGATGGATAAAGGAAACATAAGTTCTTGTATCTACAATACAATAGACTGTCCTAATTTGCGCCGGCCAGAAGGAAGATACAGCTTTACTCACAAGCGTCCATAGCCATAATCCAATCTAAAGGTACAATCACCTACAAAGACACCTTCTGCGTATTAGGAGTGTGGCAAATATTTGGTGGCTATTGCATTTACTGTTAAAACAGAAATTAAATGTGCAAAATACTACAAGCATATAAAGTGTGTGCGAAAAACACAAGTGCTTTGTCAGCCATGTTGGCCCATCAGGAAATACAGTCATGGGCTGTAGACAAACATATACCCGACCCACAGATAGTAACCAAGAAAGAAGAATCATACACGTGCGGCAAGAGCTTTCATTTGTCATCACTACTCAAGCTTCATCAGCACACGTACACAGGACAAAAACCATTCAAGTGCAGTGAATGTGTCAATAACTTTAATAGGTTATCAGAACTACAAAGACACCAGCGAACACACACAGGAGAAAAGCCATTCAAGTGCAGTGAATGTGTCAAGAGCTTTAGTAGGTTATCAGAACTACAAAGACACAAGCGAACACACACAGGGGAACAACCATTCAAGCGCAGTGAATGTGCAAAGTGCTTTAGTCAGTTATCAAAACTAAAAAGTCATCAGCGAACACACATGGGGGAAAAACCATTCAAGTGCACTGAATGTGCAAAGAACTTTAGTCAGTTATCACACCTTCAAAGACATAATCAAACACACCCAGGGGAACAACCATTCAAGTGCAGTGAATGTGCAAAGTGCTTTAGTCAGTTATTAAAACTAGAAAAACATCAACGAACACACACAGGGGAAAAACCATTCAAGTGCAGTGAATGTGCAAAGTGCTTTAGTGAGTTATCAAGCCTGCATAGACATCAGCAAACCCACACAGGGGAAAAGCCATTGAGGTGCAGTGAATGTGCAAAGTGCTTTAGTCAGTTATCAGACCTAAATAGTCATCAGCGAATACACACTGGGGAAAAACCCTATCATTGTAGTGAATGTGACAGTAGTTTTCGTAGCTCTTCAGTATTAAGGAATCATCAGCAAACTCACACAGGAGAAAAAGCATTCAAGTGCAATGAATGTGGGAAGACCTTTAGTCTGTTATCAAACCTCCAAGCACATCAGCGAACACACACAGGGGAAAAACCATTCAAGTGCAGTGAATGCGTGAAGAGCTTTAGTCGATTATCACACCTTCAAAGTCATCAACGAACACACACGGGGAAAAACCATTCAAGTGCAGTGAATGTGCAAAGTGCTTTAGTGAGTTATCAAGCCTGCATAGACATCAGCAAACCCACACAGGGGAAAAGCCATTGAAGTGCAGTGAATGTGCAAAGTGCTTTAGTCAGTTATCAGACCTAAATAGTCATCAGCGAATACACACTGGGGAAAAACCCTATCATTGTAGTGAATGTGACAGTAGTTTTCGTAGCTCTTCAGTATTAAGGAAGCATCAGCAAACTCACACAGGAGAAAAAGCATTCAAGTGCAATGAATGTGGGAAGAGCTTTAGTCGGTTATCAAACCTCCAAGCACATCAGCGAACACACACAGGGGAAAAACCATTAAAGTGCAGTGAATGTGTGAAGAGCTTTAGTCGATTATCACACCTTCAAAGTTATCAACGAACACACACGGGGGAAAAACCATTCAAGTGCAGTGAATGTGCAAAGTGCTTTAGTCAGTTATCATACCTAAATAGTCATCAGCGAATACACACTGGGGAAAAACCCTATCATTGTAGTGAATGTGACAGTTGTTTTCGCAGCTCTTCAGCATTAGGGAGTCATCAGAAAACTCACACAGGAGAAAAAGCATTCAAGTGCAATAAATGTGGGAAGAGTTTTAGTTGGTTATCAAACCTCCAAACACATCAGCGAACACACACAGGGGAAAAGCCCTATCATTGCAGTGAATGTGACAGTAGTTTTTGCTTATCTTCAGTATTAAGGAATCATCAGCGAACACACACAGGAGAAAAACCATTCAAGTGCAGTGAATGTGCAAAGTGCTTCAGTAAGTCATCAAACCTACAAAATCATCAGCGAACACACACAGGAGAAAAGCCATTTAAATGCTGTGAATGTGGGAAGAGCTTTAGTAAATTATCACACCTTCAAAGTCATCAAAGAACACACACGGGGCAAAAACCATTCAAGTGCAGTGAATGTGCAAAGTGCTTTAGTGAGTTATCAAGCCTGCATAGACATCAGCAAACCCACACAGGAGAAAAACCATTCAAGTGCAGTGAATGTGCAAAGTGTTTCAGTCAGTCATCACACCTACAAAATCATCAGCGAACACACACAGGAGAAAAGCCATTAAGTGAATGTGGGAAGAGCTTTAGTAAATTAGAAAATCTACAAACACATCACCGAACACACACAGGGGAAAAACCATACCATTGCAATGAATGTGAAAGCATTTTTAGTTGTTACTCAACATTAAGGGTGCATCAGCGAACACACACAGGGGAATAGCCATTCAAGTGCAGAGAATGTGCAAAGTGCTTTAGTCACTTATCAAACATCCAAACACATCAGCGAATGTGACAGTAGTTTTAACTTCTCTTCAGCATTAAGGTATCATCAACGAACTGACAAATCATTCAAGTGCAATGAATGTGGGAAAAGTTTTAGTCGATTATCAGAGCTACAAAGTCATCAGCGAACACACAGGGGAAACGCTAGAAGGGCACTGAAAGTGTGAAGGGCTTTTATCAAAATTCGATTCCACACAACCCTCAATGAATACACTACTTCATTTAACTCAATAGAAATAATCCTGGAGATGCAGAGAACCCAAAAAGATCTTAAAAACATCAAAAATAATATCGACCCATCTAAGGACATAAACGAGCTGAACAGTGCAGTTATTATGAGAGGAATAAATTATGGAAAAAGATAAAATTCAAATTATGTGGGACCTTGAAATACCAGATGATAGAAGACCGGACTAGCAGTAAAGAAGAAAAACAGATAACAGTATTTACAGAATTATAAAAGTGTTTGTTTCCAGTGATTGTTCACTTCCGTACACATAGCAAAGTGACGTGATGTACCAGGATACACAGTGGGAGACAAGCACAATGTGGATTAAAAGAAAAGAAACATTGTTGATTTTTATTTGGTGAAGAAGAGATACAAAGGAAAACATTCAATCGCCCCTGACCACACTACCTGTAAAAGCAACACTGAACAATACTGGGACTAACAACGGTACTTTCAGCTAATTTGTCGGATTAAAACCTATAAACCCAACACACCCAGAGTGGACAGGTTCTGGAGATGGTTAACTTCATTGGTAATATGTATGTATTACTGTTAACAAATGCCACTGCAGTATATGTAATGAACTAAAGCGAAGCACCGGTGTTCAAGAAATAACCTATTTTTAGATATAAAAGAGCATATACCTTGTTTTTAAGTAACGTTTGCTGCATCTTTTACAGACTGTTTTCGATTGATGGATAAGCTCGTGCCTCAGACCTTAAAACAAAGTGTGACCTGTGGCTCCTCTCCGACTTGGCTCTCCCTATTCATTTGGTGACTTGCCAAACTCTTATTTTTACCAGAATTGAGCCACTGTAAGCAGCAGACTCTGTTTGAAGAATGTGGTGAAATAGTGAAATCCCACATCAAAAGTATATATGTGCTAGGACAATCAGTTGCACTCCCAGTAACTCGTCTTCCACACTGATTGTCCCTTGTCCTCAAATGTTCTGAAGGATATGTTGTATGAATGCCAGAAGTGAAAGTGACATTCATGAAGCTAAAGCTAACAGGAGTGTGTGGGAGATAGAGAGGGGGCGAGCTAAAGAGAGCAAGAGAAACAAAGAAAGGGGGAGAAAAAGAAAGAGAGAAATGGAAGGAGGGGGAATGGCAGGTGATTTGTATTCACCTAAAAATAGAAGATGCAGCCGAATACATGTCAATGTGTGACATCACCAGAAAAAACGGGCTGAATACCAGTGATTTTATATAGTTTATTTTTAGGGCACAAGTAAGGAAAATAGTGAAGGAGCCCATTATCGGATGTATGATGTTACCACGCATCCTTTTACCACGCATCCCTTTACAACGCGGTTTTTACAACGCAAACCTTTACCACGCATTTCTGTTTGGGGTGCTGGATAGTGAAAAGTTTAATTTACCATTCCAACTCCAGTCCCCGTGGACACTAGGGAAGGTGTTGGATAGTAAATTAAACTTATTCCCTATCCTAGAGCGCCCCCCACAGCAATGCGTGGTAATGGTCTGCGTTGTAAAAGCTGCGTTGTAATGGTACTGCGTGGTAAAAGATGCGTGGTAAAGGTTGTATACCCCCATTATCATATGCAAATCACAATGACGTCACAAGAAGTGATGTCAGGCCCTTATAATAATTTTCACTTCAAAGGTCGACGGCCTGATTTAAAAACAAGAAACATAAAATAATGTAAAAAGGTTCTGGTATCAGTTTTTATACAACATGTGTTTTTCCCACTATCAGTTTGTAACTAAATGGCTAAAAGTGTAAATATTTTTTGACAGATATGTGGAACCTGGAAATTATATATTTAAACAGTTTTTAGAGAATAAATAAAATGTGCTTTCATTTTGCGTTTGTTTCCTGTTTCCACTATAAATGTGATACCCCAAAGGGTATCACATTTATAGTGTATTAAGCAATAGAAAGGCTAATTTTGTCTAGATATCTGATCCTCTCGTGGGCCACTCACACACAAAAATAAATGGGACTAATGAGCTCTGTTCCGGTTCGGCATGCTCAAACTGGCATGCCGGACCGGAACAGAGCCCATTAGTTGGAGTTTTGCCGACGTCTGTCCGTGGTAATAAACACAGTGGAGCTGGTAACGTTTTTTACGGATAGAACCTTGGCGAGAGGATGCGCAACATATACAGCCATTTGATTCTACTCCCATTTGTGCAAAAGAATTGACACAAAAAGGCCTGTTATAGGACAATAATTCGCTTCCCTGCACAGACAGTACACTGTTTCAACATTTGGAGGCATTGCTAAAGGCTGCACATTTGAATTGTTGAAATTGAAACTATTTCTCCACTGGCTTGGTAGCTACAGATTAACCCATTTTGGTTTGTTGTTTGAGACTCATTTTATACCAAGTATTGGTCCTGAAGAAGGTGGTGTTGCCACTGAAACACTCGTAGACCAACACATCACCCATGAGAAACGGCCCCTGAGAGGCCATGACATCACAAACAACTGATGTTTAAGAGCTTCCAGTAGTGAACTGTTTTTTCTTTAGGCATTTGTGGGACCCCCCATAGGGTTGAAACTCTTCTTCTTTTAACTATGAATGAGAGTGTATGAGTGTCTGCACCACCACACAAGTATTGTCTTCCTCCTCCCTTCAACGTTAGTATTCTCACACGTATGGTATAGGGACACATATGTCCGGGACTATAATTTTACAAGTTGATCCTATGGCAGTCTCCCCCTTCTGGGCTCATGTGCTTCCATTCCCTTTTAGAGCTATTGCGCATGACTTGTCTCTTCCCTATAAATTTTAGTTCCCATTACATCCGTTCCCCTACTCAGCTTGCCATTGATTATGTCTAATGCTCAAGAGTCTCTCCTCTTATTTTCTCCATTGTGCTACATATAGAATGTCGAGCTTAGTGTGTTTGTGTTAAGAATTAACATGTAATTTTGCTTAAGTATATTATTTACGTTGCAGTTCATGTTACCACCTTTTGATGCCACCCTAAAACCAATATTCACCGCTTGTTAGTATTGTTTCTCATTATCATTCCACAATGGTTCTTTTGCTCTCTCCGTTCCGCAGTCACAATTTTTACCCCACGGGGCCTGTCTCCATACTAAGTCACATTTACATTTGTATGTCCACTTTTCTTCCTAGGGTTTCCACGTGCTATTGGTGGTCCCGATACACATTTCCCTATTGTTGTGTTTATCTTGGTTTTGGCAACAACTAATTCTATGATTTTATAATATTTTACTATATGTTGTGTATCTTCCCCAGCCCTGAAGAAGTCACAGTTTACTTCCCTTATGTGACAAAACACCTGTTTTTCTTTGTTGCATTATTAAATACATTTGCATATTATACTGGTGTCGACCACAGATATTCGTACAATGCGTGCCCAGGACTGTTCTTTCAGTATGTGCATATACTCTGAGCAAACGAGATATGCGGTCGATTTTATTCTTGCTAAGAGCGGTGGTGCTTGCGCATTAATAGGAGAGCAGTGTGTGGTCGGTATCACGAATAAGGAAAGGAATATCATTCTGCATATTTTAGACATTTTGTAAAACGTTCGAGGAATGGAGCGGTAATTTGAGTTGATCTTTATTTGGTGTTTGGGGTTGGATTCTAGAAAAGGTGATATATATCATTGTTCTTTTAATTTGTTGCTGTGTCTTGATTCAGTGTCTTCCCTTATGCTACTCATACTGTGCTACTTATTTCTCTCCCAAAAGGATTTCAGTTCAAGATATTAATACAACTATAATGCTTCAAAAGAAGCTTGATACTATTATGCAAATAGATGAGGGTGTTTTTGGTTCAACTACTTCTCTTGCAGGTTCTGTTCCTGATGTTACTCGTACTACTGATGTTTAGTGTCATTTTCTTCCATACGCATGCTATGCATATATACATATATTCGTATTTGACATATTATCGCCTGTATTCATCTATTGTCTCTACTTTTAGAATTGTAACAATCTCTACCTGATAGCAAGAATAAAGATGTCCGTGTTAACTAATAAATGCTAAAAGGAGGGTCTGTTAGAGTTGAAATGTATTACTGCCATATTACTCGTATTTTACCTGATATTATGTTAGCATTTAAGTAGCTATTTCATAATATATTCTTGCTGAAGCGGAATTCAATTATTAAGTACAGATGTTACGTTAGGTAGGTTGACATCTGTTCCACCATTTTAGCTTTCGAAGACGCCATTTTGTATTATAATCAAAACTTTTACTTGAAACCTTTACCAGAAATGGTCCTTGGTAAGTTTTATTTCTCAAAGGTTAAATCGTGCTTATTAATGCATGCCTTTTCTGTCACATAGAGGCCTTCTCCCACCTGTCTAGTAGGGAGGATGGGCAGTGGATAACTTGTGCCAGGCTGTGGAATTGAAACGTATGTTCTGTACCCCCATTGTATTATGACAGCTACCAGTGTTTTTACATAATAGGCAGGTCTTTGTGGACTCCGCAACATACATAATGTAACTTTATGACTGTAAGAGTCAGTCCCTCATCAGCCATCATAGGAGGATGGTCAGATTGTATTCCAGTGCAGTGTACTTTATAAATAAACTAGTCTGCTTGTATTCTCTACTATGTCATTAACTCTTCATTCTTTGAAGGTTAGAGGAGGTCGAGCTTGACCCGGGTGGCACTAGTGGGGTAATTTCCTTCACTACATTTGCTCTTTTCTTTTCCTGGTCTCCACCTCTGTTCATGGCGTTCATTCTTCAAAGTGCAGAGCCAGATTTCTGATGCTATCAGGTTCCTGCCTCTATTGACAGTGCTCTAAAGGGAACTACAGAACTGCAGGTACTCACTCTCCAGCCTACCTGCTTGCTGCTCAGAAGTGCCGTACTCTCCCATTACAGGTATCCTATCAATACTGAGAAGTGCAGTTGCTGTCCCTTGTGAATGGAAGAGGTGCAGGTGCTGTCCCTTGTGAAAGAAAGAAGTGCAGGTGTCTCCCTTGTGAATGAAAGAAGTGCATTTGCTGTCCCCTGTGAATAAAAGAAGTGTAGGTGCCGTCCCTTGTGAATGAAAGAAGTGCAGCTGCTGTCCCCTGTGAATGAAAGCAGAGCAGGTGCTGTCCCTTGTGAATGAAAGAAGTGTAGGTGCTGTCCCCTGTGAATAAAAGAAGTATAGGTGCCGTCCCTTATGAATTTAATGAAGTGCAGGTGCTGTCCCTTATGAATGAAAGAAGTGCAGGTGCTGTCCTTTGTGAATGAAATAAGTGCAGGTGCTGTCCCTTGTGATTGAAAATAGTGCAGGTGCCGTCCCTTGTGAATGAAAGAATAGCTGGTGCTGTGCCTTGTGAATAAATGAAGTGCAGGTGCTGTCCCTTGTGAATGAAAGAGGTGCAGGTGCTGTCCCTTGTGAATGAAAGAAGTGCAGGTGCTATCCCTTGTGAATGAAAGAAGTGCAGGTGCTCTCCCTTGTGAATGAAAGAAGTGCAGATGCTATCCCTTGTGAATGAAAGAAGTGCAGGTTCTGTCTCTTGTGAATGAAAGAAGTGCAGATGCCATCCCTCGTGAATGAAAGAAGTGCAGGAGATGTCCCTTATGAATGAAAGAAGTGCAGGTGCTGTCCCTTGTGAATGAAAGAAGTGCAGGAGATGTCCCTAATGAATGAAAGAAATGCAGATGCTGTCCCTTGTGAATGAAAGAAGTGCCAGTGCTGTCCCTTGTGAATGAATGAAGTGCAGGTGCTGTCCCTTATGAATGAAAGAAGTGCCGGAGCTGACCCCTATGATTGAAAGAAGTGTACAGGTGCTGTCCCCTGTGAAAGAAAGAAGTTCAGGTGCTGTCCCTTGTGAATGACAGAAGTTCAGGTGCCGTCCCCTCTGAATAAAAGAGGTGCAGGTGCTGTGCCTTGTTAATGAAAGAAGTGCAGTGTAGTGTAGTTCCTATTATCCCAATAGGCTCTGCGCATTGGAATAATACCTTCAATAGTAAAGGCCTAGATCAGACGTTAACTAGGTCTACTACTGTCGATATTAGACTTAAAGTTTTGGGTTTGCCAGCTAGCTCAGAGTTCACTAGAAACTTTCTCGAATGTTCAGGAAGGACTTAACTTCCCTGATTAGACAAGAAGGGATTTAGTTTCTGACAACCATAGAACATGACAACTTTGCTCTCCCCTAATCAAGAGTGTATCTCGAGAGTCGTGTGAACAAAAGGCAATTTATTTTACTCAGTCAGTACGTGCATTCTTAGTCTCATCAGATTGTAGAGAAAAGGAAGAGACGGGCGTGTTCAATAAAAAGGTGTTATTTATTGATCAGTCTCTTTTCTCATACAAGAGAAATGGATCGATATTATTGCAATACTTATAGTTAAGTAAAGTGCATACATTAGAAGCAATAGTATAAAATAATACTGTAAAAACATTGATATGGTTTCTAAGCCATATGATGTTTAAAATGAATAAAATATATTACATACACATATACATTTGACTAAACGTACTCAACTGGTGTTTCTAAATACGCCTACCCCGTGTACCTGACCTAAGCCTAATACGTGGGCGGGAATAGAAAGTTACAGTTTAAGTTAAGTTTGTTTTTGCCAAGTGAATAACTAAAGAATTCTCTGTGAGGGGTTATTCAGTTCTGTACCTGGAATCTAGGAATGAGGGATGGTATCTCTCGTCTCTGGTCTCGATATTCCAGGCTGCCTGCGAGGGCTACCCAGAAACGCCGGTGCTGGATTTCTCGGCAGGAGAAAGCAGCGCGTCTCGTTCTCAGCGCGTCAGAAAGGCGGGGCTGCTGCCAGCGGGGTCTGCTCTGCTCTGGGCTTCGGCAAGTATGGCTGCTCCGTCTCGTCACCACCGCGTGTGTTTGCATAGGGCAATATCGGTAATATTTATACCTTTAAGGTGCCGAGATTGACGTAAGGATGGACATAGATACGTCAATAAGGATGTCATACGACTTGCTCGTTAGCACATTCTTTTGCTGAAGTTCTCGGTGAAATCAAAACAATGGCCACACGGTTTTCCAGGTTGTCATAGGTTTGATTTGTTATGAGAACTCCATATGCCTTATCAGGGGCTGGAGGAATATCGCTTGTCTAATTAGATCGCAAGCGTTATGACCTAATCAGATAACACGTTCCTGTGCCGTAGTGTGGCTGCGTCAGATAACGGTATCTGCATCATGGGGGTTTTTTGCCTCATGGGCTGACTGCTAGTTAACTTGTTGGTTTGTTTGACCAGAATAGGGTCAGGAATAGGGGGATCGATTCAGAACCTATAGGAATACATCACACCCACTCCACGCTAACTATGGTCATATTTACTAATCTATGCATAGTAAAACATAGTACAACATACTATAGAGTATTGTGTATACCTTACCACCCCAAAATACATAAATGCATTTCGAAATTTTCAAATATACGGAAAAATTGCAGTCATATGTATTGTATGCACTTAAGCTGTATAATAATGCTAAAGTAATCACATTTGTATATATTGTTGGTATTTGGTATATGAGAAATTACACATGAAATGGCTCTTAATACAGAAAAAAATTCGAGACCATTCCATCACAGAATAAAATAACAATGAACATACCAGCGGGCAGCTAATGTCTATAAGCTATCTAAAATTAGAAATTTTAGTTCTCTAAGAATAGTTCTTACTTTAAGCAGAAGATAGTGTCCCGAAAAATATGCAAAAATATTTTGGGGCTTGCTGGAAAAAATGCTGTCCGTGAACTGGAGGGAAATTGTTCATGTGACTTTATTTTTAAAGTTGAAGGCCGAATTCAGGGAACGCCGTGTGCGAGCTTGCTCAAAAGTCTCTATTTCTGTTCCGGTGAGAACATCATATCATTTAGGCTTTCGAAAAAACTGTCAACAGCTTCCTGGGAAAGTTCCACTAACTCGGAAATAGGTGTAACCATGCATTCGTGCGCATGATTGTCTCCATTGACATTCTGATTCGCATTGCTGACAGAAGGTCGTACCTGATCGATGCTGCTTTCATCTTGAACTTCACTACCCCTCAATCGTAGTGGTGAAGCTTCCACGAATGCCGTCATCAGGATTGGTAGCCTTTGAGGGCAGCACAAAGCATGAACCTTTATTGGGCTCAACAATGTTTCTGCATCCATTGGCGCATCCGATTGTAGCGTCAGACAGGTGTCTAACACGCATTCTTCTCCGCATAGCAGACACCTTAATACAGGTAAAACACATCTTTGCCACATTGGTCGAAATGATAGAAACCAAGTCATGTTCAGGTCTCTAAGCCGGGAGAGTCCCAGGATTTTTGATATTCGGTCCCGGTATCCAATGGCTCGGATTGTTTCTTCCATTGTCGCCAGAGTTTTGTCTGTGACATGGGTTGCCATAACGAAAAATAAGGACTAGGAATAGGATTCCTGCAATTAGTCCCAGGATCAGGGGAAGTCCGCCAAAAATCGAATGGACGAAATCTGGAAAAATACCCAGTATGGCTTTGAATGGTGTTAATGCCATCGAAAATACTGTCTTAAATAACTTTGAGACCCCACTGGTATCAGAAATATTTAAGATTTCATTCAGGATTTCTGCGAAATTTATGGGGGAATTAGTTGATAATAAGGAGTGTATCTCTGCTGTCGTCCTTGCGACTTGGAGATCATATGTTTCTTTTGATGACGTGAGCCTTGTAGGCGTCTGAAGAAGCACTGTTTTCATTCTGCTTAAAGTATCTATTCGAATAGAAGTAATTTTCAAATTGGGCCATGCCCTTGCCTCCCTGTCTGGAAAGGAGCTGGGGAACAATGAGCGTCCACAGCACTTGACCTTCGCAGTCGTAGTTACGAGATAAGGAGTCCCGGGCATAAGACTACAACATCTGCGATCTACAATTTGAATGTAACTCCCATTGTAGAGTCTTTGAAAGAATGGTTCTATCTCTGTTGCAGGTGCGCCTTGCTGGTGACATGAACGGTTATTTGAGTTCCCTTCACAGGCTCCGTGCAAACTAATTCCATTACACAGAAGTGTACCGCTTAGTGACATTGCACAATTATTGCCACTAAGAAACACTTTCTGGCCTTTATTACTGACACATGCATGTGAATAGGGCAGGTTCCACGTTGTTTTAATGTACCCTTTTCCCAATTTTTCGTACATGCCAGCCTGTATATATTTTTGGCAGTATTGAAACCTGAAGGTTGAAATTGGAATATTAATTATCCCATGTATTATCCATTCACAAGACAGGTTGTTCTGACATTGTCACTGGTAATCTTTCGAGTTTCTCAATGCTCAGGATTGTATAATCAGCACCCTTTTGTGCCATACTGATTTGTCTATCAGTAAGGTTAAAGATATGGAATAGTGACGTTGTGTTGATTAAACGCCAAGGCACATAGCCTGAACGCAGATTTTGTAACGTCCAGCCAAGCTGTACAATAGAACGCAATTGAGACTGACCGTGTTGTAATAACAGTAAGTCTTGCGATAATATGTCGATTGCTGAAGACACAATGCTGTCCAGAGAAAAAATTCTGGAGGACAGAGTCATTAACCCATTGTCCACTACAGAAAGTGATTTTTCCAAATTAATACGGTCAATTTCCCGTATCCTTTCTGCTGTCTCAATTTGAGTCACCTTCCAGGCCTCATTGTATGCTGCATATACAGAGGCTGCTATGAAACGTTTTTGACGCTGTTTGCTGGTCCCATAGTGAAATCACGCAAGTCAGCACCATCAATAAGTAAAGTTAGGTGTTGCTTAATTTCTGCCAGTGTGGAAGTTTGTAGCCATTGAAGGCATAATTTGCCCACACTGTAGGTGGTTATTATCCCTGGGTGTTGTCTTTGAGGATATCTAGGGTCTGGCCTGGTCATTTTGAACCCCTGTGTTTTGTTCAGGAATCTGTCTTGACAGTTATTAGTATCTGTGGGCCAGATCAACCACTTTTTCCAATCTGGATGTGTTCTGTTTTTGTTTAATACATAATTTACGTCTATCTCTTCATCTGTAGAGCTATTGCTGTTCATTGTTGGTTTTGGAATAGACGGTTTATTTAAGTCTTTGATTTTGGCTAGGCCAAGACAGGTGGTTTGTTGAACAGTGTCATTTAAAAATATAATTTGTTCTGGGATCATGCAGGCTCGAAACAAAGATTCTATACCCTGTACTTGCCATTCTTTTGTACCCCAAACACTTTTCACTTCAACATGTTTGTCCCAGTAATCAAAACCAAAAGTATTCATTTTTTCAAAGAATGAGTCTGAATATATCAATTTCGTGTTTGTTATCATGTTCTTTGTCCCTGTCTTATTTGACAATTTGAAATAAAATGTTTCAGCATTACTTGTGTTAAAACCTGAAAAATATGAATATTTGTTGTAAACGGTTCTTGAGCTTCCTTTTGGAGGGGTTGCACAATGTTCCCATTGATTATAATTTAAAACATTTCTAGGTTGTGCAGATTTATGTAGAAAATGGTTACCATAGTGGTTATAGCAATACATACTATCATAATTTGTAGAACCCTGCAAATAATCATGTTTAGTAAAGTCCACATTTGTAAAGCGCACAATCACCCGTAAGGGTCTCTAGGCGCTGGGGGCCGTCGGGAAGATTAAGCGAGCTATTGCCCAGAGTCACATGGTGCTGGGCTGACCTGCCGCCGGAGCCGGGGATCGAACCCTGATCCCCAGATTCCGGAGTCAGTCGCCCTAGCCGCGGCGCCACACCTCTCCCCGACAGCAGACATTACTAAGTCAGACATCATATTATTAATGCTTTCGAAGTCCCAATCATCAGCAAATGAGCTTGGTTTTACAAAGTCACTCAATGAGATCTTAATTTGGTGTGGATATTTCAGGATTTCAACCGGACCATAGATTTCGTAGTCAGTGTTGTCCCAAGCTACCCCACCCGGTATAGGATTGGCTGTGAAGTTGACTGAAGAAAGTTCTCTTTTCTCGACGTGTGAAGATGTGTGTGGTTTGAGGATCAAGTTGATTTTCTGACTTGCTGTGTCCATTTTAGCATATTTTCCCTCAATGAAGCGTCCCAATGTTAGTATCATGATGAGCCAAAGTATGAGGATAAATGCACCAAAACCCACCCAAAATTCAATCCATGGAGAAATTAGATATGTTTCTTTAAGTTGTTTCAAAAGTACTTTAACTTTATCTTTAAAGGTTCTTGTTGATGGCTGTGTTTTTGATTCAGTGAAACCTTCAGAGGAATCATCGAAGTTTATGAAGTAGCCGGATGCAGTTCTGTCAATTGTTCCAATTGCTTCAGGATTACTGTTTCTTGCATATTCGTTTGTTACTTCATTATAGGTTGGTGTGTCTCTGCTAAATGTTTTTATTTGGGTTTTCAGAGGTTTAAGTTCCATTGCATTGTTGCATAGTCCTTGTTGTTCTTCTGTAGGCGTTTCGAATGTGATTAGCCTCTTTGTTAGGACCTCTGTACTGGTAGCAAACCTTGGTGTTCTGCTACTTATTGGGAGTCCACTTGGCCTACTATTTGTTATCGGCCACATGATTGTGGTTTTACCAGGTCGATGGATACAACTCGGTTCTCCTTTTTACCAGCAAGCGGCGGTAGTACAACTGATCTTGTCCCGTTGACAGACAAGACAGGAACTGCTTTTCTGTAAGAAGGCCCAAATTCCTTCTTTACCGCGATCTTTTCTCTGACTAGATCCCCGACTTTTGGAATCCAGACAGGTCTTGCTGGGACAGGTGGTGGTTCTTCAGTGGTTGTTGGCTGTTGTTTCAACTTTATGTTGCTCAGGTCTTTTCTTGTTTCGTTTAAGTCCTGCAAAATAGCCAAACGGTCTTTGATATCAAAGCTTTTTTCCTTCACCACTGAAGTTTGACTGTCAAGGTCAGAGATTAACATCCTAGTTCCAAATAATAATTCGTACAGACTGAATCCCTTCAGAGAATTTCTTGGCAGGTTATTTAGACTACGTTGGACACTTATTAGATGTTTGACCCACCCAGCTCCCGAACCTAATATCCTTTCCGTTATAGATTGCTTTATGCCTTGGTTTTTTCTTTACACCATCCCGTATCCCTCAGGAAGGAAGTGAGAAGATTCCCGCTGTGCTATGCTCATTTGGCCATGTTTCCCATCAGGCTGGAGGGCTAGAGTGAAAACAATGGTCAAACGTAGCATGCTCTTAGCGTATATGCCATTTTAGACTCGCAAATCTTTGTATAACAGTCCAGACGTCAGCCGAGTGCTGGCGATCTACATTATAAGTGGAAACTAGCCTGTATATGTTAATCGCAAGCCTTGCTTTTTACTGTTGATTTTTTCTGGAGTGAAACGACACGGTATTACACCGTTTCTCTCACCACTGCGATTCCTGTTGCAGTTTGGGCAGTTTTTTACAAACAGGGTGTGATGCAGGCTCATGCCTGGCCACCAGTACCTTGATTGTAGTTCTTCCAGAGAATCTTTTATTTTGAGGTGTCTGAGACCCTCGCCCATATGTGCGTCTGCGATTAACAAGTTTCTCCTGTCCATGTTTGGAATCACTCTATCCCCCACTCCAGGGATTCGAGCAAAAGGGACGGAGTTTGCATCGATTATGTATGTATAATTGAGTGGATAATTGATCGGTAGCGCTGAGCAGTCGCCTTTTGATGACGTTTTCACTGCCAGCACTGTTTCACCGTCAATATACTTCGCTGTACGCTTTTTTCGAACTACGGAAGCCGAATTAGTTGCTACCGCTGTGGCTGTTTCAGCCAATGAATTCCCTGCAACGTGAACGCCATCACGCTGATGACTCAGTGAGTGTATCACGTGAGTCTTTGGTAGTTCTCTTTGTAACAGAACTATTTGTTCCCAGAGCAGTTTTTGCTTTATTGTTGCACCTGTATCATCTTTGTAACCGTTTTGAATCCATGTCTGCAAATCCTTGTTATATGATTTGACGCAATAATATGAATCGGACACTATAAGTGTCGGGAATTCGCGATCCGCATTATCTAGCGCCATTTTCAATGCTAATATTTCAGTCTGTTGTTCTGAATTAGTTTCTACTGAGTGTGTTTTTGTTAATAGAGGTCTTAGTTTGTCTCCTCGCCACACTTCTTTTGTAATCTCACATGTGGGGTTGTATGCTTGTTCTCCCCAAACGGAGGGTTGAGCATGTCCGTCTGTATAGATTACACAGGCGTACTGTCGTAATGGCAGAATGTCGGCTGGTAGAGGGAATGTTCTTTCATATTCTATATTTTTTAATTCCTTTAGTTCTGGATCAAAGTAGTAGTATACTTTGTCCGTTGTGATTGAATTCACCCATTGTATCCACTTTGGATTCAATGCTGTGGTTGGTAAATTACATGGTGTTGTTAATGCCTCAAAGGCTGATTCTGCTGTTCTGACTGTGATATGTCTACCGTCAGCTTTATCTTTTTCTTTCGCTAATGCGGTTTGAACTGCATGAACAATGTTTTCTGTAATGCTGAACTTCTTTTCAGCTTCTGTGTACAAGTGTGATTTGAATGCAATTGGTACCTTTTCTCCCTCATTAGAGGTCAGGTATGTGAATCCGCATCTTCCTGGGATGACTCGAATCACAAGATTGCGTGTGTTGTCACGTGTTTCTAATTTTGTTTTAATTAACATGTCTGTTTGTAAGGATCTCAGAATTTCTGTGTGTATTTGAGTCCAATTGGTTCTTTTAAAATCTGGTTTTATCAGATCATAAAGGGGTTTGACCCTTTCTGCGTAATTTGCAATGTATGTTCTTCCGAAATTTAGGAAGCCTAGAATTGACTGTAGGTTTTTTAGTGTTCTAGGTGCTTGGAGTACGGCACATTTCTCTAGGAAATTGTCAGCCAGGCTTTTGCCTTCACTTGATAATTCATATCCTAAGAACAGGACTGTCAGATGGGCAATTCTGGATTTTTTAAAGTTGAATTTGTAACCCTCTGCTGCGAACCCAAGTATTATGGTGTTCACTCTCTTCAAGTGAGTCTCCAAATCATCATCTGTTAAGTATATGTCGTCGACATAAGATAATGCTTCGTCATCATATGTTTGTAGTAATTCGGTTACTCTCGCTGAGAATACTCCCGGGCTGTTCTTGTACCCCTGGGCTAACCGACAGAATTGTTTTTGAGTGCCATTTATTGAGAACGCAGACAAATATCTGCTCTCTGGTGCTATGTTTTGACAAAAGAATCCATTAGAGATGTCTAATGTTGTTTTGTATTTTTTGCGCACTATGTTATTCATTAGTGCAGCACTATGCGAGTTTTGCACTGCAAAAGTTTTGCAACATGAATTAAGGTGTCGGTAATCCAAAACTAGACGGTATGAATTGTCTGGTTTGGAGACCGGAAACAAAGGGTTGTTCATTTGTGAGGTGCAAGTTTCAATCACCCCCTGGTATTCTAGCTGATCTAGGATTTCTTTTACCTGTTTTTTAGCTTCTTGCTTAATTGGGTACTGCCTTTGTGCAGTAGGTTGTGATTTTAACTGGATTTTGTGAGGAGGAGAGTCCTCATCCCATCCTACGTGATTTTTATATAAAGCAGGAGCTTGAGCTACTGCCCACTTTCTAGCAAGTGTGTATTTTTTATGAATTGGGATATGATTTGAGAAGGCAGGCATAATTGTGCATTGTACCTAATCCACCTGAGGCGGAAGCCGGGAGTTCTGTTTGCTGAAAAACTTGAATTTGTTGCTTTTAAAATTGTATTTTGTGTGTTCTTAAACCACTTAGCACCCACTCCCTCACGCTTACCTGCTAACCCTAATCAGCCGATCCAAGCGCTGTCAGGGGCAGGAAACGCTTGCTCGCCGCCATCCCTCACCTCGAGGAGCCACGGGACACGCCCACTCCTGTTGGCCACGCCCATCCCTCGCTAGTACTAAAGCGCGCCTGATTGTTAGAGCCGCATTGTACCTAATCCTCCCGAGGCGGAAGCCGGGAGTTCTGTTTGCTGAAAAACTTGAATTTGTTGCTTTTAAAATTGTATTTTGTGTGTTCTTAAACCACTTAGCACCCACTCCCTCACGCTTACCTGCTAACCCTAATCAGCCGATCCAAGCGCTGTCAGGGGCAGGAAATGCTTGCTCGCCGCCATCCCTCACCTCGAGGAGCCACGGGACACGCCCACTCCTGTTGGCCACGCCCATCCCTCGCTAGTACTAAAGCGCGCCTGATTGTTAGAGCCGCATTGTACCTAATCCTCCTGAGGCGGAAGCCGGGAGTTCTGTTTGCTGAAAAACTTGAATTTGTTGCTTTTAAAATTGTATTTTGTGTGTTCTTAAACCACTTAGCACCCACTCCCTCACGCTTACCTGCTAACCCTAATCAGCCGATCCAAGCGCTGTCAGGGGCAGGAAACGCTTGCTCGCCGCCATCCCTCACCTCGAGGAGCCACGGGACACGCCCACTCCTGTTGGCCACGCCCATCCCTCGCTAGTACTAAAGCGCGCCTGATTGTTAGAGCCGCATCGTACCTAATCCTCCTGAGGCGGAAGCCGGGAGTTCTGTTTGCTGAAAAACTTGAATTTGTTGCTTTTAAAATTGTATTTTGTGTGTTCTTAAACCACTTAGCACCCACTCCCTCACGCTTACCTGCTAACCCTAATCAGCCGATCCAAGCGCTGTCAGGGGCAGGAAACGCTTGCTCGCCGCCATCCCTCACCTCGAGGAGCCACGGGACACGCCCACTCCTGTTGGCCACGCCCATCTCCCCAACGCCCATCAACGCTCCATAAAATATGTGCCAGCATAGGGAGCGCAGCGGACGGGCGCAGCGGGCGCGCCGTCAGCACGCCGAAGGCGCGCCAAAGGCAAGCCCGTCTGGGCCCGTCCGGGCCCAGCCGGCCCCAGGCCCAGTCACTCTGTCCTTATTGGCCCGCAACGACCGGACTTACACTCGCGCGGACTTATTATCCTTAAACCCCAACAAACAGCCCGCCTGCTCACGCATCCTGAATGGAGACACCTATTTTACTGGCTGTGACACCTGCGACCCTGCCAATCAACACTCGGCACCCAAGGGTTTGCACCTAGGCCTACTTAACTGCAGGTCGCTCGTAAAACACTCACACGAAGTGAACCTTTTAATTACAAACAATGCCCTAGATATTCTGTTTCTAACAGAAACCTGGCTTACCCCCAGCAGTGGCCCAGACATCGTTCTAGCACTCCCCCCCGGATACGTCATGTGCTCACTGAATAGACCAGAAGGGAGGGGAGGTGGACTAGCGATAATTCTTAAGGACACCCTCACCTGTAGAACATCTGATGGCAACATCAAGGGATACGAAAGCTGCCATTACACAATACAAATATCCCCAGTTACCTCGCTGTCAGGGACACTGATATACCGTCCACCAGGCAATCTAGGAGACTTTTCGAACAAAATTATCGACCAGACGTCCATCAAATGTACCTCCACCACTAACTACCTATTACTAGGAGACTTGAATGTACATTTCTTGGACCCTGATGACAAGCAGGCCAGTGAACTACTCCAGGATTTCACCTCAATGGGCCTTGATCTCAAAAACCCACGGGCCACTCATGAAAGAGGGCAACTGCTTGATCCGATTCTTTCCAATATCTCCAATCTGAGAACGCTCGACCATATCCCCCTTCCCTGGACGGACCACTTTTTGGTCTCCCTAGTATGGGACATCATCACTCCGCCCCCTCCACCTCCCAAAACCAGAACGTATACCAGACGTTGGCAGAGACTGGAACCAGACGTGTGGGCAGCCAAACTCAGGAAAAACGCCCCGCCTCCCCCCCACGACACCTTAGCAGGGGACAAAGAACTCAGTACCTGGATTACCCAATCGCTCGACGCCATTCTGCCTAAAACCCACTCTCTGAAATACATCAAGAGAGTTAATCCCTCACCCTGGTACACTCCGGAACTCAACCTTCTTCGCAAGATTTGTAAAAGGAATGAACGTATCTGGAGGAAGGAAAAAACCATGGAACAAAAAGAGTCATTCTGTTCCTCTGTAAAAACTTACAAAAAAGAGCTCCGTGACACCAAAACTAGCTTCTACGAGAACAGAATTAAAAATGCCGCTTGCTCGGCCCATGAAACCTATTCAGTTCTTAAAGAACTCCTCCACGCCCCTGACCCCCCACTCAAATACCTTGACCCCAAAGAAGCTGAAACTAAATGTAACAACTTAGCCACCTTCTTTGACGAAAAGATTCAAAAAATTCTTCTTACCATACCCCCCCCCGATCAAGCCCACACAGAGCAGGATCTCACTGCCACCTCTACCTATCCTCCTTTGCCACTAGCTCACCCCCAACCCTTCCTGGATGCCTTCGGCCCCGTAACAACGGAAGAAGTAGGAGCAACGCTGGCCCCAATTAAAAGTGGCTCCCCCCTCGACCCTGCACCCCTCCGTTTCCTAAAAAAAGTGTCGAGCACCATCATCCCCCCCCTTACGGCCCTGATCAACTCCTCCTTCACGGAGGGCATAGTCCCCTCCAGTTGGAAAACGGCAGCTGTCAAAGGTCTACTAAAAAAACCTTCCTTAGACCCGCGGGACCTCACCAACTACAGGCCCATATCCCTCCTTCCTGGAAACAGCAAGATCGCAGAGAAGCTGGTAAACAAACAATTATCATCTTACCTAGAAAGCAACAACCTCTTAGCGGTCTCCCAGACAGGGTTCCGTCCAGGTCAGGGCACGGACATCGCCCTCCTGGCAGCGGTAGAGAAGGCCAGAAGCATTCTGGACACAGGAGGATCAGTGGCAGTGATCCTCCTGGACCTCAGTGCGGCCTTCGACACTGTAGACCACCCAACCCTAATCCATCGACTGGGAGAGATCGGACTAAAGGGTATGGCCCTGAAATGGTTAGAATCCTTTTTATCAGGACGCTCCTTTCAGGTGCGGGAAAATGACAGCTGCTCATCCACCTTCCC
Source organism: Lissotriton helveticus (assembly GCF_964261635.1). NCBI lineage: Eukaryota > Metazoa > Chordata > Amphibia > Caudata > Salamandridae > Lissotriton > Lissotriton helveticus. The sequence goes on from NW_027611655.1 coordinate 263,043, forward strand.
CCTCCGGTGCGGAGTACCACAGGGCTCATCCTTGAGCCCCACGTTGTTTAACGTGTACATGGCCCCACTGGAGAAGAGGGTCAGTTCGTTCGGCGTGTCAATTATCAACTACGCCGACGACACTCAACTGGTCGTAACCCTCTCACATCCCCACTACGCCCCATCGGATCTCCACAGCTGCCTCTCCGAGGTCCACCGATGGATGAACATCTCTTCACTTAAACTGAATGGGTCCAAGACCGAGATCCTCTTGATGGGCCACAAGGGGCTCTCTCTACCATCTCACCTTTGGCCTAGTTGCCTAGGTGACCCTCCTACACCCAAGGAAGAGGTCAAGAGCCTTGGTGTGTGGATTGAGAAGGATATGAGCTTTAAAACCCAGGCTAAAAAAACGGCAGGGACATGTTTTGGGCTACTCAGAGCCTGCAGGAAGGTCTTCCCCCTACTCCCTGAGACCGCAAGGAGGCTCCTCATTCAGGGTCTAATCCTGGCAAGATTAGACTACTGTAACTCCATCTACCTGGGAGCCCCTGAAGCCACCCTGAACTCACTGCAAAAAGTCCAAAACGCCGCCGCCCGCCTACTCACGGGCAGATCTTCCGCCAGGCCGGCTCTTAAATCCCTCCACTGGCTCCCAGTCAGAGAAAGGGTCGTCTTCAAGGCCCTCTGCCTGGCCCATAAAACCCTCAACAATAATGGTCCCCCCCTTCTCAAAGAACTCCTAATCCCATACAAAGCGGAGAGAGACCTCCGGTCCGGTGCAGAAAATCTTATCGCAGTCCCGAGAGTTAGGAAAGCCAAGACCGGTGGCCGTCGCTTTTCGGTTCACACGGCAAAACATTGGAACCATCTACCACGGAAACTCAGGACAGAACCGAACTACCTCCAGTTTAGAAAAACCCTAAAGACCCTCCTTTTCCCGCAGACATAAGTTCATCAGACAGCTAAAACCCTTGGAGAATCAGGTCAGCGCTGGGATGCTCTTTGAGTTACTACGCGCTTTACAAAACCATTAAATAAATAAATAAATAAATAATAATTACTTCTTCGCTATGAGGGCACTCCCTGACAAACTCTGGTGGCCAGTCTTTTTCAGCTAGAAGGATGTCATAACCCTTGGAGAGATTATCCCAAAATAGTCCCCTGATTTTTCTAGTCTTATCCCCTTCTATACGTAATGTTATTTCATATATTTTGTGAGGTTTGCTAACTCTGGTGTCTGCAGTTTCCACTTGAAGATATTCATTCGTGTCCACTGTCTCCAGATGATTCATCAGGACTTTGCGAGCTATGCTCACTTCTGCTGCGCTGTCTAGCATTGTCTGAGCCCATTCTCCGTTTTTCAGTTGTGTCCTCAGTATTCTCGGCATTGTTAACTATTTTAATGCTGGCTACCTTCTTTTTTGGAAATTGTAATTTCTTTTTTAGCTGAGCAGGTTCCTTGTCTTTGGACTTGGCGTGCTCTTCTCTTTGTTCTGATCGTCCTCTTCTTTCCGATTTCTGCGAGGAAGTCTGAAAAGATTGAGAGGGACGTGTATCAATGTCTTGATATCTATCAGGCTTTTTTATATTATCCCTATTTCTAAGGTTATATCTTTTCCCAGAGGGGTCACTTTGGGGTGACCTGTGTCTTAGGTTCGGAGATTTTTCTCTCCGCCTAGGAGACCTTCCTCTGGACTGGAATTTCTTTTCTTTAGGATTGGATTGTTTGTTTCCATCCCAGCTCTTTTTCTGTGATGTTGAATTATTATTAAAAAATAATTTTTCAGGACTTTCAATCAGTTGTGGTTTTACTGGTATTCCACCTAAACTATCTCTACCTAGTTCCTCATAGGACTTTTCTATGATTCTGGCAATTTCAGCTGGTTGGTCTGCTATATCTGTCTCTTTTAACCTGTGGCGGATCGCCACGTTTGCTGCTTCTCCCTTTATGTTGGCTAATAATATAGCCGAGACCTGCTTGAAGTCTTTCAGTAATTTCATACCAAGAGTTAAAGCGGGTTCTGGACCATATTCGTCTTGAATTTGTTTTAGCACATCTGGTATTACCGAAATGGATGGAACACCGTGCGTTTTTGTGTAAATGGAAGCAAAGACTGTACCCCAAGTGTCACAGTCCTCAATGTGTGGTGCGATTCCCATTGGAAGACAGATAGTCAGAATCCTGTGTTTTTCTAACGGGGTGGTGTCTGGAAACACCGCCTCTATTTGGGTGATTTTCTGTGCTAACCAGAATGGTATTTGTTCCCGTTTAGCCGGTACTTTACCTAGGCAGGACTGTATGTTCTGTGGTGTAATTTTATTTGTGTTCCCCTGGTGAGGGGTCAGCTGTGGAATTTTAATTGCTGGTTGTATTGTTGAAGTCCGCATCACATATTGGACTAATTGTCTATGTACTTTTATTAATTGTTTTAGTTGTATTAAAAGATCTGCTGCAGACATTCTTTCGATGTCTGGATGTGGTGTGTATCCGGCTAGGACCGGCCACGTTGCTCCTGGTCTTCCTAAAGGACCGAGCCTGGTGATGTGATTATTATGTTTTAGGGCGCCATCAAATAAGAGCAGATGCTCTTGAAATTTGAGTGGTACTTCCACCTCCTCGAAAGGAGTGTACATTTCAGGAGGTTCCTCTATTTTTTAATAGTGGAAGTACTTTGTTACAGCATTTGCTGCTGGAAAATTTATCCATGAATAGTATACCTCTGTCTGCCGATATTCGTGTGCCTCAATTACGAATATGACTGTGCCACCTCTAGGTGTCAGTCCGTTTTCTATAAGCTTTAAGGTTATAGATTTCCTTTTGATGACCGGGATGAGTATTATATCCTGGTCTGCTTCTTGTAGTGCAGTATCAGCTGCTGCTATTTCAGCTGCTAATCTAACTGCCTCTCTTTCATCATCACTGTCCATTTTACCGACAGGAAGCTTATTTCTTTTGTTTGCAGATCAGGTTTCTTATGGAAACAAAGATTAGATGCACAATATTTTGGAACAGTGTATCCTTCAACGTTGACTAAACCAAGAACCATACATAGGAGTTCCCTCCTGCGAGGTCTGGCGGATATGACCTTTCACCCACTCCAGACGTCTTTGGAGTATTATGGGAAAAAGGGGTCTGAGTGAGAAAGCACGACTGAGTTACTCTAAATGTCTTACGTTCGTTTTATCGCCCTTCCAAACGCGTTGGGCGCCATGTAGTGTAGTTCCTATTATCCCAATAGGCTCTGCGCATTGGAATAATACCTTCAATAGTATAGGCCTAGACCAGACGTTAACTAGGTCTACTACTGTCGATATTAGACTTAAAGTTTTGGGTTTGCCAGCTAGCTCAGAGTTCACTAGAAACTTTCTCGAATAGGCAAGGAGGAGTTGAACCTCCCTGGATAGACAAGAAGGGATTTAGTTTCTGACAACCATAGAACATGACAACTTTGCTCTCCCCTAATCAAGAGTGTATCTCGAGAGTCGTGTGAACAAAAGGCAATTTATTTTACTCAGTCAGTACGTGCATTCTTAGTCTCATCAGATTGTAGAGAAAAGGAAGAGACGGGCGTGTTCAATAAAAGATGTTATTTATTGATCAGTCTCTTTTCTCATACAAGAGAAATGGATCGATATTATTGCAATACTTATAGTTAAGTAGAGTGCATACATTAAAAGCAGAAGTATAAAATAATACTGTAAAAACATTGATATGGTTTCTAAGCCATATGAAGGTTTAAAATGAATAAAATATATACATACACATATACATTTGACTAATCGTACTCAACTGGTGTTTCTAGCTACGCCTACCCCGTGTACCTGACCTAAGCCTAATACGTGGGCGGGGATAGAAAGTTACAGTTTAAGTTAAGTTTGTTTTGCCAAGTGACTGACTAAGGAATTCTCTGCGAGGGGTTATTCAGTTCTGTACCTGGAATTTAGGATGGATGAGGGATGGTATCTCTCGTCTCTGGTCTCGATATTCCAGGCTGCCTGGGAGGGCTACCCGGAAGCGCCGGAGCTGGATTTCTCGGCAGGAGAAACAGCGTCTCGTTCTCAGCGCGTCAAGAAGGCGGGGCTGCGCCAGCGGGGTCTGCTCTGCTCTGGGCTTCGGCAAGTCTGGCTGCTCCGTCCTCGTCACCACCGCGTGTGTTTGCATAGGGCAATATCGGTAATATTTATACCTTTAAGGTGTCGAGATTGACGTAAGGATGGACATAGATACGTCAATAAGGATGTCATACGACTAGGTCGTTAGCACATTCTTTTGTTGAAGTTCTCGAAGAAATCAAAACAATGGCCGCAGGGTTTTTCCCAGGTTGACATAGGTTTGATTTGTTTTGAGAACTCCGTATGCCTTATCAGGGGCTGGAGGAATATCGCTTGTCTAATTAGATGGCAAGAGTTATGACCTAATCAGATAACACGTTCCTGTGCCGTAGTGTGGCCTTATCAGATAACGGTTCCTGCATCATGGGGGTTTTCTGCCTCATGGGCTGGCTGCTAGTTAACTCGTTAACCAGAATAGGGTCAGGAATAGGGGGATCGATACAGAACCTATAGGAATACATCACACTAAATGGCCCCATAATATCAATTGCTACTTTCCACCATGGCCCACCACATAAATGTACTGTTTGCAAAGGTACCACCACTAGTTTAATCACTTTGTCACTTGACTTGCATGCATTAGATTCCCTCACCCAGCAATCCACCATACCATCCAAACCAGGACTCCAACTTTGTTCTTAAACTTTCCACCTCATGCTTGACATCCTACAATGGCCTTCATGTCCTAACTTGATAATGTTCTCGCACTTCCCAATAGGCGATGCAAACATATCTCCTCTTAGGACAATACCATTAGAAAAGGATAATTCCTCCTTTACCTTCCAAAATGTGCTAAATTCAGCTTCCAATTCCCAGTCCAATAGCCGCCCATTTACAATGATTTTTTTTACATCCAACAGCACCACATCTTTTTCCATTTCCTCTATCCATTTCACCTCAGGCAACTCCAACCCATTCACCACATCTCTGTTCCTACAACACATCACGATTCCACTGGTAACTGTGACAACCTATCAGCACCACAAGTATTTTTTTTTGGAACACATACAATATCATAATAATACGTTTGCAACTTTGAAGCCAATCGTGCTAACTGTGCTCTTATATTTTTCCCACCTCCTGTTTTTGAAATATTCACTGAAGAGTCATGGTTTGCACAGATTTTGAATTTCCTGCCCCGAACATACACCCTGAAACACTCAAGCTGGAGCGAGTAATTCTTTCCCTATCATTGAAAATCTTCTGCCCACTTGTGTCAGGGTGCGAGATGCATATACAACCACCCACTCATTGCCATCCTTCTTTAGTGATAGAACAGCTCCTACTCGGTAACCACTGGCACCCACAGATTTTTTTTGTTTGTAAAAATATATCTTTATTTATAAAGATTTTGGTGCACGATACATTTTAACCAATCTCTTGTAGGGTGGTGTACTTTTTACCAGTCCAAAGTGTGGTACTCGCAGACATGTACTTTGGTGGTTTCCATCTAGATTCATTAATATATTAAGACTTACCCCATGTTGGGGGGTCTTTTATGATGCTTTTATTAGCCATTTGGCCCACTCTTTATATTTCCATATTTGGCTAGCTTCGCCTGGCCTACATTTTTAATGTCATACATTACATATATCGTTCATTCGTGGTCAGTTGTTTGTGGGAGAAAAGTAATAGGTTTGTGGAGATCCCCAGGTTTCTTTCCCCGCGTTGATTATTTTCCATGCGGTCTCTTTGTCTGCGGAGGATAGATCCAGGCCGTAGAGAATGGAATATTCTCATGTTGTAGGTTTGTCATGGAGGTGATGTGTTTTAGGAGCTTGCCCAGCTTCTTCCATAGTTTCTGTGCATAGGGGCAGATCCACATCAGATGAGTTGTGGTTTCTTCGTGTAGGCAGCTTTCTCTGGGGCATTTTTGTGCTCTCGCCATCCCTCTGCGGTCTTGGAACTGTCTGGTGGGGAGGCATTCATGGACAACCATCCAGGCTAAGTCTCTTTGCTCATTGGTCAGGCGTTTCCAGCTTACTTGTTTCCACGTTTCAGCTGTCTTTTTTTCCAGGCAGTTGGCGATAGTGTTCATTGTTGTTTGATTTTCAATGTCTGTGGACAGTTGTCTTGCCGTACTTTTCTCCCCGATGTCTTGTAGTAGAGCTTTGTTGTACACCATGAGGGGTTTCTCGGCGTATGTACATTGGGGGTGTGATGAGGTCAAAGACTTTGTTTGTTACTGAATAGAGTTTGAAACGGTGGAACAAAAAGCCTGCGTGAAATTTGATGTACGATGCACTTTTTGTGTTCTTGCTGTGCAGGCTTCGGTAGCATAGCATGAAATATTTAGTGAGCAAAAAGTCTCCGACACTTGGCATTTTCTTCCCTCCTTTGTCATGGGATTTGAAGATGAGTTCTCTTTTCAGTTTTTCCGCTGTAGAGTTCCAAAGAAAGGTAAAAAGTAGCCTGTTCAGTTTTTGTGCATGGCTTTGGTTGGAGGGAAAACCACAGCTATGTATAAAAGGATTGGTAGTATAACTGCTTTTGTGAGCAAGATTTCCCCTTCCAGGGTTAGCTTTCTTGTGCGCCAGAGGTCTAGTTTGTTTGTGACTTTCTTTGTTGCTTCTTGCCAGTTTTTTTCCCCCTTTGTGTCTTGGGAGAAGTGGATACCTAAGATTTTCGTGGGCTCTGTGGTGGTCTTGACTGGTAGCTTGGTTAGGTTGTCCCATTGGCCCTTGGTGAGAACTGTTGTTTTCTCCTCGTTTAGGGTTAGTCCGGATGCTTGGCTGAAGATTTGTCCATGCAAAATAGTTCTCTTCACTGCTTGTGGTGTTTTGCAGATTACTGTGAGGTCGTCCATGTAAGCAATGCATTTGGCCTCCAGCCCTTTGGCTCCTGGTATTAGTGTCCCTCTGATGAGTTTGTCTTTTCTGATTTGTATCAGTGAAGGTTCCAGGGCACATGTGAAGAGGGCTGGGGATAGGGGGCAGCCTTGACGTACTCCTGTCTGGATGCAAAAGGGGTTAGACAGTGATCCATTTATATTTACACAGCTAGCTGCGTTTGTATATAGCATTTCAATTGTTTGTATGAAGACGTGGGGGAACCCCATCTTCTTTAGTACTTGTAGGAGGAAAGTGTGCGCTACTTTGTCAAAGGCTTTATTGAAGTCTATTGCAAGGTTGCCGACTGTTTCTTTCCTGTCTTTAGCTGACCAGATTGTGTCCCTCAGTATTATAAGGTTGTCCCAGATTTGTCTGCCTGGGACTGCGCAGGTTTGATCTTTGTGTATTACGGTTCGTAATAGTTTCTTCATCCTGTTGGCGAGAACCTTTGTGAAAAGCTTGTAGTTCACGTTTAAAAGGGAGATTGGTATCCAGTTACCAATGTTTTTTTCTGGTCCTTTTTTGTGTATCAGAGATATTATCCCATGACAAAAACTGTCTGGGGCGGAGTTGTTCCTTACACATTTATTAAACATTTCTATTACATCGGTGGCTATGATTGGCCAGCAAACTTGGTAGAAATCCCATGGGAGCCCATCCACCCCCGGCCAGGTAGCTTGTTACTTTTCTGTAGAGCTTGCAAGAACTCTTCCCCTGTAACCTCTTTCTTCATAAAATTACTTTCATTAGATGACAAACAGTTTTCAATTAGGTCAACATGTTGTGAAATTAAATCCTGGCTTTCATTTCCTTTTTGGTACAGTTTTTCATGAAACACTCTTGCCACTTTTTTACATTGTTCTGTCCCTTCCTGACTTTCCCCTCCTCGTCTATCAGCTCCTGAATTTCTTTGTGAACTTGTGTTTTTTTTCCTAAACAAAAAGGAGGTGCATTTTTCTCCCTCTTCATAGTGTTTTACTCTGGCGTTGAAGATAGTCTCCTTCTCTTTTTCTTCTAAACATGTGTTCATTTCTTGTTTTGCCTTTGTCATTTATTGTTGTACTTAGCCACCTTCTTTGACGAAAAGATTCAAAAAATTCTTCTTACCATACCCCCCCCCGATCAAGCCCACACAGAGCAGGATCTCACTGCCACCTCTACCTATCCTCCTTTGCCACTAGCTCACCCCCAACCCTTCCTGGATGCCTTCGGCCCCGTAACAACGGAAGAAGTAGGAGCAACGCTGGCCCCAATTAAAAGTGGCTCCCCCCTCGACCCTGCACCCCTCCGTTTCCTAAAAAAAGTGTCGAGCACCATCATCCTCCCCCTTACGGCCCTGATCAACTCCTCCTTCACGGAGGGCATAGTCCCCTCCAGTTGGAAAACGGCAGCTGTCAAAGGTCTACTAAAAAAACCTTCCTTAGACCCGCGGGACCTCACCAACTACAGGCCCATATCCCTCCTTCCTGGAAACAGCAAGATCGCAGAGAAGCTGGTAAACAAACAATTATCATCTTACCTAGAAAGCAACAACCTCTTAGCGGTCTCCCAGACAGGGTTCCGTCCAGGTCAGGGCACGGACATCGCCCTCCTGGCAGCGGTAGAGAAGGCCAGAAGCATTCTGGACACAGGAGGATCAGTGGCAGTGATCCTCCTGGACCTCAGTGCGGCCTTCGACACTGTAGACCACCCAACCCTAATCCATCGACTGGGAGAGATCGGACTAAAGGGTATGGCCCTGAAATGGTTAGAATCCTTTTTATCAGGACGCTCCTTTCAGGTGCGGGAAAATGACAGCTGCTCATCCACCTTCCCCCTCCGGTGCGGAGTACCACAGGGCTCATCCTTGAGCCCCACGTTGTTTAACGTGTACATGGCCCCACTGGAGAAGAGGGTCACTTCGTTCGGCGTGTCAATTATCAACTACGCCGACGACACTCAACTGGTCGTAACCCTCTCACATCCCCACTACGCCCCATCGGATCTCCACAGCTGCCTCTCCGAGGTCCACCGATGGATGAACATCTCTTCACTTAAACTGAATGGGTCCAAGACCGAGATCCTCTTGATGGGCCACAAGGGGCTCTCTCTACCATCTCACCTTTGGCCTAGTTGCCTAGGTGACCCTCCTACACCCAAGGAAGAGGTCAAGAGCCTTGGTGTGTGGATTGAGAAGGATATGAGCTTTAAAACCCAGGCTAAAAAAACGGCAGGGACATGTTTTGGGCTACTCAGAGCCTGCAGGAAGGTCTTCCCCCTACTCCCTGAGACCGCAAGGAGGCTCCTCATTCAGGGTCTAATCCTGGCAAGATTAGACTACTGTAACTCCATCTACCTGGGAGCCCCTGAAGCCACCCTGAACTCACTGCAAAAAGTCCAAAACGCCGCCGCCCGCCTACTCACGGGCAGATCTTCCGCCAGGCCGGCTCTTAAATCCCTCCACTGGCTCCCAGTCAGAGAAAGGGTCGTCTTCAAGGCCCTCTGCCTGGCCCATAAAACCCTCAACAATAATGGTCCCCCCCTTCTCAAAGAACTCCTAATCCCATACAAAGCGGAGAGAGACCTCCGGTCCGGTGCAGAAAATCTTATCGCAGTCCCGAGAGTTAGGAAAGCCAAGACCGGTGGCCGTCGCTTTTCGGTTCACACGGCAAAACATTGGAACCATCTACCACGGAAACTCAGGACAGAACCGAACTACCTCCAGTTTAGAAAAACCCTAAAGACCCTCCTTTTCCCGCAGACATAAGTTCATCAGACAGCTAAAACCCTTGGAGAATCAGGTCAGCGCTGGGATGCTCTTTGAGTTACTACGCGCTTTACAAAACCATTAAATAAATAAATAAATAAATAATAATTACTTCTTCGCTATGAGGGCACTCCCTGACAAACTCTGGTGGCCAGTCTTTTTCAGCTAGAAGGATGTCATAACCCTTGGAGAGATTATCCCAAAATAGTCCCCTGATTTTTCTAGTCTTATCCCCTTCTATACGTAATGTTATTTCATATATTTTGTGAGGTTTGCTAACTCTGGTGTCTGCAGTTTCCACTTGAAGATATTCATTCGTGTCCACTGTCTCCAGATGATTCATCAGGACTTTGCGAGCTATGCTCACTTCTGCTGCGCTGTCTAGCATTGTCTGAGCCCATTCTCCGTTTTTCAGTTGTGTCCTCAGTATTCTCGGCATTGTTAACTATTTTAATGCTGGCTACCTTCTTTTTTGGAAATTGTAATTTCTTTTTTAGCTGAGCAGGTTCCTTGTCTTTGGACTTGGCGTGCTCTTCTCTTTGTTCTGATCGTCCTCTTCTTTCCGATTTCTGCGAGGAAGTCTGAAAAGATTGAGAGGGACGTGTATCAATGTCTTGATATCTATCAGGCTTTTTTATATTATCCCTATTTCTAAGGTTATATCTTTTCCCAGAGGGGTCACTTTGGGGTGACCTGTGTCTTAGGTTCGGAGATTTTTCTCTCCGCCTAGGAGACCTTCCTCTGGACTGGAATTTCTTTTCTTTAGGATTGGATTGTTTGTTTCCATCCCAGCTCTTTTTCTGTGATGTTGAATTATTATTAAAAAATAATTTTTCAGGACTTTCAATCAGTTGTGGTTTTACTGGTATTCCACCTAAACTATCTCTACCTAGTTCCTCATAGGACTTTTCTATGATTCTGGCAATTTCAGCTGGTTGGTCTGCTATATCTGTCTCTTTTAACCTGTGGCGGATCGCCACGTTTGCTGCTTCTCCCTTTATGTTGGCTAATAATATAGCCGAGACCTGCTTGAAGTCTTTCAGTAATTTCATACCAAGAGTTAAAGCGGGTTCTGGACCATATTCGTCTTGAATTTGTTTTAGCACATCTGGTATTACCGAAATGGATGGAACACCGTGCGTTTTTGTGTAAATGGAAGCAAAGACTGTACCCCAAGTGTCACAGTCCTCAATGTGTGGTGCGATTCCCATTGGAAGACAGATAGTCAGAATCCTGTGTTTTTCTAACGGGGTGGTGTCTGGAAACACCGCCTCTATTTGGGTGATTTTCTGTGCTAACCAGAATGGTATTTGTTCCCGTTTAGCCGGTACTTTACCTAGGCAGGACTGTATGTTCTGTGGTGTAATTTTATTTGTGTTCCCCTGGTGAGGGGTCAGCTGTGGAATTTTAATTGCTGGTTGTATTGTTGAAGTCCGCATCACATATTGGACTAATTGTCTATGTACTTTTATTAATTGTTTTAGTTGTATTAAAAGATCTGCTGCAGACATTCTTTCGATGTCTGGATGTGGTGTGTATCCGGCTAGGACCGGCCACGTTGCTCCTGGTCTTCCTAAAGGACCGAGCCTGGTGATGTGATTATTATGTTTTAGGGCGCCATCAAATAAGAGCAGATGCTCTTGAAATTTGAGTGGTACTTCCACCTCCTCGAAAGGAGTGTACATTTCAGGAGGTTCCTCTATTTTTTAATAGTGGAAGTACTTTGTTACAGCATTTGCTGCTGGAAAATTTATCCATGAATAGTATACCTCTGTCTGCCGATATTCGTGTGCCTCAATTACGAATATGACTGTGCCACCTCTAGGTGTCAGTCCGTTTTCTATAAGCTTTAAGGTTATAGATTTCCTTTTGATGACCGGGATGAGTATTATATCCTGGTCTGCTTCTTGTAGTGCAGTATCAGCTGCTGCTATTTCAGCTGCTAATCTAACTGCCTCTCTTTCATCATCACTGTCCATTTTACCGACAGGAAGCTTATTTCTTTTGTTTGCAGATCAGGTTTCTTATGGAAACAAAGATTAGATGCACAATATTTTGGAACAGTGTATCCTTCAACGTTGACTAAACCAAGAACCATACATAGGAGTTCCCTCCTGCGAGGTCTGGCGGATATGACCTTTCACCCACTCCAGACGTCTTTGGAGTATTATGGGAAAAAGGGATCTGAGTGAGAAAGCACGACTGAGTTACTCTAAATGTCTTACGTTCGTTTTATCGCCCTTCCAAACGCGTTGGGCGCCATGTAGTGTAGTTCCTATTATCCCAATAGGCTCTGCGCATTGGAATAATACCTTCAATAGTATAGGCCTAGACCAGACGTTAACTAGGTCTACTACTGTCGATATTAGACTTAAAGTTTTGGGTTTGCCAGCTAGCTCAGAGTTCACTAGAAACTTTCTCGAATAGGCAAGGAGGAGTTGAACCTCCCTGGATAGACAAGAAGGGATTTAGTTTCTGACAACCATAGAACATGACAACTTTGCTCTCCCCTAATCAAGAGTGTATCTCGAGAGTCGTGTGAACAAAAGGCAATTTATTTTACTCAGTCAGTACGTGCATTCTTAGTCTCATCAGATTGCAGAGAAAAGGAAGAGATGGGCGTGTTCAATAAAAGATGTTATTTATTGATCAGTCTCTTTTCTCATACAAGAGAAATGGATCGATATTATTGCAATACTTATAGTTAAGTAGAGTGCATACATTAAAAGCAGAAGTATAAAATAATACTGTAAAAACATTGATATGGTTTCTAAGCCATATGAAGGTTTAAAATGAATAAAATATATACATACACATATACATTTGACTAATCGTACTCAACTGGTGTTTCTAGCTACGCCTACCCCGTGTACCTGACCTAAGCCTAATACGTGGGCGGGGATAGAAAGTTACAGTTTAAGTTAAGTTTGTTTTGCCAAGTGACTGACTAAGGAATTCTCTGCGAGGGGTTATTCAGTTCTGTACCTGGAATTTAGGATGGATGAGGGATGGTATCTCTCGTCTCTGGTCTCGATATTCCAGGCTGCCTGGGAGGGCTACCCGGAAGCGCCGGAGCTGGATTTCTCGGCAGGAGAAACAGCGTCTCGTTCTCAGCGCGTCAAGAAGGCGGGGCTGCGCCAGCGGGGTCTGCTCTGCTCTGGGCTTCGGCAAGTCTGGCTGCTCCGTCCTCGTCACCACCGCGTGTGTTTGCATAGGGCAATATCGGTAATATTTATACCTTTAAGGTGTCGAGATTGACGTAAGGATGGACATAGATACGTCAATAAGGATGTCATACGACTAGGTCGTTAGCACATTCTTTTGTTGAAGTTCTCGAAGAAATCAAAACAATGGCCGCAGGGTTTTTCCCAGGTTGACATAGGTTTGATTTGTTTTGAGAACTCCGTATGCCTTATCAGGGGCTGGAGGAATATCGCTTGTCTAATTAGATGGCAAGAGTTATGACCTAATCAGATAACACGTTCCTGTGCCGTAGTGTGGCCTTATCAGATAACGGTTCCTGCATCATGGGGGTTTTCTGCCTCATGGGCTGGCTGCTAGTTAACTCGTTAACCAGAATAGGGTCAGGAATAGGGGGATCGATACAGAACCTATAGGAATACATCACACTAAATGGCCCCATAATATCAATTGCTACTTTCCACCATGGCCCACCACATAAATGTACTGTTTGCAAAGGTACCACCACTAGTTTAATCACTTTGTCACTTGACTTGCATGCATTAGATTCCCTCACCCAGCAATCCACCATACCATCCAAACCAGGACTCCAACTTTGTTCTTAAACTTTCCACCTCATGCTTGACATCCTACAATGGCCTTCATGTCCTAACTTGATAATGTTCTCGCACTTCCCAATAGGCGATGCAAACATATCTCCTCTTAGGACAATACCATTAGAAAAGGATAATTCCTCCTTTACCTTCCAAAATGTGCTAAATTCAGCTTCCAATTCCCAGTCCAATAGCCGCCCATTTACAATGATTTTTTTTACATCCAACAGCACCACATCTTTTTCCATTTCCTCTATCCATTTCACCTCAGGCAACTCCAACCCATTCACCACATCTCTGTTCCTACAACACATCACGATTCCACTGGTAACTGTGACAACCTATCAGCACCACAAGTATTTTTTTTTGGAACACATACAATATCATAATAATACGTTTGCAACTTTGAAGCCAATCGTGCTAACTGTGCTCTTATATTTTTCCCACCTCCTGTTTTTGAAATATTCACTGAAGAGTCATGGTTTGCACAGATTTTGAATTTCCTGCCCCGAACATACACCCTGAAACACTCAAGCTGGAGCGAGTAATTCTTTCCCTATCATTGAAAATCTTCTGCCCACTTGTGTCAGGGTGCGAGATGCATATACAACCACCCACTCATTGCCATCCTTCTTTAGTGATAGAACAGCTCCTACTCGGTAACCACTGGCACCCACAGATTTTTTTTGTTTGTAAAAATATATCTTTATTTATAAAGATTTTGGTGCACGATACATTTTAACCAATCTCTTGTAGGGTGGTGTACTTTTTACCAGTCCAAAGTGTGGTACTCGCAGACATGTACTTTGGTGGTTTCCATCTAGATTCATTAATATATTAAGACTTACCCCATGTTGGGGGGTCTTTTATGATGCTTTTATTAGCCATTCGGCCCACTCTTTATATTTCCATATTTGGCTAGCTTCGCCTGGCCTACATTTTTAATGTCATACATTACATATATCGTTCATTTGTGGTCAGTTGTTTGTGGGAGAAAAGTAATAGGTTTGTGGAGATCCCCAGGTTTCTTTCCCCGCGTTGATTATTTTCCATGCGGTCTCTTTGTCTGCGGAGGATAGATCCAGGCCGTAGAGAATGGAATATTCTCATGTTGTAGGTTTGTCATGGAGGTGATGTGTTTTAGGAGCTTGCCCAGCTTCTTCCATAGTTTCTGTGCATAGGGGCAGATCCACATCAGATGAGTTGTGGTTTCTTCGTGTAGGCAGCTTTCTCTGGGGCATTTTTGTGCTCTCGCCATCCCTCTGCGGTCTTGGAACTGTCTGGTGGGGAGGCATTCATGGACAACCATCCAGGCTAAGTCTCTTTGCTCATTGGTCAGGCGTTTCCAGCTTACTTGTTTCCACGTTTCAGCTGTCTTTTTTTCCAGGCAGTTGGCGATAGTGTTCATTGTTGTTTGATTTTCAATGTCTGTGGACAGTTGTCTTGCCGTACTTTTCTCCCCGATGTCTTGTAGTAGAGCTTTGTTGTACACCATGAGGGGTTTCTCGGCGTATGTACATTGGGGGTGTGATGAGGTCAAAGACTTTGTTTGTTACTGAATAGAGTTTGAAACGGTGGAACAAAAAGCCTGCGTGAAATTTGATGTACGATGCACTTTTTGTGTTCTTGCTGTGCAGGCTTCGGTAGCATAGCATGAAATATTTAGTGAGCAAAAAGTCTCCGACACTTGGCATTTTCTTCCCTCCTTTGTCATGGGATTTGAAGATGAGTTCTCTTTTCAGTTTTTCCGCTGTAGAGTTCCAAAGAAAGGTAAAAAGTAGCCTGTTCAGTTTTTGTGCATGGCTTTGGTTGGAGGGAAAACCACAGCTATGTATAAAAGGATTGGTAGTATAACTGCTTTTGTGAGCAAGATTTCCCCTTCCAGGGTTAGCTTTCTTGTGCGCCAGAGGTCTAGTTTGTTTGTGACTTTCTTTGTTGCTTCTTGCCAGTTTTTTTCCCCCTTTGTGTCTTGGGAGAAGTGGATACCTAAGATTTTCGTGGGCTCTGTGGTGGTCTTGACTGGTAGCTTGGTTAGGTTGTCCCATTGGCCCTTGGTGAGAACTGTTGTTTTCTCCTCGTTTAGGGTTAGTCCGGATGCTTGGCTGAAGATTTGTCCATGCAAAATAGTTCTCTTCACTGCTTGTGGTGTTTTGCAGATTACTGTGAGGTCGTCCATGTAAGCAATGCATTTGGCCTCCAGCCCTTTGGCTCCTGGTATTAGTGTCCCTCTGATGAGTTTGTCTTTTCTGATTTGTATCAGTGAAGGTTCCAGGGCACATGTGAAGAGGGCTGGGGATAGGGGGCAGCCTTGACGTACTCCTGTCTGGATGCAAAAGGGGTTAGACAGTGATCCATTTATATTTACACAGCTAGCTGCGTTTGTATATAGCATTTCAATTGTTTGTATGAAGACGTGGGGGAACCCCATCTTCTTTAGTACTTGTAGGAGGAAAGTGTGCGCTACTTTGTCAAAGGCTTTATTGAAGTCTATTGCAAGGTTGCCGACTGTTTCTTTCCTGTCTTTAGCTGACCAGATTGTGTCCCTCAGTATTATAAGGTTGTCCCAGATTTGTCTGCCTGGGACTGCGCAGGTTTGATCTTTGTGTATTACGGTTCGTAATAGTTTCTTCATCCTGTTGGCGAGAACCTTTGTGAAAAGCTTGTAGTTCACGTTTAAAAGGGAGATTGGTATCCAGTTACCAATGTTTTTTTCTGGTCCTTTTTTGTGTATCAGAGATATTATCCCATGACAAAAACTGTCTGGGGCGGAGTTGTTCCTTACACATTTATTAAACATTTCTATTACATCGGTGGCTATGATTGGCCAGCAAACTTGGTAGAAATCCCATGGGAGCCCATCCACCCCCGGCCAGGTAGCTTGTTACTTTTCTGTAGAGCTTGCAAGAACTCTTCCCCTGTAACCTCTTTCTTCATAAAATTACTTTCATTAGATGACAAACAGTTTTCAATTAGGTCAACATGTTGTGAAATTAAATCCTGGCTTTCATTTCCTTTTTGGTACAGTTTTTCATGAAACACTCTTGCCACTTTTTTACATTGTTCTGTCCCTTCCTGACTTTCCCCTCCTCGTCTATCAGCTCCTGAATTTCTTTGTGAACTTGTGTTTTTTTTCCTAAACAAAAAGGAGGTGCATTTTTCTCCCTCTTCATAGTGTTTTACTCTGGCGTTGAAGATAGTCTCCTTCTCTTTTTCTTCTAAACATGTGTTCATTTCTTGTTTTGCCTTTGTCATTTATTGTTGTACTTTCATCTCTCGGCCATCTAACTTGTGAAGGAGAGCTATTCTATTGTTTTGTTTGCACCCACCAGTCTGCCATGGATGTGTGATGTGGTTTGTTGTCTCTTAGGTCTTTGTATATTGCCTCAAAATCCTTCAGTGCGCCTTCTTCTTGGAGGAGGGTAACATTCAGTTTCCAATACCCTTTCCCTCTTTTCTTGTTTGCTTGTATCTAGTAGGTGTCGGTTATCAAGGAGTGGTCTGAGAAGGATGTGGCGGTGATGTGCTATTGTGTGGTGTTGATGTTTTTGTTGCAGAAGATGAAATCAATATGTGCTTTAGTGGTGCCTTTGTCTGAGTGCCATGTAAAATGTGAGCAAGGCTTGTGTTTGTCTCTGTATGTGTCTTTTAGGTTTATGTCTTTGAGGAGAGCGTGCAGTGTTTTTACTGATATGTCTAAGTTGTAGTTGGTTGCTTTCCCTATCCTGTCTTTTTCTTTTAAAATGCAATTAAAATCCCCTACTAGGAAGGTAGGGTGTGAACCTGTAAGGAAAAATGTGATTATGTTAAACAATTCTTCCCTTTCTTTTTTGTCTGGTAATGCATAAACATTACATTTTTGGAAACGTTTCGGCATTCAAGTTAATTGTGGTTAGCATTGCCCTTCCTGCACTTATAATAGTTTCCTTGGTTATTTGTGTATTACTGTTTTTGCAAAGTATTGCTATGCCCGCATGTTGTCCCCTCCCCCCTGACCATGCAGATGGAACTAGTGTCCACCAGTTTTTTTCCTCTGCATAGTCTTTTTTTAGGTCTAAAGAACATTCTTGCAAGCAAATGATACCCGCATCCACATTTTTGCAGTATTCCATTACTGTCAGTTTCTTTGAGTGTTGCCCAAATCCTCTGATGTTTAAAGGAGCGAGTGTGACCGCCATTAGTATTATTTGTGTACTCATCATGAGATGTGTTTTTTTATGAGGGTGACCATGGTGAATCCATATTTTCTGACATCCCACCATTCATTATGGGGTTAGTGGACCATATTCCTCTGTTATCCCCAAGAATGGAGAAAAGATGGCGTTGTTTGTGTCCTGTGATTTGGCTGGTAATTGAGATTCCTGCGTTTCTGGGATCTCAGTTTCCTCCTGAACCTCCTCAGGTTCTGTAGCACCTTGAACTGCCCCTTTACTACTATCTCTTTTGCTTTGGGGAATTGTTTTTTTGGGGGCGTGGTTTGGCGTTTTCCTGTTATGGTTTCTGTGGCCTTTCTCTTGTGGCTTTTTGGGAGTTTCCACCCTTCATCGTCCATGTCGTTTTGAGTATCAAGCTCTGTTTTCTCTTCTTTCCCTCCTGCTTTTTTTTCAATGTCTGGCTCCATCTGTTGAACTGCTATCACAGTTTGGGAGTCAAAGGGTGTGTTGTTTCCTTGTGGTTCATGGGTTGTGTTGTTTGTTTTGGTCTCTTGCCTTTGTGAGTTATTTTCTTGTTGTTGTTCTGTGTTATTAGTTTCACTGTTCATGGGATCTGCTTGTTGGTTTTGTTCTGTGTTTTTTATGATTTCTTCTCTGAGTTTCTCAAGAGCTTCCAGATGGTCAGAGTCTATGTCTATTTCTGGATCTTGTTTGGGCCATTCTGTTTGATCTTTTAGATTGAAGGGGTAGTTGTTTTTGCTTGTTGATGCGCTCTCTCCTTTGTCTTTTGTTACCTGGGCATAGGAGTTTTTCCTCATGGGACATGAGTTGAATAAGTGTTTGTCGCTCCCACACATATTGCATCTCTTTGGTTTGGGGCATTCAAAGGTTTTGTGCCCGGTTTCATTGCAGTTCTTGCGTACCTCTTTGTTGCAATTTTCTTTGATGTGTCCAAAGGTTTGGCAGGATCTACAGAAGGTGGGTTGGTTGGGATAGTTGAGAAACCCTTTGTTTGCCCCTTTAGAGAAGGTAGCGGGTGGGTGTCTGAGGTTCCCCATGCCTGTTTCATCTTGTTTACGTTTGCATAGGTACCTCCTTTTCCCATTCCACACTCCCAAGGAATTTTTCTGGTGCCACCCCCCTCTGATTGTTTCGCAGTATTTACGTAAGAACAGGTCAACATCTTGATCAGGGACATATGGGTTATACATGTGGATTGTTATTGGGATTTCCTTTATCAAAGTTGCATTGGTCATGGTTATTCCCTTCATGGCCTCTTCATTTTAAAAAAAAATTGTGCCATACATTACGTTGCCTACTGTTGCTTCGTTAGTGAAATTAAATTCATACACTCCCCTACTGCGATATACCTCAATACATCTTAATTGATCTATTCCCACTTTAAACAATTTTTCGAGTATTTCAAAAACAATGTATTGTAAACCTTTCACATTTCTTTCCTCCTCATGGACTTCAATTTTAATTGTGTCCTTGCTTTGGCACATTTTTATGATATTGCGAGCCTGAGCCCATTGCGCTCCATGCTGGCGCCATCTCCCAGGGAGAAATAGTTTCCTGTGTATGTGCTTGTTTGGTCAGTCCCTGCTCAGCCATTTTGGTTAAGAGTGAGGGAGGGAGAGAGGGTGACCGGCTAGGAATGGTGAAATAAGAAACCCCCGTTCAACTCAGTAGCACTCGGTCTGTTGTCCCGACACTCACTGTTGAGCTCCTGGTCGTGTGGAGCTCGGGTGGGAGGCGACGGACGTGCGCTCGATTTTGCAGTGGGGGGGGCAAAATCCAGAGATCTTACGCTGGAGCGGTATTCTTCCTACACTGGGCAGTCTGGTCCTGCGGGTCAAGGGCAGAAGGGGCCCCGAGGTGGCAGGGGTGGCGGGTGGGTGGACGTGCGTGTCAGGGTTCCGGGCTCAGGTGCGAGATTCCCTCAGAGGTGGGGGGAGCCCAGTCGGCCGGCGGGCTCCTGGTTGCGGTAAAATTGGAGCGGCCCTCGGTCCTTTCGTCCCTACAGCTATGTGCAGTGACCAGTCATCCAGGTGATGCAGGTGTCCCTCAAGTTTGGCTTTCCCAGGTAGCGCAGCCTCGCTCCAAACAAGCCAGATACGAGTCCGAGCCCCTTAGTTGGCCTTCCCCGAGTTCTCCCTGGACCCCTCCTCCCTCAACTCGTCGGTGCGCAGCCTGGTCTCAGACAAGTCAAGGAGTGCAGGCCCAGCACCTTCAAGTGTTGGGGATTGGAGTCAGACCTCCCAGCCAGACCCCAGACTAGGTGAACCTACCTGAATCCACCCCCATTACAAACAACTTCAAACATGGCGCATTTGCAACCTTAATCTTGATTACTACACACTCCTCCTTGTGTTCTTGCCAACAACGTAATGTCACATTTTTCTTTAATAATGCTTATTAATTATCCAACATATATGGAACGAAGCTTTTGGATCATCAATGTCCCAACAATGACACCTATAGGTTATACCAATGCTTTTTAGGTCTCGCGTATAGCGTTGCAGTGCATCGCTTTGCGAGGCATGCTGTATACACTATACACAGGGTAAGCTTAATTTAAGCTCCGCCCACTCTACACCCATGTTTTTGATTAGGTTACATCATAAATGCAGTGTTTTCATTGGTTTTCCCATTCTTAGTCACTCCTCTTCACGGCCATTTTGTCCCTTTACCGTAATGCTATTTTTCCGTTTGTTCCCCCTCTTTCCTGTGTGTAAATGTAAATGTGAATTTGTGTATACATTTAAAGCGCACTGCCGCCCCATCTCGGGGCATCCTGGCGCTGTATATACCGCTGTGGAACCCATCCTGGCTTTCCCTGTGAGATGGCCCCTCAAGGTGAAGCCAGGCATCCCAGCGCTGTTGGGGCCGTTGTGGAGATTAAGCAAGCTATTGCCCAGAGTTGCAGAGTGGGACCCATGATTAGAGTAGGCACCGAGGCGAGAATTATCGAGTCCGCGGACATTGAGCACAAGACCCTGCCGCGTCGGGAATTGAACCCTGGTCCCAGGCCTGACCTCTGCTTCAGGGTCTGCCGCTTCTAACCAGTGAGCCACACTTCTCCACTCCTCCTGCTCCTTCTCCTGCATTCTGTCACTTTTTAACCCCCTGCACCACGACCCGTACCCCTCCCGTTCCAGCCTTTTTCGACTCCCGCACTTTAAAAAAAATGCAATAGGGCTTGTGTAAATACTAGTCATCTAGCATTTATAAATGCTTATTTTTCCTGGGATTGGCTGACTCAATGCGCACTCTATTTTGCCTGACTTCCTCCCGGCCTGCCCCTCACTTCCGTTTCTCTTTGTCATCACTCTGCCGACTCGTGAAGTACTTCGGCGCACTTCTTCAAAACATGATAATTGATGCCTTGATCCTGTTAGTTATTTTGAAAACGTGTGGTGTTTGTCCTTCCAATATTCATGGTGTGGTTTAGAGGAAGGCTGTGACCGGTTAGAAAGAGGAACCAGGGACGGCCTTTGGAACATGGAGTCTTTGGTAAGCCTTGCAAGACGCCGAGCTGAAAGCGGCAGTGGTTGGAGAGGTGAATCTATTTGGGGAACGACTTGAAGAGCCTTTTTCTAATTTTACATAAACAGTTCCCCCCACATTTTGCTTTACTTAAACAACCAGCACGACTCCTGAACAGTTAGTGCCGACCTTGAGGTGCCGATAAGGTGCCGCCAGTATTTCGACGCCATGATGTGGGAGGCGAGGGAGAAACAAGCCAGGGTGCCTGCGCCCCGAAAGAAATGTAAATGTAAAAGTGCTGTCCTTCTGATAGAAACTTATATTTTAAAAAAAGGTTTGCACTAGGTCTGATTTTATATCATGAAACACAAAATTTGGAAATACTTGTTTTATTTGAAACACTAAATCTCTTTGCGCATATTCTTTATTATAGTTTGTAATACAATTTGAAAGGTATACTTTGGATATTCACAGCTCTTACAATTTGGGACTTTATACAACTGTGAATGAAAGTGATGATTGCTCCAACCAGCATTCATTTCTGCAGCTATATGGTTGCATCTGCGGGGATGGAATTAATCAAAGAGCTGTCGTACATTGCCCTCCGATTCCTTTAACTTGCTTTAATTCTCCATGAAAGGCGTATGTTACATTTTCTACGTATTTACCTTAAGATGAAACAAACATTGAAAACATTTTTTTAGCCACGTCACTGGCCCCGCCTCCTCATTCCATACTTTTGTTATGCACTTCAACCGCTTGCTGGGTTGTCATACGTCAGAACCACGTAGCAGTTTCTAGGTGGGCGTCCTTTGGAGCACCACCCCCTCACACTCCACCTCCTTTGCAGAAGTTCTCTAGTTTCCAAGGGCCAACCAGGTGCAACTAGCTCCAGTGTTTGCCTTCTGGTACTTGCACTATCCTTATGGCGCCAATAGAACAACTAATCCCATGACACAGATAAAACATTCTAGACGGGATAAGTAAAGCATGTATCTGTAAAAAACTTGAAAGAATTCTTTTTTTTGTAGGGGTCTCCCGCTGTCTTTCTATTCAAGCTTAAGGTACACCTGTAACCACAATGTGCGCTTGCAACCAGTGCTGAGACATAACTCCCTGATTTCCAACAAAACGGCATTTCGGAAAGATTGTCAACTCTCAACGCCACTCAGCGCTCCAACATCAGAGCTAATATAGCACTTTTAATAGGAGGGGTACATCGCCAGAGACAGATTCTAAGGGAAGATCATAGAAACATATGTGTAAGGCACCTCGGGTTACTTCGTTCCAACCGCCTGTCCGTGTTCATCCTTTTAAGGTCACGCGTAAGCTATTCCTGCTGTAGCTGCAATCTTGTTTTACATACTCCTCTGCTCGTCACGTGGTCTGATCGCGTGTACTGTACTGCATGATTTGGACATTATTTTGTGGCAGGGTGGGATGGGTTAAGTACGCTTGATGCAGAGCGTAGCAGAGAATCTGTAGCTCACGTTTGAATCTTAATAAGGGGAAAGAAGTAGGCATAACGGCTAAGGCGCTCGACCTCAGACCTGGGACACCCGGTTTGAGTCTAGGTAATGTCGCCAAACCTAATGTGATTCTGGGCAAATCACTTAATCTACCCGTGCCTAACAAAATGAATGTGTGTCCTTGTGTAACTTAACTGGTGCTATGTAAAGTGCTCTGATACCCGGTTCGGGTCAAGTTCGCGCTATATAAAACTCTGGAAAAAAATAAAAATTTTAAAAAAAGATAGTCCAGAGAATCTTATTGTCCTTTGCAGAGATCTTTGTGAAACCCAAAAGCCAAAAGTTACCATCCTCCTAAATGGTTCATTTTTAATAGGCTTGCTGCAATCATCTAAATATAACTAGCAAGACGAAAGGGTGCATCTTTGGAGAACGTATGTATTCTTACAGTGTTTTCCTCCCAACACTACAAACGTACTAAAACGTTAATGTTTCTGATGTCGATAATATGAGCAGAGGTGGACGAGCCAACAAATGAAGTATCGTAGAACCTGTGAACGAGCCAAGCCCTGAAATTATTTGCTATGCAAAAAACAAACCAAGGAAAATATAATAGATTCTATTTAAAATGAAACAAGCATTAGCAAAGGCAATATGTCTCACCTACGAAAGAGCTATTGGCTTTGCCGATATATTTTAGCCTTGTTATACACCAGTGTGGTTACTGTTCAGCATGACTAAAAGTTTGTGTCATAGAGAAAGCAGAGTCCAGGGCTGGACTGGGAACCAAAACGGGCCCTGGCAAAGTGCTCGGCTAGCCCCCCTCCCCCCCGGGGGGTTGTGGGTGCCGCCGAGCAATTTGCCAGGGACGGTTTTCGTCCGATTCTGTTACAGGGCTGAATTTGCAGCTAAGCTGCAAAAACGGCCCTCTAACAAAAACGGCCCATAGGGCCCCCAAACCGGCCCCCCACCCGTGCGCGCGCACAGGGGGATTGCCCGGTGCCTGCTACGGCCAGCCCGGCCCTGGCTGAGTCTGAGCGTATGTTTGTGTCCTTTAGTGAACAAGAACAGGTGTAGTCCTTTCTCTCTTTCGCATGTATCTGCTCTCTGCTAATTAGCTGTACTGGCGACACTGGACCTCAGAGAGATGTTCGGTTGGGCTGGAGGCAGCCGACGTGGCAGACCTCTATAGCATCCACACCCTGTGGCACTACGGCTCTCTGGGACTCCGAGCCTCCGTCACAGGTGTGAGGGGGTGTCACAGTAATGCAGCCGGCAGCCACAGACAGACCTTCTCTGAGAAGGGGGTTCTGAGGCAGAGATATTGATACGAGCAACAAGTGTGTGAGTGGGTTAATGCAACATATAAAGTATAGGTAAAGGGGCGTTGATGATCTCAAAGCTCTAATAATCCCATTTCACTTGTTTGTTCATTTACGAAGCTGACTCTCTTGGTTATAGCATTAGCGTTAATAAAAACTGTATGTGAAGCTTTAGTACGATTCTTCATTTAAGTGTTTCTAAATTCATCAGTCCTGCGGCAGTTCAAAGGCTGAGTTGGGATAGGAGATTCAGATGGTACATTATCAGCGAGCTGCTTCCCCTTTCATCTCCAATCAAAGGACATTCGCGTCCAATAAACTTAAATCTGGATAAAACAATTGTTATTCATCTTTTTGATGCCATCCCCTAAATAATCACAACGGGTGGGTCTCTGGGAGCGCAGTCAATTGCTGCAGTTATTAAATATGTTTATTTTATCTACCTACCATAAATGCACAGCTGGGTTAATTGATGAAGTGGAGAAGAAAGGGGAGGCCTCAGGCTGGTTTCTCTCCCTCACCCATTCTTCAGTTCCATTGCCCTGCCGGGCCTCCCTGCCCTCTCTGTTTGTTTTTAATTCTTTTCTGCACCCCCCATGCAATTGCACAAGCTGTGACCGCCCAGGCTCTCACTGCTATTGTGCTTTGCACGCTATGCACTGGGTGAAAGTGAACTTTGGTGCAGTGTTAGCTGCAGAACACGGCCTCCATCTCTCCCTGCAGCCTGCGGCCGCCCACCTCCATCATTAACATTTTATGCCTCTTGATTAGTTAATTCAATATTCATTAAATACTAACATTTTCTATTTTCCCCAATTACAGCAAGTTATAACAAACATCTGGCTACAGTATGAAGCCAGCCCATTCTACAGAGAGAGCCCCGGGTGCTTAATTTTGTGAGGCGAAGCTTATCCTTATTATATTATAAACTACTCCGGGTGAGGTGGGACCGGCTGACTCACTCCGTTGCTGTATCTGAAGAGGAACATCCAGGTGCCCTGTGCATAGAAACAGCTGCTTCTGCCCGCTTTCGTTGAACCATGTACATAGAAACAGCTGACTCTGCCCGCTTTCACTCCACCCTGTCACCTGCTAACTCTCTCTCTGTGCCCACCTCCCTCTCTGTGCCCACCTCTCTCTCCGTGCCCACCTCTCTCTCTGTGCCCACCTCCCTCTCTGTGCCCACATCTCTCTCCGTGCCCACCTCTCTCTCTGCGCCCACCTCTCTCTCTGTACTCACCTCTCTCTCTGCGCCCACCTCTTTCTCCGCACCCACCTCCCTCTCTGTGCCCACCTCCCTCTCTGTGCCCACCTCTCTCTCTGTACCCACCTCCCTCTCTATGCCCACCTCTCTCTCTGTACCCACCTCCCTCTCTGTGCCCACCTCCCTCTGTGCCCACCTCTCTCTGTGCCCACCTCCCTCTCTGTGCCCACCTCTCTCTGTGCCCACCTCCCCCTCTGTGCCCACCTCCCTCTCTGTGCCCACCTCCCTCTCTGTGCCCACTTCTCTCTCTGTGCCCACCTCCCTCTCTGCCCCTTTCATTGTTATCACATCTCTCAACTGTACATTCCATAAGGATGGTGGAGTGCATACATGGACATAAAAAACATTTAAAAGTTATAGTTTAATATCTACTAAATTGTTAACAACATAGTAAGTTTACAATTCATAGCAATTACACTGTTTGTCCTTCCTTGTCAGGGGCCGTTTCTGGCTCAGACACATCAATTGCACCAAGGTCTCTGTAACAGGCTCTATTGGCTTTGCCAGTGATTCATTTCTAAAAACGTCTAGCACAATACTCTAAGAACCCGGAAACTTCCCTTAGAAAAGTAGTGTGCCTAACTACGGTTCGTATCTTCCTACTAGCGGACTGATACTCTGCCCCCTTCGTTCTTAAACGTTCGCTCTTTATCGTTTTCAATGCCACAAAGAGCCCTGCTTTTATATGAAAGTAAACAAGCATGAGGCGCGCACAGGATTGTGGGTATGCAGAGTGCTGGTGACGTGCTGAAGGTTCCTCTGGAGCCTCCTGACCTCTAGCGACAGGAAGCTGCTGTTACAGCTCCTGCTCCTTCACGCAGGGGCGCGTCAGTCCTTCGCGCAGGCGCCTCGTTCTGCGTCACGTGACCTTGTGACGCCTGCGGGAGCCTCCTCTCCTCAGCAGCCGAGGAGGCCCCACCCCCCCCCAGTCATCTCACATTTCAACCAGTCACGGAGTTTCTTGTACAGAAACCCTCCAAATATTGAACAGTCTTTCGCTTTCACGGCCCCTCAAAGTGCGCGTGATCCGCGTGATTGGAATGTATAAATATTGTACTTGTGAATAACTGAATGGTCTGTTCGCGCAATCCTGATAAAAAAATATCACTTTACACCGATGACGTGTCAGTCGCTCTCAGGAATGCCTGTGTGTGCACAAGTGCAGGCGCTCCTTATAATTTGAAACAAATACCTGTGTGGACTGTAGTGATAAATCGGGTGTTCGCCGCAGAGGCTTCTGGGTATGCAAATGACTGGCAGGCCACGCCCCCTCCAGTGACAGCGAGGCTCCTGCAGCAGCCCCATGGGGACTTGTGCTCTTGGATCTCAAATGTATCATTTCCGTCTAGAGTCGGTTTCCAGCAATGGGGGAGGGGGGGGAGTACACTGTATTTGTTTCCTTCCTTGTCAGGGCGTAATTACTGAACAATTTCTTTTACTGTGTGTATTATAAAACAGAGGTTTACATAAAGGAGATGCTTTGAAGGTCTCTCCGTGAGAATCATGACTGCCTGGAAGTGACAGCACAGGGAGATAAAAATAGATAAACTTCCCTAAAGAAGCTTAAATAGCGGCTAACGTACATATGCGCTAGAATTGGACGCTGACACGTGCAGAAGAGCGTATTGTTTGTTGGGTATGACTACTACACAGCTCATTAAAGCCCTCTAAACATTGAAGTATGAGTGTACGTTTATGAGTTAAAATATCGGAGTTAAATTACCAAACCTGGGGGCATATTATCAAGGGGGTTTATCTCCGCTTTTTTGGCTTTAAGAGCCAAGAAAACGGAGATGAAATGATCTCCCTATTACCTAGCTGGCGCTAACACCAGTTAGCGACAGCTAGTAGGAGATAGCGACCATCTTGGGCCCCACTTTGCATGTCAGTGATATTTATCACTAATGACATGCAAAGTGGGCGTGCCAAGATGTTAGCGACTGGAAACAGTCGCTAACATCGCTATCTCCTATTACCAACTTTTGGAGATATTCGCGCTAAGCGCGAATATCTCTAAAAGCTAACACCTGCCCCTGAGCAGTTCTTAGCCATGTTATCCAATGGGAGGTGGATAACATGGCTAAGAGCATTAGCTCGGTAATGCATGAATATCGCTGACTTTTCAGCGATATTCATGCATTGCAGCCGATTTTTATCGCATTTGCGATAAACCTTGGTAATACCAAGGTTTATCTGCGATAAAAATCGCCGCAGCTTAGCGGTAAATTTTTGTCTCTAACCAAGCAATAGCGATAATTATCGCTATTGCTTGGTAATATGCCCCACAGTTCTGTCCCGGGAGCTGGACGCTCTGTGAGCAGAAAACGAAGTCCCCTGACAACATGAAACCTCTTTTATCCAGACTCTGTTCTGATTACGCACAGTTTGTTTTATTTTCTGATTTGTAAATGGCACATTTGGGATGCCCTGACTTTGTATCCGTGTTCTTCAGTGTAGCACAACTTGGCAGGCGTAAAGTTCAAACGAAAGAGCCAACTTTTGCCATTGCAAATGGTACATGTAGAGGGTGGCTTGGCAGGTGGTAAATATTGTCTAGGTGCTCCAGTGTGGTTTTTTTTTGCATCTGGGAGAAGTACGGGCTGGGAGATAAGATCTTTGCTCCGAAGACCACATTTTGGTCATGTGGAGATGAGTGGATTGGAGTCCAGATGCCCTTCGGCAGTCTTCAGTGTGGCCGCTCCACTCACTGCCTTTCTGTGTAGCCCACACATGGGTGCATGGTAATGAACCCTATCTCCAAAGGCAGACAAAGCAGTCTGTGCCCCAGTTTTTGTGTCTCTTTTAATTTCTGAAACTGGGTTCTTTAGATATATATATTGGCGACCCAGTTAGCTTGTGTCGTAGGTGACTGTCTAGTACTCTCATACGGCTGCACCACCCCCGTGTAAACCTTCATATGGGTGATTGCACCATAAAGGCAGAAACAAGCACGGTCCTTCATAACACGAAACTTAGAATTCTGTTTTTGATTGCATTTTTTTTTTTGTCTCTTGTTCCAACTAGCTTCTGTGAAGTGCCATTTTAGCTGCCTGCAGTTTAAGTGCTGGATTAAGTGTGGTCTCTTAACAAAGGATGTACGACATTACAACGCATGCTTTTACCACGCATGCTTTTACATCGCTAGTTTTACAACGCATACCATTATAACGCACAGTGCTTTGGGGCGCTGGATAGTGAATAGTTTAATTTACTATTCCAACTCCAGTCCCCGTGGATAGTAGGGAAGGTGTTGGATAGTACATTAAACGTATTCCGTATCCTAGAGCGCCCCCCAGCGCAATTTGTTGTAATGGTTTGCGTTGTAAAAGTTGCGTCGTAAAGGCACTGCGTGGTAAAAGTTGCATTTATTTATTTATTTATTTGCAGGTTTGTACCGCGCTGGCTTCACTCCCTAAGGAGTATCTCCGCGCCTTTGGCTTCTACAATAAATTAAGAGGAAGAGTCTTTAAAGCTGTTCTGGTTTACTGTTTAAACAAAAAGGTCTTCAGAATTTTCCTAAAAGGAAGGTGGTCTACGCATAGCCTGAGGGATATAGGGAGGCTATTCCAGAGAGAGGGTCCAGCTATTGATAGTGTTTTAGCTCCATGTCTGGCCTTCTTTGCTCTGGGTACACACAGGAGACCTTGTTCACTTGATCTGAGTGTCCGAGTGGGAATATAAGGTATAAATTTGGTGGTCAAGTATGCTGGACCCATCCCATTCAGGCTTTTGTGTATGGTACAGCATACCTTAAACTTGGCCCTCTGTCTGACAGATAGCCAATGTAGTTTAGTCAGCAGAGGTTTATAAGGCGTGCGGGGATGAGCGTTCAGAACCAGGTGAGCAGCCGTGTTCTGGGCCACCTGAAGTCTATTCATGACTCCCTCATTAGCAGACAGGAGCAAGCCATTGCAATAGTCCAGGTGACTCAAGACAAGCGCCTGGACCAGCGTCTTCCTGGTTTTGTCGGGTAATAATGGGAAGATTTTCCGCAGCATACCAATTACATGAAAGCATGCTCCCACCACCTGGTTGCCATGTTGTTTGAGAGTAAGCTCCTGATCTAATCGGACCCCCAGGTTCTTGACAGTTTGTTTAGGCTTGGGCACTGGGCCGAGGTCTTGTGGCCACCAATCTGGGGTCCAGAGCATTTTTGCCTCACCAAACAACATGACTTCTGTCTTCCCAATGTTGCACTGCAGATAGTTGGAGGACATCCATCGTGCCACCGCTTTCATGCCCTGGGAGAAGGAGTTTCTGACCTCAGGTGTAAAGATCTTGAAAGGAAAGAGGAGTTGCGTATCATCCGCGCAAGATATTGGGATGAATCCGTATCTTCTCATGATGTTAGCCAGGGGTGCCACATATATGTTAAATAGGGTGGGGCTCAGACAGGAGCCCTGTGGCACACCCTTGGAGATTTCAACTTCCTCTGACCTGTATGAGCCCATAGCTACTTGCTGGGTGCGGTCCGTCAGGAAACTCCTCAACCATGCCAAGGCTTCCTGCTTCAGGCCGATGTTAGTTAGCCTGGTAGTCAGGATGGAGTGAGATACGGTGTCAAATGCCGCAGACAGATCCAACAGCCCCAGGACAACAGAGTGACCCCTGTCCTGGTACATGTGTAGATCGTCTGCGACTGACATCGGGGCGGTCTCCGTACTATGTCTGGGCCTGAACCCGGATTGGGACTGGTCCAGCACTTCAGTGGATTCAATGTATTTAGACAATTTACTGTTTACATGTTTTTCAATAATTTTGCCTAAAAACGGGAGCAGGGATATGGGTCTGAGGTTAGCTAACTCTTCCCATGGAGTAGCTGTGTTTTTCCTCAGCGCTTTCACCAGAGCCTCTTTCCATCCTTTAGGAACCTGTCCCGTGCTCAGTGACAGGTTGATTAGTCTCTGGATTGTAGGTCCCAGAACCGTGGCCAAAATGGGCATGACCCGTGCAGGGATAGTATCCATAGGAGATCCACTCTTTATCAGAGAGATGCTTCCTACTACTTCCTCAATGGAAATAGGGGGAAAGGCAGAGAGGGAGTGCATAATCGGCTTTTCTGTTTCCACGTTTGTAATGAGGTCATTATCAACGGTATTATGTTGATTCGAGAGTGTGATTTTGCTATAGATGGCATCTATTTTCTGGTTAAAGAACTGGGAGATGTTGTCACAAAGTTTTTGTGACGCCACTTCTGCACTTTCACAGGCTGTGGGTTTAAAAAAAGTCTCTAAAATCTGGTAGAGAGTTTTGGGATTATTACCAGCTACTAGTAATTGTGATGCAATATGATTTTTCCTTGCTGCTCGGATAGCTTTGTGGTATATTTTCAGAGAGCTTTTGTATAATTGTTTATCTTGATCTTGGCGAGAGGCCCTCCATTTCTTCTCCAGTTTTCTTGCGGTTTGTTTGAGCACTCTAAGGTTCTCTGAAAACCAGATTTCCTGTTTATATGTAAAGTATGTTTCCCCTTAACAAATGATAAAATGCCTGTGAGCACTGACAGCATTGGCATTTGTAAAACATCACTAGTAAAACAACCACGAGTTGCTGTTTTTACACTGTACATTTTTATTGCAAGCACATGGGGGCAGTGTTTATCATTTGCTTTCAGTTTGTGACACATGCTTCCAATAAAACTAATAGTTCCACCTTCTTGCAAGGCAAACAGCATTGGTTTTGTAAATGCTTGCTTGATCTTGTTATTAGCTCCTGTTGGTAAGAACTCCTGCAGCAAGCTAGAGCCTCGAAGGGCTGCATGAATCAAGGGATTTGTTATTTGTAGACGTGCAATGAAGTCTGTGCTGGCCAGCCTGTCGCATGTTTATGCAGACTCGAGGGGGTGCTTTTGCTATAGTCCCCACTTTGTTTCTGGAACTCAGAGTTTGTTGCTTCGGCCTGCACGGGGGCGCTCTCAGGGGGCACTGTCCCCACCCCAGGTGACCCCTAAATGTACATCATTCAAGGTGATCAGTAAAAGGTGATGTTGTTGAGCTGGTGTCTGAAGGGTGTGATCCAAACCTTGGCTTCTCCACTTGACCACGAGTGCATGAACCTGTGACACGAATGTCTCGTCCTGCACCTCTCGCTCTCTACCTGGCGAGCACCGGCAGCAGACTGAACCTCAACATCAAGAGTATCTGTTTGGGACCAGCCATGCCTAGAAGTGTCTCCCTTGCCTTATATTGTACTAGTCTCACTATTCACCATCTGGTGAAGTGAGACCACGAGAGCTGTCTCGTCTGCTACAATAATAACCTTTATGTAGCGCTGCGCCGGCGTCTAGGCGCTGTTCATCGGGTGAGGTGCATGCTAGGTGGAGGCCACGATCATGAAAGGCTTCTGCTGTGTCTTAAGAGGTTGGCGAGATGCTGCTTGCTTGCACTGCCGCAGTCCACAGGTGACCGGCCATTTCGACATGTACAGTGGGGTTGTAGGCCGTGTGTGCTGTGCAGTGCATCCTGTTTTTTCCTTCCACACCGGCTGCTTTTGAATGGAGAGGGAGTTGTAGGCCGTGTGTGCTGTGCGGTGTATCCTGCTTTTTCCTTCCATACCGGCTGCTTTTGAGTGGAGTGGGAGTTGTAGTCCGTGTGTGCTGTGCGGTGCATCCTGCTTTTTCCTTCCACACCAGCTGCTTTTGAGTGGAGTGGGTGCCAAAGGCCTTGTAGCTACCTGATGGTGTCCCTTCTATCCACCTGGCCCACCCCCTCCCATGCATACTGTTTGCACTACGCGCCTGCGCCACTGAAATCCTTGCACTGCCCCTACCTGCCCTCCACTGCCAGGGCGTCGAGCTCTGGTGTTCGTTGCAAGTCATAAAGGCAAATTCCTCTTCTTGCCACTACATCTTCACTGGATGGGGCTTGGAATAAAGCAGATCCTTCTCTGCACCCCTCTTCTCAGTCAGTCATCTATTAAACTTTACTCCTCCCCGAGCAGGCTCTGCTATCCACCCCTGCTAGGGGAGCTGCTCCGGGGTGGACCTTACAAAGCATGTTAACAAATTGCTGTATTTAGTGCATGCCTTCGGGTCCCTCACCTCTGTCCTGAGTAGACTCTGCCATGGATGCTGTATCCTGTCCTTGCCGTCGGGTGGACAGAGTAGAGAATTTACCGTCTGTAGCCTGTCCCAGTAGAGGGTGCTTCACCGTCACGCCGGTGTGGCCCCGGTACAGCTTTACTGGCTGTCTGTAGTTAGTGTATGACATGGGTTAGTAGAGTTGTTTATTTCTTTACTCCTGGGGGGAGTAAACCGGAGCAATGAAATTCTGACATTTCCATTTCACTTATAATTGGTGATCATAACTAACTCACTCTCAATAACTCACTCACTAACTCTCTCACTCTCACTAACTAAATCTCACACTCTCTCACTAACTCAATAACTCTCTCTCACTAACTAACTCACTCGCTAACTCTCTCACTGATTGTATCACTCTTACTAACTCTCTCAATCTCTCAGTAACTATCTCTCACTAATTAACTCACTAAATCTATCACTCTCACTAACTAACTAAGTAACCTTCACTCTCCAGTTATTTATACCCACCCCTTTAACAATAAACACCTTAAAAAGCAACGATTAGAACAGGCCGATACAAGTTGCCAGCATTCAAACATAAAAAAAACCTCAAATCATTACTTCTAATTAATAGTTTTTTATCATCGTCATTTTGTTGTACATTATACATCATAAGTAACAAAAATGCTTCTCACACTTCTTTATTATAACATTTCAGCATACTGCAGACTTCTGCACAACACAGCTTAAAAACAAACACAAACTCAATGTCTCTGCCTTAACACTTATTAGTTCCTAAAGGCAAGACCTATTGGCTATGCCAATGCTTGTTTTGTTTATTTCAGCAGGATTACTTGTGGCGGGACTTCTAGTGTCACTTTTTGTCACTATTAAATTAGCTTCACACATTCCCTTTATTGCTGGATTTAGACTCTTCACAGCCTGGACCCAGAGCACAAGAAACCATGGGGCTGCTGCAGGAGCCTTGCTGTCACTGGAGGGGGCGTGTCCAGCTACAGTCATTTGCATACCCAGAAGCCTCTGCGGCAAACACCCGATTCATTACTGCAGGTGACACAGGCGTTTGTTTAATAGCAGAAGGAGCGTCTGTAGGTGTGCACACAGAGGCATTCAGGAGAATGACATGTCACCGGTGTAAAGTCACTCTACCATTAGGAAGTGATATTTTTTATCGTGATTGCGTGAACAGATCGTCGGCAAGCCTATAATTTACATTTTCTATTTCGCGGATCACGCGCACTTCGAGGGGCCGTGAGAAGCGGAAGACATCTTAATTTTTGGAGGGTTTCTGTACAAGAAGCTTCGTGACTTGGTGAAATGCCCCTTGGTTCAGCCCCCCACTCCCCAGGGGGAGGGGGACAGTGGCTGGACCGGGGGACTCAGTGGAGGCCTCCCCCGGGAAGCAGAGTCCGGACACTAATAAGGATTGGCTGGAGATAAGGAAGGAGAAAGAGCGGGCCCTCCAGAGAATGGGCTGGGCCAGCTCAGCTGTAAATCTAGGGTTAGGAATGTGGCAGGGGGTAGGGGTATTTAAAGGTGGGCACCGGGCACAAGGCCCTCTTTCTCCGGGGAATTGTGTCAGGAGAAGAGGTGCAGCGTCGACAAAGTGCGAGGTGAGGTGGGGGAGGTGTTGGCTTGAGGGGTTGTAATATGGGGGGTGTAGGAGAGAATGAGTGGAAGAAGGGCACTGGGCAGCAGGGGAGGGGCTGGGTGGCGGTGGCGGGAAGTGCGGAGAGCGAGGCGCAAGGAGAGGGGTAGATGGTGCAATGCAAGTAAATGTTAAGAGCGGGCGGTGGGCAGGCCTGGGCTATTCTGGGGGTTGGTTTCTGGGTGGACAAATGCAAGGATCTTTGCAGCTGGAATGGGGTGCTGTTCGAGGGGCTCGTGCCGCACGCGGGCAAGGACATCGCAGTGTTTCCAAATAATGGTGACAAAGGCATCGCGCACAGAGATGGACGAATAGGCGTCTTGCGGGACAGTGGCATGCGTCGGAATGGGCTGAGTTGCCATGGTGCTCAGGCAATAAAAATAACAGCAGAGGGGGTGAGGCCGAGCGCATGAGAGTAGGTGTGAAGTCTGGGAGAGGCGGGCCTCGGGACTTGTGCGCAGGGAGTGGCGCTCGGGAAAGGGTGCCTGCTTGTAAAGTGTTGGGGGCTCAGGGGGGGTTCGTGGATGCGTGGTTGGGGTCGGGAGCACGAGGGTGGGTTGGCCGGACAGTGGGCAGGGGTGTTCGGAGGAGGGGCGGGTGAGGGCTTGTGGGCAGTACTGCCGACACGGAGTGAGGTCGCGGGGTGCCGGGCAGACAGTGGCCCTCAACAATAAGGGAAGAAAATAAATAACGGCATGGAGGGCTCGATGTCAGGGGGACCAGGAGTAAGGGTGTGCTCTGCCACAGGGCGGGTGGGTACGGTTGTGCCTGGGGCCGTGATTCAAGGACAAGAAAGGGGTGGGTGGGGATGCAGGCCAGGTGGGGGAAATGTAAATGCCGGTTGGGCATGCGAGACATGGAGGGTGTCAGGTTTGCTGGAGGTGTGTGTGTTGAGAAGTACTCATTCGTAGGCGGGGGCAGCTCTCGAATAAGAGGGGGCTCTGTTTTGGAAGCGAGGGCTCGGGAGGTGAAAAGAGGTGGATGGGCACAGGGTGGGCGAAGGTGGGGTCCCGGACTGCGGGGGTCAAGGGAAGTAATGCTGGGGGGAGGGTTGGAAAGACGGATCGGTGGACGTAAGTCAGGGGGGGAGGTCTACGTCTAGACGTTAAGTAGGGTTTAAAGGGATCGGGATGGTCTTGGTTGCGGTTACACGGGGAGGGAACGTCATTTGAGTAGGAGGGCGATGTCAACTCTTAAATATAATAAACGGAAGGTAGATAAGGAAGGTGCGGAGTGACTATGGGATGCGCAAGAACGTACATGCAGGGATATCGAAAAAGGGCGCCAAGCGGGTAGCCATGGAGAAGGCATAATGGGGGTCGGATTGCGGGGTAAAGGAGGGATGAATGGGGTTGGGGGGAGGGGCCGTCCAGGAGAAAGAATGTAGGGAGATAGGGTTATGGGCGCGGGCGAGAGACATACAGTTAGGTGCCATTCGGAGAATAGGCCTCCGATGCAAAGGGAGCGGAATTAAGTAGAGCGATACATGTGAAGCATCACCATATCGTTTGCTTGGCACTCGTGGCGAATAGGCACTAAAGGTATACTGCAGGAATTAGGCATAGATTGTGTAGCACGGAACTTGGTGGCCTTTGGGGGGTCCTAGCAGAGTGAACGAGAAAAAGTTTCACTTTGCCATGGAGGGATAACGATATGAAATTCAGGTGGGTTTGGGCTGGGGGGGGGCAGGATGCAAAAGAACAGGGGGCCGGGGGACGGT
Organism: Lissotriton helveticus; assembly: GCF_964261635.1. Lineage (NCBI taxonomy): Eukaryota > Metazoa > Chordata > Amphibia > Caudata > Salamandridae > Lissotriton > Lissotriton helveticus. The sequence goes on from NW_027611655.1 coordinate 298,614, forward strand.
AAGGGCGCCACAAGGTAGGGGGCGGGATGGGGCTCCAACGCAGGCAGACAGGGAAGACACAGCATAGGGGGTTAGTGACAGGAGGGAGGGAATCAGCAAAGGAAAGGAATTTGTAAGATGAGGAGAGCAGGGAGGGCCGCCGATGGTAAGGGCTGGCGAATTGGGGGGGGGGGAGCCTGCTCCACCAGGCATGGCAGGGAGCGGCAGTTCTTGACAATTTACAGTCTGGCTTCATTCAAAACTGCAGCACTGAAACAGCCCTGCTGCAAGTGGTTGATGACGCGCTGAGGATCCTCGACTCGGGGGGGTCCTGTCTTCTAATTCTCCTTGACCTCTCTGCAGCCTTTGACACTGTCAATCACAACACCCTTCTCAACATTCTTAAACAGAGAATGGGCATGGAGGGCACTGTGCTTAAATGGTTTGCCTCCTTCCTCTCTGATAGAACACAAATGATCAAAATAGCGAACAGTCTTTCATCTCCTGTGGCGGTAGGTCAAGGTGTTCCTCAAGGCTCTATACTTGCACCCACATTGTTCAACCTCTATTTAGAACTACTAGGAAATCTCCTAAGTAAATCCGGGATCCACTATCATCTCTATGCTGACAACACTCGAATCTACCTCAAGGTTGCCTCCACTCACGATCTCTCTATCCTAAGCTCTACTCTCGACTCCATTCATAACTAGATGTTTACTCATCAACTGATTCTGAATCCCTCCAAAACTGAATTCCTCCTCTTCTCCTCTTCAATCTCTCCTCCCCCGGTGCAATCACGGATGGATCCGTTGAATCTACTAAACACTAAACCCATCATTGCCGACAGCGCAAAATCCCTGGGTGTCATTCTTGACAAAAAACTGAATCTAACCCCCCACATCAATTCCATTGCAAAGTCTGCTCGATACTATCTGCGCCTTCTTTGGGGAATCCGTCGCTTCTTCCCAGAGCAGGACTTTATAACCCTGATGCAATCGCTGGTCCTCTCCAGACTTGACTACTGCAATTCTCTTCTTACTGGCCTCCCCAAATCCCACCAGTCCCCCCTTAAATCTGTTTTCCATTCAGCAGCTTGTTTCATTTATGGGGCCAAAAGAAGCGACCACATCACACCGATGTTATCCACCCTCCGCTGGCTTCCAATCGAGGCTAGAGATATCTACAAGACTGCTTGTATCACCCACAGTTTATTCGCTACCTGGCGAATAAACTGAAACTCTCTGGAGGCTCTAGACCATCTCGTAATGCGGAAAATCTTCTGCTTGAGCCTCCCACTTTCAAGAAGGAAAGATCGATTGCCCAATCCTTTTCAGGCAACGCGGTGAGAATCTGGAACTCCCTTCCGCCGCAGCTCCGGACCACCACCTCCTCCCAGGCCTTCAAAACTAACCTCAAAGTTCTCCTCTTTCAAAGACACTTCAAATGTAATCCATGCCCTCTCTATTATCTGAAGGAAGCCCTTCCATTACAGAAAATTCTACTGTACATGACTATGGAAGTGTCTTCCCAGTGTGTTCTTGTGGTTTGAGAGTCTGCCATTTATTGCGGTATTATCTTTCTACCTGTGTTTGGTACTCGTGTGTAACATGCACCCATCACTTTCTCTTATAACACACTATTTTCTACCTCTTACATGTGTTTATTTTCGATACCTGCACAAGTGCCACCATGGCCTACATAATGTTTGTTCTTGTGCTTGAGGGCCCTCCATATATTGCAGTATTATACCTCTATGTTTACTTTGTATGCTTTTGTAACCTGCACACGTCACTTTTTCCTCCTGTAATGCACTGTTTGCTACCTCTTGTATTTTGTTGGTTCACGATTGTCACTTTTGTAATGCACCATTTGCTACCTCTTGTATTTTGTTGGTTCACGATTGTCACTTTTGTAATGCACCGTTTGCTACCTCTTGTATTTTGTTGGTTCACGATTGTCACTTTTGTAATGCACCGTTTGCTACCTCTTGTATTTTGTTGGCTCACGATTGTCATTATTGCTTCATTTAATGTAGCGTTTGCTTTTGTAATTTGTTCACCTGTAATGTTCTCATGTATCAGTTCTGTTCCTATTGTGAAGCGCTCTGACACCTTCGGGTAAAGTCCGCGCTATATAAAAACGCACAAATAAATAAATAAATAAGATAAGGGGGGTGGGGGAGGAGAGGGTGAAGGGTGCAGGGAGCTTGGAGAAGTGGCGGCCAGGAGTAGTCGAATAGGGAGGCAAAGGTCAGCACAACAGGGATACATACGTATGGCTACAGAACAAGTCGAGAGAGGGAAGGTCCCAGTCCTCGCATCGGCGGGAAAGAGCGCGATGAGCGAAAGTTAACCCCTTCCGTGCGGCCGCGATTCCCCCCGTGTGCGGCTGCCGAACGAACAGGGCGGGGCCGTGAGGAACCCCAGCCGTCATCAGCACACGAGCACCGTGGAGCGTGACGGCTGGGGTTTGTCACCAGCATGGAAGGGGTTAAAATCCGAAGCATTGTTTCCAGGAAGAGTGTGTGGGGGCATTTAGGACAATGGCACGAGCAATGTGCCCACGGGGCGGGGGAACACAGATCGGCAGTTAAAGTGAGCACAATAGTGGATAGAGAAGGGAGGGAAGCAAGGCACACCGCTGGCGGCCTCAACGCTTCATTGCTCTACTAGGGTCTCTGTTGGACAGGCCCCATAAAGGGCTCGCTCCCTCCCCGCATAACAGGGCCCGGGTACCGGCCCTCCAGGTACTACCCGCAGAAGCAACCCGCAACCCGTCCCCCATGGGACGTCTGCTCCCGGGAATCCCTGTGTCCCTGGCCTGGGCCACCGTCAGCACCCTTGCCCGGGCCAGCCGCCATCTTGGACACTGCGCCACGAGGCCGCGTGGCCTCAGCTCAACCCCAACCCCGGGCCTGGCCAGGTCCCGACATCCCGGCACCACCATCCACCCAGGAGGTGAACGGACCACTTGGCGGGTCAATGGGAGTAAGAAGTGTCGATGGCTCTCTCCCGCCAGGTGCCGATCACCCCCAGCCTCCCCGGGCGCTGGCTCCACCCCCTGCTGGGTGTCTGGACTCCCTCATCCTGGACCTCCCGACCTCCAAGAGCGAGGGTCCGGACATCAAAGAGCGCCAGACCTGTAAATGAGGCAGCCCCAGAACAGGAAGGCAGTTGTATCCTGGAGTCGAGAGACACCGAGACGAACTCATCCTTGACGGACTGCTGGCGCTGCCGCAGCCCTGCCTTGTGAACTATTGTCCTGCCTGCTGGCGCTGCCGCGGCCCTCTGCAACCTTCATCCTCGTGGGACCTGCTGGCGCTGCCGCGGCCCGTTGTAACCTTCATCCTCGTGGGACCTGCTGGCGCTGCCACGGCCCTCTGCAACCTTCATCCTCGTGGGACCTGCTGGCGCTGCCACGGCCCGTTGTAACCTTCATCCTCGTGGGACCTGCTGGCGCTGCCGCGGCCCGTTGTAATCGTCATCCTCGCTGGGACCTGCTGGCGCTGCCGCGGCCCGTTGCCACCTACGATCTCTTCGGGACCTGCTGGCGCTGCCGCGGTCCGATCCGTCCGAACGCCGAGCTCGAGGATTGTGAGCTACCGCCGTTCCACCCCAGTACCCGTAGGTACCAAGACTGTCCCGCTACCCCCTTTTCCCTACTAGAGACTAGAATTGAGAGGATCATCGTGTTCTGACCTCCTTGTATCGTACTACCTTACTTCAAGAACTGCCTATAAAAGGTGTTAATCTGATCTTCGTGTGGTGTCCATCTGTGGGGGGGGAAGTTACTTGTCTGTACGATCGCTGGAGACGGCCTTCACCGGAGGCCTCTCCCCTTGTGCTCGGCCGACCCTCCAGATCCCCGTCTAACATTGGTGGCCAGCGGCGCGATCCGAACCAACGCGTACCGTACAGATAGTAACTCACCCTGGGACTAAACCACAATGACGACCAAAGAGAGCGGATCTGCAGAGAAGTTCCAGATGGAAAAGCTGGAGGAATACAGCCACCGAGAGCTAAAACAATTTTGCATGGACTTAGGCATTGCTACCACCGGGCTAAGCACAAAAGAAGACTTCAAAAACGCCCTAGAGGCCTGGACAGAGACGAATACCGCCACACCCCGGGACCTCGAAGCCCCGGGAGTCAACACCACCCTGACGGAAGAACGGAGAACAGGTCCCTCCCGAGAAGAGATCCAGGAGCGGGAAAAAAATAGACTACACGAGTTAGACTTGGCACGGCTCAAATTAGACGGAGAATTGAAGCTGGCGGAACAAAAAATAAACTTAGAACACTTACCGCTCAGAGAAGAGCGAGAGGAAAAACAGAGACAGAGGGATCTCGAAGAAAAAAGACTGGCATACGAACACGAGTGCAAACTAGCAGAGATAGAAATACGCAAACTGAACAAAAATCTAGGGGTGCCCGAGCCACCGCGCTCCCCGGGTACTACCGAACAGAAGGTTCACATCCCCAAGGATGTGGTCCGAGAATACCACCGGAACGACGACATACAGCAGTGGTTCAAGGCCTACGAGATCGCAATGACGGCCCACCGGATCGCTCGAAGTGACTGGGGAGCCGGGCTATGGGGAAGATTCGTCAATGAGGGCCGTGATGCCCTGCTGCAGCTTCCGGACCATCAAATGACGTCCTAAGACCACATGAAGGCCGCCCTCCTCAGTCGATATGGACTTACGCCCGAAATGTACCGCCAGAGGTTCCGCAACTGCACCCGGATCCCAGGTACAACTTGGTTGGAATACGTAAACTATTTCAGCCGAGCCTTCGAGGGGTGGATCAAGGGTAACAACGTAACCACCTACGAACAACTCTTCAATCTCATTGTGTGGGAGCACCTCTCCAACAACTGTTTCGTCGAGCTCAGGCAGCACCTCCTCGACAGTAAATTGACTGACCCACGGCAGCTCGCCACCGAGGCTGACCGGTGGGAGAGCACCCGAGTGGCCCGGAGTGGGCCGAATGAGCAGAACAGAACCAACCAAGGTCACCATCGTCCCCGAGGAGGAGGAGGAGGACAGGGCCGGGGCAGAGACGCTGTCCCGGTCACTCCCGCTAACACCACCCCGCCCCCAGCCGGTCGGGGAAACCCCCCGATGCGCCCGGGGTTCCGGGCCAACGTTACGTGTCACCGATGCCAGCGAGTCGGTCACTATGCCAGTGACCCGACCTGCCCGAAGAACCAGGCTCCTGGGCCCCGCCAGGTGGCGGCCGCCGCCCTAGGAGAAGAACAAGTCTCTGAAGACCCTGAAGCATACGAGTCGGAGCAGTTCGAGTGGGAACCTGCCGCCATGACCCTGGCCTGCCTAGGGGGAAGAGACATGGTCCCGCGGACTCCCCTGCCAGCCAACACTCGGAAGTACAGCCAATGGGTGAGCATAAATGGGCGCAAGGCCGAAGCCCTGCGTGACACCGGGGCCAGTGTGACGGCCGTCCGTTGTCACCTGGTGACCCCAGAACAAATCCTGCCAAACGTTCTTTGCCCCGTCCGATCGGCAGACAATTCGGAGAGCCTGTGTCGGATGGCCTGCGTCCCCTTCGAATGGGGAGGAGTGTCCGGTATGCTAAAAGTAACTGTCCGCGACGATGCCCCCGTGGACTGCCTCCTGGGGAACGATCTCGAGAGCTCCCCGTGGGCAGCGGTTGAAAGAAGAGAGCATCTGGGGATGTTGGGTCTCCCGGACTGGGCGTGCGTGACCACCCGGTCCATGACCACCCGCACCATCCCTAGACCAGAAGAACCCGAATGGCCAGTACCTCCTCCCCCGATCGCTCCCGAAGAAGACTCCATCCATACCGACCACCCGGAACCAACCCCAGAGGGGTCCGCACAGCCCCCCGAACTTCCCGACCTGGCTCAGTGGCGCCAAGAAGGGGGGCCCACCCAAGAACAATTCCGGCAGGAGCAAAAGACCTGTCCCTCCCTCGAGGGACTGCGACAGCAAGCGCTCGCCCAGGGCCAAGGAGACGCCACCGGGGCCCACTGGGTTTATTGGGACAATGATCTCTTGTACAGCGAGCAAAGAATCGCAGAGCTGGGGGCCGGTCGAGTGCTGGTGGTGCCCCTCCACTTCCGAGACTTCCTGTTGAACTTGGCCCATGATGTCCCCCTGGCTGGGCACCTGGGGCAAGACAAAACCTACCACCGCCTGGTGACTCACTTTTTTTGGCCAAAAATGAGAAATGACGTCTCCAACCACTGCCGGTCCTGCCCGACCTGCCAGGCCAGCGGGAAGAGCGGCCGCAAACTCAAGGCACCCCTACAACCATTCCCCGTGGTGACCACCCCGTTCGAAAGGGTGGGAATAGATATTGTGGGGCCCCTGGACCCCCGAACAGCACAAGGGCATCGCTTCATCCTGGTCCTGGTGGACCACGCCACCCGCTATCCTGAGGCGGTCCCCCTTCGGACTATAACAGCCCCAGTAGTGGGTCGAGCCTTAATGGGGATCTTTTCTCGAGTGGGCTTCCCCCGGGAAGTCGTCAGCGACAGGGGTACGAACTTTATTTCAAAGTATATGAAATCCCTCTGGCAGCAGTGCGGGGTCACTTACCGATTCACCACCCCCTATCACCCCCAGGGAAACGGACTGGTTGAGCGGTTCAACCGCACTCTCAAGGGGATGATCATGGGGCTAGAAGAACCCCTACGCCGCCAGTGGGACGTGCTACTACCGTGCCTCCTCTTCGCCTACCGAGAAGTCCCCCAGAAGTCCCTCGGCTTCAGCCCCTTCGAACTCCTGTACGGACACCCCGTTCGCGGGCCTCTCAGCCTAGTGAAGGAGGAATGGGAAATGGCCCCCCTAAAAACCCCTCCAGACGTCTACAAGTACCTCCTGACCCTCCGCAATCAGACCCGGCGATTCAGGGAGATCGCCAAAGCCAATCTTGAGGCCAGTCAAGAGGACATGAAGAAGTGGTACAATCAACATGCCTCCTCCATCGAGTTTGAACCGGGTCAGCAGGTATGGGTGATGTCCCCCATCGAACCGTGTGCCTTGCAGGACAAATGGACGGGGCCCTTCAAGGTGATCGAGCGCAAGAGCCCCGTCACCTATCTCATCGACCTGGAGTCCCCCCGGAACCCCCTCCGGGTTCTCCACGCCAACAGACTCAAACCACACTTCGCGCGCTCAGAACTCAGCCTGCTGATGGTGATGGAGCGAGATAGAAAACAAAATTTTGTTTAAACTCGCAAAGTCACATTTTCATAACATGAATAAAATTATTAATGATTTGTGATATGTCGTGCTAATACAACTTAGATTAAACTTTACACGTGGGGGGACTAACATGTGTGCTCATAAACGTGCATATTTGTTGCATCTTTTTGTTCGTGCAAAATAATAAAATAATTTATTGTTTTCGTTTTTGTCATTACTAACTGCTGCAAACTTAAAATAAGCATGTGCTTGTTTTGCTTTTCCTTGTCTGTGTGATGTCATTTCTACTATTCTAGATGCATATGGGTCTCATAGAAAAACGGAGACTGGTAAATATAAACGCTGCTTTATTTGTTTGCATTGGCTAGGTAACATTTTGATTAATCGGGTGGGTTAATTAATTAGTATACCATGGGGTGGATACAGAATATACTTTATTTCTTACATTAATACTTTTCTTGTGTTTGTTTTATACTAGAAATCATAAGTTGCCTGCTTTTGAGGCCTAGCTATTTGAGCCGCAGAAAAAGAGCTGATCTATAATTCTGCAGAGGTCACGAGACGCCCATTCTGAATTAAAACGTTTATTGAAGCTGTATTCACAAAGCAAAAACTGATGAGCTGACATCATTCTGTCGGACATGGCCAAGGTCGAAAGTGAACTTTTTGTCAGTCCTTAACTTGGCATCCGCGGAAGTTGCACTGAAAGGCTATGGAAGCTGCGAAGATGACTTAATACAAAGTTGCAATCGCAGGAAGCTTCTGGCTTCACGTGGAAGAGACAATGGTCTTTGTAAGACATGATTTTGTGGAACTTTTTAAGAATCGGGTGACATGTCACTTGTCACTCTCAACCAATGGGACGTCGTAGATTTCTGAAAACTTTCCTTTGCTAGTTTAGTTAGCGTAGAAAGGTATAAAAAGTCATGCCCTTAGGGTTGGGCTGGCTGCTGCTTTCTGACTTTCCGATGAGGGTGATGTGCTGCTGAACTTTGCGTGGAGCACGTAAGAATCCTCAAAGATCTTTACTTTAATTTCTGTCTATTTAGCTGAGTTAGGGAAATAGGTTTTAGAAATGTTAAACTTTATATAATTTCTTTAAATTGATTCAATTGCTTAAATTGTATTTTTCTCATATTCCTTACCATCATGCTTGCTTTATTGCAAATATATTTCATTTATAAAACTTACAACATATATACCATAATTTAGAAAATAAAATCTTACTTTTAACAAACAAGCTGGTCTTGATTATTTAGAAGTATAGGTTACCTTTAGCTAGATCACGTCGCCTATGGTGGTCGTTTAAATGGTTGGGTTTTATTCTAATGACAATATTCTTTCTGGAAATGTATAAAAATGTATATAGGGTGTAGATAATGTGTATATAGATTTATTCTGACCACCTGATTCAGTAGGCCTAAAAATATATCAGGTTCATAATTGGGTCCATATTTAGTATAGAATTTTGTTTATAAGTTATGAAGTTGGGTAGCGTAGTTTATGATATATTTTCTATAGCCCGCTGGATCAATTCTCTGGTAGCAGAAATTGATGGTTGCTAAGAGGTAACCAAGGTAATATGTTGGTTGCTAAGGGTTACGTCATGGTATGGAAATAGGATCGATGTTTTAACACATGTTAAGTTCGTTTTTCGTGCCTATCTGTAAGCTATACCGGTATAGATTGTGTGGCGAGAAATTAGTCACGCAAGCCATCTGTTCAGTTTGTAGTGATATCGCCGAGTATCACAAGAGGTATCGCCGTGTACCATAGTGTTGTCGCCGAGCAGCACAGTTTTAGGGCTAGGTCTGAATCTTGTATAGTGAGGATTTTCTAAGAAATCAAAGCAGCATGAGAATAGGGACAAAGCGCCTTCCATAAAACTCACTGTAATGAGAGTATTGGTTATATCCGAGCTTGAGTGAAGGGTAAAATTAACGTCGGTGCATGATTATCTATAAACAGGTTAGAGTCCTGTACGGGTACATGTTTCATATCTATAAACAGGTGAGAGCCCTGTACGGATAACGTCGTTATTTTGCTAACGGTGCATGAATTCTATAAACAGGTGAGAGTCCTGTACGGATTTCATGTGTGTTTGAATTTAGGGAATTTTCCGTGTAAAAGTGCGAGTTTGAATTGTATTTTATGTTCAAGTGGAACTCTTAGAACTTTCACTTCGCGGTGGGTTCAGAGCAAAGCGAGTTCATAATTATACGTGTTAGAAGGGTGGGGTAAGGTTACTCTACTGACAATTGAATATTATCCTTAGTGTGAATAGCGCCGTCTATTCCGAAGTGTGGATACTTGAATGTATGTAAACTATCCTAAATAGTGAAACGAACAGATGTTGTCTTTATAGTCATTGTTAAGAATTAATTTACACTGAAAAGTGTCCTTAAAATGGCGCTGTGAAAAGATTTTGTGAAGGAGGGGTAAGCGCCAGGAGTGAGAAGCGAAAAACCGCAGCTGCTGTGTACGTCACAGAGCCGCGCTGGGATTGGGTGACCTACGTCACAAGCTGTATTCTGATTGGCTCCTGAGTCTCTGACGGCCTGTGAGCTGATTGGTCATTCGGAAAATCTCCAAATTTATTGGTCGAGCTGAAAAGTGACGTAGCTCAACTGCCATTGGCTTGTTGGTGTGTTTCGCGCACGGATTGGTTGTTTTGCGGAACATCCCGGAAATATTTTACGAACGATTTTGTGAATTAAATTTAACTTTTAAAAAATGAGTTATCATTTTAAACATGTTGAGAAAAAGACAACATTATTTCAGAAATTTAAAAATTTATTTTCACCCGACAAGAAAATAGAAACGCGAGGTGGTAAACTACTTCATAAGTATAAAACACCTGCAGCGTACATGGAAGGTGAATACGGATATCATACTGTCTTATGGTTTGACAGTTGGAAACGTTATACTAAAAACGATGGTGTTTTGGCTTGGCCTGATGATGGTTCATTTAATGTAAGAGTTTTAAGAAACTTACGAGAGAAAATGAATGCTCTTGTTCCAAAACCGAGACCAACTCAATTTGAAGCTTTAGTTGAGTGGGAAGACGAGATGTATCAGTTACAAAGAGAAGCTAGTGGAATTAAAAGACCTTCTAAAAATCCATCATGGAAAAGAGAAACTCATGAAGATAGATTGCGAATGTGGAGACAGGGAAATATGAGTGAAGGATTGTATTTAATTCATGAAATGGTAATGGGTTCTCCTACAGGAAAATCTATGGAAAGTGAATCTGAGGATGCAGTTATGGAAGAAATATATACAACTGCTAGAAAGAAACAGCCTAATCAGCCTTTGAGACCTCCTAGATCATGGTCTACTCCGGTGGTTTCTACTGAAACTTCACCGAGTGCACCTCCAATTAGTGAAGCTCCTAAACTTTATCCAAATAATAGTGAAATCACTGAAACTCCTAGAAGATCAGAATTTGAGAATGCTCGAAATGAAGGCAGACATTTTTCAATGACTCCAAGAGCAAGGGAACCTCCAAAAGATTATGCAAGAGAGACAAGAAATGTTGAGGATGATGATTATAATGAATATTTAAAGTCTAAAGAAGAATTAATTAAAAGAATGACAAAAGGCATGGAAGCTGTCACAGTTCCAGTAACTATAGGTCCTGTTCAGCCTGTATTTGATCAAAGAGATACAAACAAAAATGGATTAACTATTCCTTTAAATACAGAAATTCAAAAGCCTGCTGAAAAATTTTATTCAGACTTAACTGAATTAAACACTTCTAGATCGAGAATGCCTGATTTAACCTTTAATGAGGATTTATCTCCAAAAACACCAATGGGTGCTATGTCAGATGTAGGAAGTCCCGAAGTTAGGGTAACCACACCAAAACTTGATGTGGCCAAATTAAAAGCGAATATTGAAGAATTAATAATTGGAACAATTGGCCCAGATAGTTTAAATTACTATCGGGATGATGAACTACTATTCATTTGCAAAAGTATTCAGTGGAAAACGAAGAATAAATATGATCAATTAGAGGATCTAGCTGCAGAACTTGAAATCGATGTAAGTAAACAAAAGAATTTTGCAAAACATTACAGATTAGATTTTTCAGAAAGTGACATTGAGAGTTTGAACTCAATGGGAAGAATAGTTCATATTAAAGATTTGATTGTCTATATCAAAAAGCTAGGAGAACTGAACAAATGGAGAGTGAAATGGACCAAAAGGAAGGAAGATGAAAGATTGGAAAGATTGTCAAAACAATTTCCAATGAGAGAAGTTGCAGGTGGAGGATATGTTCATGTCCCATGGTCAAGACAGGACATTCTGTTATTCACAAATGACTTTCCAAAATTAAGAGAGAAACCTGTTGAGTGGTACAGGCAAGTCGATAGATTTATCAAAGTGTCAAAAGTTCTGTGGATTGATTTAGATGGATTTTTTGACATTGTAGTTCCATCTGATCTTTGGACAGAATGTAAAATAACTATTAGTTGGCCAAAAGCAGAACCTGAACGAATAAAAGAAACAGGTGCCCCAAATCCACTTGTAATGGATTTTTACGAGAAAGTAATTGTTTGGATGAAAAACAAAATTCCACCCAAAGAAGTTGATTGGGTTAAAATAGAAAGAACAGAACAGGAAACAAAAGAATCAGTTCATTCTTTTTATGAAAGACTATTGTTAATCTTTAAACAATACAGTGGTTATGAAAAATTAGATGAAAAAGACATGAGTCATTTTATCTATAGATTTGTTTATGGATTAAAACCTGAAATTGGAGAAATGATCAGAACTAGTATTGTCGGATGGCAAGCACTATCTGTAGATGATATACTAAGAAAAGCAAAATATTGTAGCGATGAATTAGAAGTAAAACAGAAGAAGCTGAAGGAGAAAGCCATGTGGGCTCAGGTAAAGGTGGCTGAGCAACAGATTGCCAGCATGGGAAATAAGAACACTAATTTTGTTCAAACTGGAAATACAAACCAAATACAAGGAAAGTTTAAAGGTAATAATTTCCCAAAGAAATTTAGCCCAAAGATAGAAGAGCTGAAACAAAGATTACCTTGTTTTAATTGTGGCGAAATTGGACATTGGAGGGACGAGTGTCCTCATCCTCCTAGAAACTCAAAGAATCCCTTATTGAATCCACAGATGCAGAATGGTGTTAACCTGCAGCAACAGCTACAGATGCAACAGGGGTTAAATGAATTTAATATTCAGCGACAGTTACAACAACAGCAACAACAACAGGTGAATAATCGTCAAGACCAATTGCCACAACCACCTTTTCCGAATTGTGGGGGAGTTCAAAAATATAATCCAAACGTGGGATTTCAGGGATGTGAACAGGTAATAAAACCACAAAAACAGCAAAAACAGCAAAAGGTTCAAATGCAAAATGCTTCACAACAATTTTTATTAACAGAAAGTCAAGACAGTGATTCTGATGATTATTGCTGACGGTGCCCGAGAGAGGAGGAAGAGTGTGTTGTTGGAGCCACTCTTGAGGTTGACCAGTCTGGTCCTTATGTAAACGGGAAAGTTAATGATGTAGACATCACTTTTCTAGTGGACACTGGTGCTACCCGTTCTACTGTTAGATCAGTGGAAATTGAAAACCTACCTCTCTCTGGGGATACCATCCAAGTTGTGGGAGTAAGTAATCAGCAAATTAAAACTGATTTAACAGATCCAGTACCAGTTGAAATTGGAAATTACAGAGACAAACACAGATTTGTGGTTTGTAACAGTAGTCCAGTAAATCTATTAGGCAGAGACATCCTATGTAAAATGAATTGCAGAATATATTGTTCTCCTGAAGGAGTTGAGTTACAAACAATGGAGGAAGATGGTTTGTACAGAATGACAATGATGATGATGGAAGCAGAAGAAACAAAATTGTTTCCTGCATTTGAAGAAAAGGATTTACCTGATGAGTTAAAAGAAACAGTGAAATCTGAAATATGGGATTTTATTGGGAATGAGATGGGTCTGATGAAAAACGTAGATCCTGTTAAAATTGCATTGAAACAGGGAATGGAATTTCCAAACACTCCACAGTATAAAATGAAAACAGAGACAATTGAAGGTATTACACCTGTAATTGAAAAATTAATCAAGCAAGGTGTATTAAAGGAAATGAAGAGTAGCTCTTGTAATTCACCAATTATGGGAGTTAAAAAGTCTAACGGAACATTTAGGATCGTACAAGATTTGAGAAAGGTTAATCAAATTGTCATTCCATGTTGTCCTGTGGTTCCAAATCCAGCAGTAATTCTATTTCAGATTCCACATGATGCTGAATGGTATACAGTCATTGACCTTTGCAATGCATTCTTTACTGTTCCTTTACACCCAGACAGTTATGAAATCTTTGCTTTCAGATTCCAAGGTAAGACCCTTGGATGGACAAGAATCCCTCAGGGCTATACAGAAAGTCCTTCAATCTTTAATGAATTGTTAAAAAGATCATTAGAAGATTTAGACTTACCAGGTAGGTCTACGCTAGTGCAGTATATTGATGATTTGTTAATAGCTGCAAAGACAAGAGAAAATTGTGTAACAGACACAATAATTCTGTTAAATCGCCTTGCAGAAGAAGGACATAAAGTGTCCCCAGCAAAACTACAGTTTTGCAAACAAGAAGTAAAATATCTTGGTCACAGAATTGCAAAAGGAAAAAGACAAGTAACAATAGAGAGAATAAAAATGATTCAAGCAATGTTACCGCCAAGAACACAAAGACAGGTCAGAATGTTCCTGGGAATGGTAGGTTACTGTCGACAATGGATAAGTGGATTTTCAGTAATTGCAAAACCACTACAAAGACTGACCAAATCAGATGTAAAAGATCCAATTATTCTCAATGATGCTGAGATGGAATCTTTTGAGAACCTGAAAAAGAGCTTATGTCAAGCTCCTGCTTTGGGTATGCCAAATTATGAGAAAGATTTTGAACTGTATTGCAGTGAGAGAGAAGGATGTGCATTATCTGTATTAATACAGAGACATGGAAATCTAAAGAAACCCATTGCATACTTCTCTGCAGTTCTTGATCCAATTGCAAAAGCATTACCAGGTTGTTTGAAAGCAGTTGCAGCTACAAGTATCAGCCTCGAACAAAGTGAAGGAATCATTATGGGATTTCCTGTGAAAGTTTTTGTGCCTCATTCGGTTGAAATATTACTGACAAGAGGTAAGACTCAACATTTAACAAGTAGCAGATTGACAAAATATGAGAAAATCATACTGGGAGCAGATAATGTTTCGATTTCAAGATGTTTGAATCTGAATCCTTCTACATTACTGCCTGATTCTGAAATTGTTGATGACATTGAAACTGAACATGAATGTTTAGATGTCATGGAATTCTGCACAAAACCAAGAAAAGACATAAAAGACAGACCTTTGTCTGAATCGGATTTTGTCTACTTTGTAGATGGCTCATGCTTAAGATCCGAAGGAGGTGTCTTGAAAGCTTCATACTCAGTTTGTACAGTCAAAGATGTTGAAGAAGCATCATGTCTTGAAGGAGTTCGTTCAGCACAAGTGGCTGAATTGATTGCTTTAATTCGTGCATGTGAAATATCAAAAGATATTAGAGTTACCATCATTACTGATAGTCAGTATGGATACGGAGTTGTGCATGATTATGGATAACTCTGGTCACAGAGAGGATACATGACATCAACAGGATCCCCAATTAAAAATGCAGTTTTCATTAGAAGATTAATTGAAGCAATACAATTGCCAAAAGAAATTGCCATAGTGAAGTGTGCAGCGCACACTAGAGGAACTGATTATATTTCCAAGGGAAATGCCTTCGCAGACGAAACAGCAAAGTACTGCGCAAGGAAAAATTATTCTTACAATCGGAATAGGAGTACAGAAACTGATTCAAATTCATTAATGCTAACAACTGTTGTAGAAACATGGAACGAGATTAGAGATTTACAAAACGAAGCAGAAGATGATGAAAAAGACCTATGGTTAAGATCAGATTGTAGACCACGTGATGAAGATGGAGTGTGGGTTTACAAAGATGGCAGAATAGTCTTACCAAATTGCATGATTTCTGACATGGCCAGATTATATCATGGTCCTGCACATTTAGGAAGAGATTCTATGGTCAGACTTTTTAGAGAAACATGGTTCAATACCAAATTTAGAACCATTGCAGAATCTTTTTGTCAAAGGTGTTTATCATGCCAACAAATGAATCCAAACAGAAAATCAGTGGTGGGGACAGGAATAATTGGTCGAGAGGGTGGTCCCTTTACCAGGTTACAAATAGATTTCATTGAAATGCCCTTACACAACTGTTTGAAATATGTACTTGTAATTGTATGCTTATTCTCAAGATGGGTAGAGGCTTTCCCTACACGACATTGTGATTCAATTACAGTGGCAAAACTAATGCTCAGAGAAATCATTCCAAGGTACGGTTTTCCAGTCACTATTGAGAGTGATGGAGGAAGTCATTTTGATAACAAACTGTTGAAGTTAATTTGTGAAGCTATGAGCATTGAGCAGAAAATACACTGTGCATACAGACCAGAGGCATCAGGTGTAGTCGAACAAATAAATGGAACTATCAAAAACAGAATTGGAAAAATGTGTCTAGAGACAGGAGTTAAGTGGACTGATGCTCTTCCACTTGTTTTGATGTCATTAAGAAGTACACCAGATAAAAAGACAGGTCTGAGTCCTCATGAAATTTTAATGGGAAGAGTTATGAGGCAAGCTTTTGTACCTGTAGGTAAACTGTTGAGCATAAATGACAGTGCAATTTTGGATTACTGTAAAAGGTTATCTGATATGGTAACTTCTGTGTCTAATCAGGTGGGAACTGAAGCTCAATCAAATGACAAAGTTTTGACACATGATCTGAGACCTGGAGACTGGGTCAGAACGAAAGTACATCGGAGGAGGAATTGTCTATCTCCTAGATGGCAGAAACCTAGGCAGGTAATCTTGATCACTACTAATGCTGTAAAGTGCAGAGGATTGAAGCGCTGGATTCATCCAAGTCATACTATTCCAATACCAACACCTGAGAATTCTGATGTTGAAAGTGATACCACAGATGATTCTGATTCTGAAGCAGAAGACAGAACAGAAGGTGAAGTAATTCCAGATTCTGAAGATCGACAAGAAAGTCGACATCTGGAAACTGTGCCAGTGAATGGAAATCTGACAAGAAAAGACTTAGAAATAATTGAAATAGATTCTGAAGGTGAAGAGAATCTGTTAAAAGGAAAGATAACTGAGGATTCAGTTGTCTATATTGAAGACAAAGAAGCTGAACCGAAGGAAGTTTCAGACCAGGAGAGTATCGAAAGGCAGAGAACAAGCTCTGAAGTAAGGAACAGAAATCCAAAATCTGGGAAGCTAGAGGTAATTGAGGAAGAGGAGGAGAATGAATTACCGAGTACCAGTGATGGAAGACAAAGTGAAGTTCCTGAAGGAGTGAAATTGCCGAATAGAGAAGTTCCTGAGTCAATTGAAATTTCAGATTACGAAACTGAAGAAAGTGACGTGGAAGGTGGAAGTGAAAACGGAAAGAAAAGGACTTGGAAATCAGAATCAAATAATTCTGAACCAAAGAAAAAGTACGTGAGAAAAGCAGACTACTGGCCTGGTGGAAGATTGAGAGTCAGATTAATCAAAAAGCCAATAGAACAAGTTGAAGAAATAAGTAGTCAAAAGAGTCCAGGAAAAGAAATTGGAGTTGGAAGAAAAATAGAAGTGATATCGAGAAAAGGGAAGAGAATAATTAGACCAAACCAGAAATACAAGTCTCCTGAGTGGACTTACTTAGTAATTCCACCTGTTATTGACATATATGATAGTAGTGAAGAAGAAAACGAAATCCAAGAAATTAGTGACAATGATTGAAGTACAAAATTATTAATTTGGCAAAAGGCTGAAGAAATCCTGTTAGTTGACAAAAGGTCGAAGAAAAACTGTTTAGTTAAAGGAAACTTATGTATGACATAAGGTCGAAGAAATCTTGTTTAGGGTTATAAAAGAAAAATATATTTTAAAAGGGGGGTGTATATAAATTTTAAAATTTATTTTTATTTTTGAGGCTAAAACTAACCTAAAAATGCCTTACGTTAAGGAGAGCACTTCAAAATGTTCTGTTTTTAAAAGATGCTGTAAGATGACTCTGGTGTGTCTGCTCATTTTAGTTCTGCTCTGGTTGGTGCTAGCTGTGATTATACCTTTAGAAATGAATAGAGAATTACACAAAGTTAACATAACAAGCAAAGCTCTGGTTAGCCAAACTAAAAATAGTGCATCTGCAAAAGTGATTGATCATCAGCCTAACATTCATCAAGATAAATCAATAGGTGATTTTTCAAGCAATACTTTCACAAAACTTTTGAGTGAATATGTAAAGGTAATGGATGCAAAGGACTGTTACGTCTGTGTTAAGTTACCTGCTTCTGTTTCTGAGGGAGTAACATATAATATGCTTCCTCTCACTTATGCTGTAACATGTAGTGTATTAACTAGTTTATTTTATCAAACTGGTCGTTTAGAATATTACTATTCAAATTATGATGAGATTTTTGCTAATGTAAAGATTGATAATGTTTTAAATAAGCATAAGAAAGCAAAACAATTGAGAGAATATTTCCTTGTTACTAACGAACTCACTTATGAGTATGCTTATAAGAATAATCTAACATGTAAATTAAGTGCTGAAGGAAAGAAATTTTTGAATATGGTTGAGGAGAGAAGAGCAATTTATAAGAGAAATGAATTAGTCAAGCAGACTAAGTCATCCTTCTGGCAAAAAGAGGATGAGAAATTAAATGGCAAAATGCTTGAAAATATTGCAATTCACATAGACAAACCTGTTAGTGGAAAGCTTTGCATTAGAAGAGATAATACACTTTTTGATAATTATTTTGTAGGTGCAAGCAACTGTGAAGATACTTATCAGATTATGGGAGGTTGGGGATTTAAAGGTGGAAAAGATCCTATCTTTCCTGGAATTTATTTTGTTTGTGGTGACAAGGCTTACTATAACCTTCCAGACCATTGGTATGGAACTTGTTATGTGGGAATTGTTTTTCCTAAAGTGTTTCATGTTGATAGAGATTCAGAAGGATTGTTTAAAATTCATAATTATGTGAATAGAGCTAAAAGAGAAACTTTTACTGAAGTTCTGGGAGATATTTTTCAAGCTGTAATACCTTTTGTTGGTATAACCCTAAATGCAGGGAGAATTAGAAAATTGTCCACTATAGTTGATAGATTATCAACTGACACTGCTGATGGGTTTCAATTAGTGAATGTTGAAGTTATTGCAATTAGATCCATGGTAATTCAAGATCGTCTTGCTTTAGACATACTCCTAGCGAAAGAGGGAGGAGTCTGTGGCATTTTACACATCCAACATTGCTGTACATATATACCTGATGAAAGTAAGAATATTGAAATGTATATTAAGAATATTACACAAATGCATTCAGAGATAATTCCTTTAGAAGAAGAAGATTTTACAGGGAAACTTTCAAAAAGGTTTCAAGCAATTAAAAACTGGTTTCATAATATCGGAAGTTCAATTCTTGGCAAGATTCTGGCACCTTTGATTATAATAGTATTCATTTTTATTTTGACTAAAGTAGGTTGTTTGTTACATAAAAGAAAGAAGCATATGAAGGAAAAGAAGAGAATCTATAAACTCAGAAAAGAAGAGGAAAGGGAGATCGAGTTGCAGGAGTTACATAGAGAGCGTCATGTTAATTGCAAAGATTATGCTGAAACAGATTTTTAGGTTTACTAATACAAATGAATTTGAATCGATTTCTTAAAATTTAAATTACCAAAATTTTGAGTGCTGGTGTGGTGATTTGTTAATCACCAGATGAGGGAGTTGATGGAGCGAGATAGAAAACAAAATTTTGTCACCTATCTCATCGACCTGGAGCCCCCCCGGAACCCCCTCCGGGTTCTCCACGCCAACAGACTCAAACCACACTTCGCGCGCTCAGAACTCAGCCTGCTGATGGTGATGGAGCGAGATAGAAAACAAAATTTTGTTTAAACTCGCAAAGTCACATTTTCATAACATGAATAAAATTATTAATGATTTGTGATATGTCGTGCTAATACAACTTAGATTAAACTTTACACGTGGGGGGACTAACATGTGTGCTCATAAACGTGCATATTTGTTGCATCTTTTTGTTCGTGCAAAATAATAAAATAATTTATTGTTTTCGTTTTTGTCATTACTAACTGCTGCAAACTTAAAATAAGCATGTGCTTGTTTTGCTTTTCCTTGTCTGTGTGATGTCATTTCTACTATTCTAGATGCATATGGGTCTCATAGAAAAACGGAGACTGGTAAATATAAACGCTGCTTTATTTGTTTGCATTGGCTAGGTAACATTTTGATTAATCGGGTGGGTTAATTAATTAGTATACCATGGGGTGGATACAGAATATACTTTATTTCTTACATTAATACTTTTCTTGTGTTTGTTTTATACTAGAAATCATAAGTTGCCTGCTTTTGAGGCCTAGCTATTTGAGCCGCAGAAAAAGAGCTGATCTATAATTCTGCAGAGGTCACGAGACGCCCATTCTGAATTAAAACGTTTATTGAAGCTGTATTCACAAAGCAAAAACTGATGAGCTGACATCATTCTGTCGGACATGGCCAAGGTCGAAAGTGAACTTTTTGTCAGTCCTTAACTTGGCATCCGCGGAAGTTGCACTGAAAGGCTATGGAAGCTGCGAAGATGACTTAATACAAAGTTGCAATCGCAGGAAGCTTCTGGCTTCACGTGGAAGAGACAATGGTCTTTGTAAGACATGATTTTGTGGAACTTTTTAAGAATCGGGTGACATGTCACTTGTCACTCTCAACCAATGGGACGTCGTAGATTTCTGAAAACTTTCCTTTGCTAGTTTAGTTAGCGTAGAAAGGTATAAAAAGTCATGCCCTTAGGGTTGGGCTGGCTGCTGCTTTCTGACTTTCCGATGAGGGTGATGTGCTGCTGAACTTTGCGTGGAGCACGTAAGAATCCTCAAAGATCTTTACTTTAATTTCTGTCTATTTAGCTGAGTTAGGGAAATAGGTTTTAGAAATGTTAAACTTTATATAATTTCTTTAAATTGATTCAATTGCTTAAATTGTATTTTTCTCATATTCCTTACCATCATGCTTGCTTTATTGCAAATATATTTCATTTATAAAACTTACAACATATATACCATAATTTAGAAAATAAAATCTTACTTTTAACAAACAAGCTGGTCTTGATTATTTAGAAGTATAGGTTACCTTTAGCTAGATCACGTCGCCTATGGTGGTCGTTTAAATGGTTGGGTTTTATTCTAATGACAATATTCTTTCTGGAAATGTATAAAAATGTATATAGGGTGTAGATAATGTGTATATAGATTTATTCTGACCACCTGATTCAGTAGGCCCAAAAATATATCAGGTTCATAATTGGGTCCATATTTAGTATAGAATTTTGTTTATAAGTTATGAAGTTGGGTAGCGTAGTTTATGATATATTTTCTATAGCCCGCTGGATCAATGGCTACCGACAGTGGCGCAGAGGGAGACTCCGAGCCCCTCCCTGACCTACTGAGGACCCGTGAAAGAGATGGTTCGGTGGACGGGGTCCGACTCTCCGAGGCCCTGACCCCGGAGCAGCGTCAAGATTGTCGGGCCCTCCTGCTGCCGTTCGCAGACCTGTTTTCTCTCACACCCGGAGTCACCTCCTGGTGCCTGCACGACGTGGACACTGGGGACAGTCCTCCTGTCCGACACCGGGCGTACCGAGTACCGGATCGGGTACGTACCTGCATCCAAGAAGAAGTCTCCAAGATGCTCGCCCTCGGAGTCATCGAACCTTCGGACAGTCCCTGGGCCAGCCCGGTCGTCCTGGTCCCCAAGGCCGTGGCCCCGGGCACCCCACCTGAGCTCCGATTCTGCATCGACTATCGGGGTCTGAACGCGGTCACCCGAACCGACGCTCACCCTATCCCCCGAGCAGATGAACTAGTCGACCGCATGGGGGCAGCCCGCTACCTAAGCATCTTCGACCTGACAGCGGGCTACTGGCAGATCGGCCTCACCCCCCGGGCCCAAGAACGTTCCGCTTTCTCCACCCCGGATGGGCACTACCATTTCAGAGTGATGCCATTCGGCATGAAAAACGCTCCAGCCACTTTTCAAAGACTGGTGAACCAGGTATTGGCGGGCCTCGAAGAATTCAGCGCCGCCTACCTGGACGACATCGCGGTATACAGCCGCCACTGGACAGACCACCTCCACCACCTCCGAGAGGTCCTGCAGGCCCTCCAACAGGCCGGCCTCACAATCAAGGCCAGCAAGTGCCAAATCGGCCAGGGGTCCGTGACCTACCTCGGACACCAAGTGGGGAGCGGTCTGGTGGCCCCCCTTCAACTCAAGGTAGCTGCCATTCAGTCCTGGCAACCCCCCGAAACACAAACCGAGGTACGAGCCTTTCTGGGGCTCACCGGATACTACCGGCGGTTCGTGAAGGACTATGGCAGCATTGTGGGGCCCCTCACGGAACTCACGTCAAAGAACCACCCAAAAAGAGTCAACTGGACTTCCGACTGTCAAGCGGCCTTCGAGAAGCTGAAGGCCGCCATGTGCACCGCTCCTGTGCTCCAGGCCCCCGACTACAGCCGCGAGTTCATCGTTCAGACCGATGCCTCCGACCATGGTATTGGGGCCGTCCTCTCCCAACTGAACCCCGAGGGAGTCGACCAACCAGTGGCCTTCATCAGCAGACGCCTACTGCCCCGAGAGCAGCGCTGGAGCACTATTGAGCGGGAGGCCTTCGCCGTAGTGTGGGCCCTCAAGAAGCTCCGGCCTTACCTCTTCGGAACCCACTTCCGGGTACAAACAGATCATCGGCCCCTGCAATGGCTAATGCAAATGCGGGGGGAGAATCCCAAACTATTGCGGTGGTCCATCTCCCTGCAGGGGATGGACTTCACTGTAGAGCATCGCCCTGGTCAAGACCACGCCAACGCGGATGGCCTGTCCCGCTTTTTCCGCCTCGACGAGGAAAGTCCCCAAGAGGATGGGTGACTCTCCCCGCCTTCAGCTGGGGGGGACGCATGTTGGACAGGCCCCATAAAGGGCTCGCTCCCTCCCCGCATAACAGGGCCCGGGTACCGGCCCTCCAGGTACTACCCGCAGAAGCAACCCGCAACCCGTCCCCCATGGGACGTCTGCTCCCGGGAATCCCTGTGTCCTGGCCTGGGCCACCGTCAGCACCCTTGCCCGGGCCAGCCGCCATCTTGGACACTGCGCCACGAGGCCGCGTGGCCTCAGCTCAACCCCAACCCCGGGCCTGGCCAGGTCCCGACATCCCGGCACCACCATCCACCCAGGAGGTGAACGGACCACTTGGCGGGTCAATGGGAGTAAGAAGTGTCGATGGCTCTCTCCCGCCAGGTGCCGATCACCCCCAGCCTGCCCGGGCGCTGGCTCCACCCCCCTGCTGGGTGTCTGGACTCCCTCATCCCGGACCTCCCGACCTCCAAGAGCGAGGGTCCGGACATCAAAGAGCGCCAGACCTATAACTGAGGCAGCCCCAGAACAGGAAGGCAGTTGTATCCTGGAGTCGAGGGACACCGAGACGAACTCATCCTTGACGGACTGCTGGCGCTGCCGCAGCCCTGCCTTGTGAACTATTGTCCTGCCTGTTGGCGCTGCCGCGGCCCTCTGCAACCTTCATCCTCGTGGGACCTGCTGGCGCTGCCGCGGCCGGTTGTAACCTTCATCCTCGTGGGACCTGCTGGCGCTGCCGCGGCCCTCTGCAACCTTCATCTTTGTGGGACCTGCTGGCGCTGCCGCGGCCCGTTGTAACCTTCATCCTCGTGGGACCTGCTGGCGCTGCCACGGCCCGTTGTAATCGTCATCCTCGCTGGGACCTGCTGGCGCTGCCGCGGCCCGTTGCCACCTACGATCTCTTCGGGACCTGCTGGCGCTGCCGCGGTCCGATCCGTCCGAACGCCGAGCTCGAGGATTGTGAGCTACCGCCGTTCCACCCCAGTACCCGTAGGTACCAAGACTGTCCCGCTACCCCCTTTTCCCTACTAGAGACTAGAATTGAGAGGATCATCGTGTCCTGACCTCCTTGTATCGTACTACCTTACTTCAAGAACTGCCTATAAAAGGTGTTAATCTGATCTTCGTGTGGTGTCCATCTGTGGGGGGGGAAGTTACTTGTCTGTACGATCGCTGGAGACGGCCCTCACCGGAGGCCTCTCCCCTTGTGCTCGGCCGACCCTCCAGGTCCCCGTCTAACAGTCTCGTTCCGACACAAGCAAGGACTGGGGCCCATACGGTGTAATGTCTAAAGGATCACTTCAGAGTAGGCAGGCAGTATAGGAAAGGTAGGTACGGAGGACGGGTGCACCCTATGTGTAACGTGGATGTGCTGGTGAAATACAACGCGACTGTGCAAATTGAACGAACCTCTTTACGAATTAATAAACTATCTAAGACCGTTCACTCTATACCCTTCACATGTCGGATGGTGTTCAACGCGTGCTGCTGGACACAACTGATACGCTGGCTGCCGTTAGTATTTCATGTTTACTTTTGGATACATTATTCCTGTAGATCATCAGTAACATTTGTTATGGTGCCTTAAGAGTTGATGTTTGGGTTTGAATGCTCTTTGTAGCATTACGTACGGTTCTGGGGCCTCATTTATGAAAAGTGACGCATCGCTGCGTGAAAACAGCGATGCGTCACTTTTCACTGCGCACTCCTTACGACATTCCTGATGCGTCATATTTAATGTATGACGCATCATGTCGCAAGGACTTACAGATACGTCAATATTTCTGACGTAATGGTAAGCGCAAAAGTGACGCATTGCTGGAGTGTGTCACAAAAGTGACGCAACTCCAGCAATGCGTCCTTTCACATGGGGAAAGCCCCATGTGAAAGGGCTTGCGTCAGTCTTACGCCTGCTGTGAGGCAGGCGCCAGTTTTTGACGCAACAGCATCCTAAAAGTGACGCAGTGAAATCTCATAGATTTCACTGCGTCACTATTACGGGGCTTTTTGCGGGGGAACGCCCCCTCTGCAGACATTATACCTGACGCAGGTATAATGTGGCGCAGGGGTTTAAAAAGTGACGCTTCTACCTAGATGCGTCACTTTTTAAATATGGCGCAACAAGGTGCATTTTTTACGCCACTGGTGCGTCACAAAAAGTGACGCACCGGCGGCGCAAAACTGACGCAAGGCCTCATAAATAAGGGCCCATGCATTTTAATTTTAAAATGGTATTCACCATGGGATCCAAAAGTTAATAATGGGGTTATGTTATCTAGTTATATAAATGCCAAACTTCAGCAGATGTTACATTTTATGTTTCTGGGCTGTGATGTTAGAAAAGTAATTCAGTCACTGGGGGTCACCAACGTCAGCGAGTCCCTGTCTGTGAAACACACTCAGACCCCAGGGGGCCCCAGGTGCTGGTCTTAAAGATCAGGGGCCGGCCCTTGTAATAGGATCTGTTTAAAGACCGAAGTTGACAAAAGGGATGTCCCCTCTGACCCATCAGAGTTCTTACATGCTGTGGGTGTAACAAATATGATAATAGGAGGAGACTGGGTTGAAATGCTGAGCCGTTGTCATACCTTTGTCTCACCGTCGGTCCCACCTCCTCTATAAAAGAGGCCTGACAGGAATGCAGTCTGAGGGGTCAGAGGGCAATGAGAGGTTACAGGGCCATAGTTGTATCAAGGAGGGGTGTTTGCCTCCAAGCCCTGGGGCCTCCGTACTCTGGGCCCCCAAACTAGGGACCAGGCCCCCCTTTTAACACCTGACTCAGAATAGCAAGACAGGGCAGCCGAAAGCTTACATGTATGAAACGAACACAGGAGGATATGAAACTGCACCCTGACCCCATCAGTGCACACTTTTACATGTATGAAAGGAACACAGGAGGACATGAAACTGCACCCTGACCCCATTAGTGCACACTTTTACATGTATGAAAGGAACACAGGAGGATATTAAACTGCACCCTGACCCTATTAGTGCACACTTTACATGTATAAAAGGAACACAGGAGGATATTAAACTGCACCCTGACCCCATCAGTGCACACTTTTACATGTATGAAAGCAACACAGGAGGATATGAAACTGCACCCTGACCCTATTAGTGCACACTTTTACATGTATGAAAGGAACACAGGAGGATATTAAACTGCACCCTGACCCTATTAGTGCACACTTTTACATGTATGAAAGGCACACAGGAGGATATGAAACTGCACCCTGACCCCATTAGTGCACACTTTTACATGTATGAAAGGAACACAGGAGGATATTAAACTGCATCCTGACCCCATCAGTGCACACTTTTACATGTATGAAAAGAACACAGGAGGATATTAAACTGCACCCTGACCCCATTAGTGCACACTTTTACATGTATAAAAGGAACACAGGAGGATATGAAACTGCACCCAGACCCTATTAGTGCACACTTTTACATGTATGGAAGGAACACAGGAGGATATGAAACGGCACCCTGACCCTATTAGTGCACGCTTTTACATGTATGAAAGGAACACAGGAGGATATTAAACTGCACCCTGACCCCATCAGTGCACACTTTTACATGTATGGAAGGAACACAAGAGGATATTAAACTGCACCCTGACCCTATTAGTGCACACTTTTACATGTATGAAAGGAACACAGGAGGATATGAAACTGCACCCTGACCCCATCGGTGCACACTTTTACATGTATGAAAGGAACACAGGAGGATATGAAACTGCACCCTGACCCCATTAGTGCACACTTTTACATGTATGAAAGGAACACAGGAGGATATTAAACTGCACCCTGACCCTATTAGTGCACACTTTTACATGTATGAAAGGAACACAGGAGGGTATTAAACTGCACCCTGACCCGATTAGTGCACACTTTTACATGTATGAAAGGAACACAGGATGATATTAAACTGCACCCTGACCCCATCAGTGCACACTTTTACATGTATGAAAGGAACACAGGAGGACATGAAACTGCACCCTGACCCCATCAGTGCATACTTTTACACGTATGGAAGGAACACAGGAGGATATTAAACTGCACCCTGACCCCATCAGTGCATACTTTTACATGTATGGAAGGAACACAGGAGGACATTAAACTGCACCCTGACCCCATCAGTGCACGCTTTTACATGTATGAAAGGAACACAGGAGGACATTAAACTGCACCCTGACCCCATTAGTGCACGCTTTTACATGTATGAAAGGAACACAGGAGGATATTAAACTGCACCCTGACCCCATTAGTGCACACTTTTACATGTATGAAAGGAACACAGGGGGATATTAAACTGCACCCTGACCCCATCAGTGCACACTGTTACATGTATGAAAGGAACACAGGAGGACATTAAACTGCACCCTGACCCCATCAGTGCACACTTTTACATGTATGAAAGGAACACAGGAGGATATTAAACTGCACCCGACCCCGTCAGTGCACACTTTTACATGCATGAAAGGAACACAGGAGGACATTAAACTGCACCCTGACCCCATCAGTGCACACTGTTACATGTATGAAAGGAACACAGGAGGATATGAAACTGCACCCTGACCCCATCAGTGCACACTTTTACATGTATGAAAGGAGCACAGGAGGATATTAAACTGCACCCTGTGACACGCTGTTTTGCCCGTACTAATTTCTGACACTCTGACCTGCATAGCGCCGAAAGGGGAAGGCTCTGTCAAAGAAAATTACTCACGGGCTGTTGAGACTCACTGCCGCCTCCCTCCCGCCGTCCTGCTGTTTCTCCACATCCGACAGCGGGGCCGCCGAGTGGAGCGAGGCGAGGGGCTGCCTACAACTCCCGGCAGCCCTCGAGGTCTCCAGCCACACCCTCAGCACGCTGCGCCAGGAGGCGCATAAAGGGCGTCACCGCTACACGGAGCTGTGACACGCTGTTTTGCCCGTACTGATTTCTGACACTCTGACCTGCATAGCGCCGAAAGGGGAAGGCTCTGCCAAAGAAAATTACTCACGGGCTGTTGAGACCCACTGCCGCATCCCTCCCGCCGTCCTGCTGTTTCTCCACATCCGACAGCGGGGCCGCCGAGTGGAGCGAGGCGAGGGGCTGCCTACAACTCCCGGCAGCCCTCGAGGTCTCCAGCCACACCCTCAGCACGCCGCGCCAGGAGGCGCATAAAGGGCGTCACCGCTACACGGAGCTGTGACACGCTGTTTTGCCCGTACTGATTTCTGACACTCTGACCTGCATAGCGCCGAAAGGGGAAGGCTCTGCCAAAGAAAATTACTCACGGGCTGTTGAGACCCACTGCCGCCTCCCTCCCGCCGTCCTGCTGTTTCTCCACATCCGACAGCGGGGCCGCCGAGTGGAGCGAGGCGAGGGGCTGCCTACAACTCCCGGCAGCCCTCGAGGTCTCCAGCCACACCCTCAGCACGCCGCGCCAGGAGGCGCATAAAGGGCGTCACCGCTCCCCCTCGCGGGACGCGAACGGGACGCTGGGCGAAGCCTGGGCCAAGGGTGGGCCCGTCCTAGCCCGTCACAGACCGGAGAAGACTGGGCTGGGCCCACCCCCCTAAGACCCAACATAAGGTAAACTCCTGCTTTATAAATAGCCTAGTGACCTGGTATCCTCCTTGTGTACAACACAAGCTCTGTATACTCGATCATCCGATTGGAGCAATTGTATATAATGACCACCAGAGGCTCAAGGAGTAAAACTCTGAAACAAAATATGTTAAGTACCGTAGGCCCCATTGATCAATTTATCACCAAAGTGAATCAAACTATTGATCAAACCGTAATGCTGATAGATAGGCGAGTTTCTTACGAACTAGATCAAGCAAGACGCTCATCAATGGGTATGCTGGCACAGGCAAGAACTCCTAATGTCTCGTCACAAAATAGTATCAATCTGGAAATAAACGCGGATATACATGCCATACCGAATACCGTAGACCTATCAGTATCCACACAACTGTAAAATTCACAATTGTCCCAGGGTCTTGAGCAAACCCCTGACATTTTTGGTAGCCCGCAGCTAATAATAAATGAACCCACCCAGAACTAAATAAGGGGTATTAGGGAAGGAGCAATCCCTAAACCTTCGTATCATAAAGAAACCTACATAGAAAACTTTACAAATACAGCTGTAACAAAGTCAAATTCCGACTCACTCTCCAAACCGAGTGACTTTAACAACGGTCAAAATCAAAATAATAGCATACTCGCTCCAGTTACTGAATCTAACAGTAACATTAATTCTGATGTACTCATCGTCGAAGACAACAGTGACAGAGTTAACCTTAAGCGAACCCACATAAAAACTGTGGCTCCCTTTCCCATAAAAAAATCCTAATTACGACATGACATAATCGTCATTATTAAAAGAAATAGCTGAAATAGTTAAGTACCAGCTGCAACCTATTCAAAAAAGCTTGGAAATCATAGAGAAGCAAGTAGCCATATTAGTTGCTACTTCAAAAACAACTTCAAATCTAAGAAATAAAGAACACTTAAACCCGCCTGGATTTAGTGTTATTCCAGGCAACGCAAAGTCTATAGACAAACCAGCACGAATAGCTACTAACACAGCAATTATAAACAGTACAATCGCAAAACCTGGCGAACCAGCGAAAAAATCAAATAATTTAATTCCCTCAGTAAACACTAAGATTCCTCAAGTAGCCCCTAAAAAAGATTTGGACTCACAAAACAAACCTTTGGCGAATGCTCACCCTGTAAATGGCCCTGTGACAAACGCTCTCCCAGCAAATACCCCATCCATACCACCCCCATCCATACCACTTCCAGCCAACACTCCTCATCCTGCACAGACACAAAGGCAATCTAATAAACCAGACCGACCTAGCAAAAGATGGCCAAAAACAGTAAACCTTCCACCGGAAGCAGCACCATTTGTAGTCATTCTAACAGGGGTCCCAGAATTAAACAATGACACAGACGAGCCAACTTGGTCCTTATTAAATAAAACCCGCCACTGGCTGAACAATAACAGACCAAATCATCCAAACAACGTTACTAGAATTACTACAGCAAGAAGGGCCTCATGGATAGGCCACCAACCAAAATCTATTCCCGGTGATTGTATAATTGTCAACCTTGAAAATCCCCGCGCTGTGGACTATATTTGTTCTTGGGACACATCGGGAAACAACAGAGGAATAAAAGTAAAACGTCTATCCTTTTTCTATCCTCAACAAAGCCATCGTTTTGAGGACTCTAACTGGCCCCCAAATTGGTCTTGGAATCAGTCTGATTACGAACAAAGAAGCGGAAACCAGGGAGATTGGGGCCACGGAAATAATCAAAAGAGCTGGTATCAGGGAGTATGGGGCAACGACTATAAAGACCGGGGCGACTGGAACAACCACGGTAGGAGGCCTTACCAACTCCCTCAGAGGGAACCATGGCCTGGTATACCAACTTTTAACAGCTATAGCTGTTTAGACATGGTCGATTGACAATCCTCACAGAATTATATTACGACCTCTCTGTCTAACAACAAAGTTGTTTTAAAAACATCAGATAAACACTCTAGGAGCATGATATCCATTCAAACCCCTTGTATTCCAAAAAATAGGCCATGCAAACAAACAGAAACGACAAATTTTCAAACGACAAAAAAACAGACCCAAGAAAATCAATGCCCTCTTAAAGCTAGAACCAGCCCTTCGATTAAGTCACAAACTGCCCCAAGTGAGCAGTTATATGAGCCAAATTTGAACTTGGAGTCTTCCCTTATTCAATCAAGAGAAGAAAGTACTGTTGAGCCGATGCCATCCGCTGATGTCAGTAATCATGTCGCCAGGAAACTGCTTTTCTGGAACGTGGAGGGACTAGCAACTAAACACACTGAACAAAGCTTTTTAGAATTGATTGACTCGAACGACATTATTTGTCTTCAGGAGACCGGGCTCAATGACCCAATCCATCTTGTGGGATACAGAACATACTTCTCCCAAGCAATAAGATCAAACTCAGGGAGAAGCAAAGGAGGATTAATTACATACATCTCCAACCTCTGGTCATGCCGTGAAATAACACCAGTACTACTCCATCAGAATTATCAAATCATAAACATCCAAGGATTTAATCGAGAGGTTTATACTTTTATAAACTTCTACAACAACTTGACCCCAGTTGAGCTGTCAAAGGTTTTAAACGAAGTTTCTGCTGAAATTAACGACCTAAAAACAAAACATACCAAAGTCTCACACACAATATTCTTTGGAGGAGACTTCAATCTTCATATATGTAATAAAATCGACACTCCTATTTGCGGGATCATAGACGAACATGGTAACTCTTTAACTCATTTTTCCCACACTGATGAAGGCATTAAATTGCAGGCTATTATGTCCGAATTAGATATAGGGTTCGCGAACATGATAAAAACGCCTGCAACTCAATTCACCTCAACTTTCCATGGAAGAGGCTTTGAAACCTTAATAGACTATATCCTGGTATCCATTGACAAAGCCACACGTATAAAGTCCTTCAACGTGGATAAAAATGTACTCAGTGACCATTTTCCACTCAAACTAACGTACTCTGAACCAGATCCTCGAAAGAAAACAGATAAGGCCTATTCTGGTGTGCTACAGCAGGAAGCAATATCATTGGGCAGACTGAATGGATATACCCTTAAATGGGGCAAAGTAGATCAAGAAGCCGTTAGTGCAAGAATAATTAAAACATGCAGAAACGAAATTGACAAATGTTTAGACCCATCTACAACTTCTACAGAGATCATGATCAGTTATAATATAATAGTGAAAACCATAAGTGACGAATTAACCAGGCCTAACAAACAAAATAAAACTTCAAAAAAAGGTTGGTTTAATACAAAATGTACAAACGCCTATTCTGATTTAAAGAAAGCCCTAACAAGAAAACAAAGAAACAGAGAAGAGGTAATCAAGTTGAGGAAGACTTACACGCAGGCGATCAAACAAAGAAAAAAGGAGATACAAGCCAGTCTCTGGACCCAACTCTTAAAAAGTAGTACTCTAAAAGACAGTACTTTATTTTGGGAAACAGTTAAAAGCCCCTTTTTAACTGATAACAAAGATGGTCCTTCTTTGGACGTCGCCATAAATGCGGAGGATTGGGTGAAATATTTCTCAGGGGTTTTCGGAGAGGTCAACAGTAGAGACTCAATCTTCCTGGCTCCTCTTCCACCGGTGAAATACCCAATAGAAATACACTTTACAATCAGTGAAACAATGAAAGCATTAAAGATTGCCAAAATTGGCAAGGCACCCGGACCAGACTCTGTCCCCATGGACTTCTACAAATTTCTACCAGATCTCTGGTCTCCCCTTTTAACCAAAGTATTAAATGCAGCAAAGGACACTGATCTTCCCGACTCTTGGTCTTCATCGATTCTCTTTCCCATTTTTAAAAAAGGTAACAGAGACTGTCCCTCCTGCTATCGCCCCATTTCCCTCCTGGACTCGGTCGGGAAGATGGCAGGGCGCATACTGCTTGACCGACTCCAGGAGTGGTCAAAAGAACAAGGGGTACTTTCAGACCTCCAATATGGGTTTAAGGCGGGACTGAGTACTGTGGACCAAGTACTGAATTTAACACTACTGGCTGGAAAGTACGTAACAGCAAAAAAGTCCTGCCTACACATGGTATATGTTGACCTCACAGCAGCCTTCGACTGCGTGGAACATTCAAAGCTCTGGTCAATAATGCTGCAAATGGGGATTGACTCTCCCATAGTAGACTTTCTCCGAGAGCTGTATACCGGAGCCACGGGAAAAGTTAGATTTGGGACATCAGGGCAACTAACTAACAGCTTTCCAATTCAGAAGGGGGTCAGACAAGGGTGCGTGCTGGCCCCTTTCTTATTTACGCTCTATACCAATGGACTTGAAACTGCAATTTTAAAGGATGTTAAAGATCTCCCAGAAGCCGGTCGTCGGCCGATTCCAGCACTGTTATATGCCGACGGCGCGGTAATTCTTGCACGAACACCAGTCCAGCTCCAGCGGGCTTTAACCAACTACTGCACATTTATGACCAGTCTAAATCTAAAAGTCAATATAAAGAAAACTTATGTAATGCATGCTGGTAGTAAAGGGAAAAAAGTGAAGAAAATCTACGTGGACAACATGCCCCTTGAAAGAACTAACACGTACCCTTATCTAGGCATTACTATTGACGATGCGTTTAACTGGAAAGCAGCAATTAATTCCCGTAAGCTAGCCCTAATAAAAACAGTTGGCGCCCTAAAAGCCTTTTCTCTTCGTTTGGGAAGAAGACCCCAGCAGGAGAGGATCAAGATATATAATGCAAAATGCATTAGTACAGCTACCTTCGGAGCAGGAGTTTGGGGAACAACAAATGTTGAACAAATACAAATAGTTGAAAACTCCTTTTTAAAATTCCTACTAGCTGTTCCAAAAAGTACCACCACTTTTGGATGTCATCTCGAACTTGGGGTAGACCATATAACTGACATCATTAAGATCCAGCCTATTATCTTATGGCGCAGAATATGGGCAATGGATGAATGCCAGCTCTCAAGAACAATAATACAAGACTGCGTGAAACTAGAGAACATGACAAGGATAAAATGGCTGGTATATGTAAAATCTTTTCTTACTGACATTGGTCTCCCAAGGTTTTTTGAAGACCCACTGTCAGTAACGGACATATCAAAAAAAGAACTTAAAACACTATGTCTGTCTCATCTATCTCAACTACGGTTGTTGAACGAAATAGGAAAGCCATTAGTTCAACAATGTCTACTAATACAGCTGGTACCAACTATTCAACCGTATCTGCAGTATGACTTATCACAATTTGAAAAACTTCTTCTTACTCGTTTCAGGTTCAATTTATACCATTATATGGTTTTGTTTCCCATTCAGAATGTCTGGACCCATAACACCCCAGCGTGTCCCTGCGACCTAATATCGCCACAGTCTACAATTCATGTCCTTTTCTTTTGCAAATTTTATACGCCATTACGCAGGAGGTGGATATTACCACTACTAAAAGTCATGAACATTCGTAGATGTCGCCCTGCCTACCTGGCACTGCAATTTCTGGAAAACAACTTAATGACAAAATCTGTGGCACAGTATCTAAAACTATGTTTTAGGCACCGTTTGAATCTTTAATAAGATGAAAGAGTTTTCCTTTTTCTTTTTTAAAAAAATGGATTTTTTACAAAAATGTTTTGGTACAGAATGAATAACAGTTTTTTAATATTTATTGTGTTTTTATGTACTTTTATGGCTTTTCAAATGGAAAACCGAATAAAGATGATTTGATTTGATTTGAACTGCACCCTGACCCTATTAGTGCACACTTTTACATGTATGAAAGGAACACAGGAGGATATTAAACTGCACCCTGACCCTATTAGTGCACACTTTTACATGTATGAAAGGAACACAGGGGGATATGAAACTGCACCCTGACCCTATTAGTGCACACTTTTACATGCATGAAAGGAGCACAGGAGGATATGAAACTGCACCCTGACCCTATCAGTGCACACTTTTACATGTATGAAAGGAACACAGGAGGATATTAAACTGCACCCTGACCCCATCAGTGCACACTGTTACATGTATGAAAGGAACACAGGAGGATATTAAACTGCACCCTGACCCCATCAGTGCACACTTTTACATGTATGAAAGGTACACAGGAGGATATGAAACTGCACCCTGACCCCATCAGTGCACACTTTTACATGTATGAAAGGAACACAGGAGGTAATGAAACTGCACCCTGACCCCATCAGTGCACAGTTTTACATGTATGAAAGGAGCACAGGAGGATATTAAACTGCACCCTGACCCCATCAGTCCACACTTTTACATGTAGGAAAGGAACACAGGAGGATATTAAACTGCATCCTGACCCCATCAGTGCACACTTTTACATGTATGAAAGGAACACAGGAGGATATTAAACTGCATCCTGACCCCATCAGTGCACACTTTTACATGTATGAAAGTAACACAGGAGGACATTAAACTGCACCCTGACCCCATCAGTGCACGCTTTTACATGTATGAAAGGAACACAGGGGGATATGAAACTGCACCCTGACCCTATTAGTGCACACTTTTACATGCATGAAAGGAGCACAGGAGGATATGAAACTGCACCCTGACCCTATCAGTGCACACTTTTACATGTATGAAAGGAACACAGGGGGATACTAAACTGAACCCTGACCCCATCAGTGCACACTTTTACATGTATGAAAGGAACACAGGAGGATATGAAACTGCACACTGACCCCATCAGTGCACACTTTTACATGTATGAAAGGAACACAGGAGGATATGAAACTGCACCCTGACCCCATCAGTGCACCCTTTTACATGTATGAAAGGAGCACAGGAGGATATTAAACTGCACCCTGACCCCATCAGTGCACACTTTTACATGTAGGAAAGGAACACAGGAGGATATTAAACTGCACCCTGCCCCCATCAGTGCACACTTTTACATGTATGAAAGGAACATAGGAGGATATTAAACTGCATCCTGACCCCATCAGTGCACACTTTTACATGTATGAAAGTAACACAGGAGGACATTAAACTGCACCCTGACCCCATCAGTGCACGCTTTTACATGTATGAAAGGAACACAGGGGGATATGAAACTGCACCCTGACCCTATTAGTGCACACTTTTACATGCATGAAAGGAGCACAGGAGGATATGAAACTGCACCCTGACCCTATCAGTGCACACTTTTACATGTATGAAAGGAACACAGGAGGATATTAAACTGCACCCTGACCCCATCAGTGCACACTGTTACATGTATGAAAGGAACACAGGAGGACATTAAACTGCACCATGACCCCATTAGTGCACACTTTTACATGCATGAAAGGAACACAGGGGGATATTAAACTGCACCCTGACCCTATTAGTGCACACTTTTACATGCATGAAAGGAACACAGGAGGACATTAAACTGCACCCTGACCCCATCAGTGCACGCTTTTACATGTATGAAAGGAACACAGGAGGACATTAAACTGCACCCTGACCCCATCGGTGCACACTTTTACATGTATGAAAGGAACACAGGGGGATATGAAACTGCACCCTGACCCTATTAGTGCACACTTTTACATGCATGAAAGGAACACAGGAGGACATTAAACTGCACCCTGACCCCATCAGTGCACGCTTTTACATGTATGAAAGGAACACAGGAGGACATTAAACTGCACCCTGACCCCATCAGTGCACGCTTTTACATGTATGAAAGGAACACAGGAGGACATTAAACTGCACCCTGACCCCATCAGTGCACGCTTTTACATGTATGAAAGGAATACAGGAGGACATTAAACTGCACCCTGACAACATCAGTGCACGCTTTTACATGTATGAAAGTAACACAGGAGGACATTAAACTGCACCCTGACCCCATTAGTGCACACTTTTACATGTATGAAAGGAACACAGGGGGATATGAAACTGCACCCTGACCCTATTAGTGCACACTTTTACATGCATGAAAGGAACACAGGAGGACATTAAACTGCACCCTGACCCCATCAGTGCACGCTTTTACATGTATGAAAGGAACACAGGAGGACATTAAACTGCACCCTGACCCCATCAGTGCACGCTTTTACGTGTATGAAAGGAACACAGGAGGACATTAAACTGCACCCGGACCCCATCAGGGCACGCTTTTACATGTATGAAAGTAACACAGGAGGACATTAAACTGCACCCTGACCCCATTAGTGCACACTTTTACATGTATGAAAGGAACACAGGGGGATATGAAACTGCACCCTGACCCTATTAGTGCACACTTTTACATGAATGAAAGGAACACAGGAGGACATTAAACTGCACCCTGACCCCATCAGTGCACGCTTTTACATGTATGAAAGGAACACAGGAGGACATGAAACTGCACCCTGACCCCATCAGTGCACGCTTTTACATGTATGAAAGTAACACAGGAGGACATTAAACTGCACCCTGACCCTATCAGTGCACACTTTTACATGCATGAAAGGAACACAGGAGGACATTAAACTGCACCCTGACCCCATCAGTGCACGCTTTTACATGTATGAAAGTAACACAGGAGGACATTAAACTGCACCCTGACCCTATCAGTGCACACTTTTACATGTATGAAAGGAACACAGGAGGACATTAAACTGCACCCTGACCCCATTAGTGCACACTTTTACATGTATGAAAGGAACACAGAAGGACATTAAACTGCACCCTGACCCCATCAGTGCACACTTTTACATGTATGAAAGGAACACAGGAGGACATTAAACTGCACCCTGACCCCATCAGTGCACACTTTTACATGTATGAAAGGAACACAGGAGGACATTAAACTGCACCCTGACCCCATCAGTGCACACTTTTCCATGTATGAAAGGAACACAGAAGGATAATAAACTGCACCCTGGCCCCATCAGTGCACACTTTTACATGTATGAAAGGAACACAGAAGGATATTAAACTGCACCCTGACCCCATCAGTGCACACTTTTACATGTATGAAAGGAACACAGGAGGATATTAAACTGCACCCTGACCCCATCAGTGCACACTTTTACATGTATGAAAGGAACACAGGAGGACATTAAACTGCACCCTGACCCCATCAGTGCACACTTTTACATGTATGAAAGGAACACAGAAGGATATTAAACTGCATCCTGACCCCATCAGTGCACACCCTTACATGTATGAAAGGAACACAGGAGGACATTAAACTGCACCCTGACCCTATTAGTGCACACTTTTACATGTATGAAAGGAACACAGGAGGATATTAAACTGCACCCTGACCCCATCAGTGCACACTTGTACATGTATGAAAGGAACACAGGAGGATATTAAACTGCACCCTGACCCCATCAGTGCACACTGTTACATGTATGAGAGGAACACAGGAGGATATTAAACTGCACCCTGACCCCATCAGTGCACACTTTTACATGTATGAAAGGAACACAGGAGGACATTAAACTGCACCCTGACCCCATCAGTGCACACTTTTACATGTATGAAAGGAACACAGGAGGACATTAAACTGCACCCTGACCCCATCAGTGCACACTTTTACATGTATGAAAGGAACACAGGAGGATATTAAACTACACCCTGACCCCATCAGTGCACACTTTTACATGTATGAAAGGAACACAGGAGGATATTAAACTGCATCCTGACCCCATCAGTGCACACTTTTACATGTATGAAAGGAACACAGAAGGATATTAAACTGCATCCTGACCCCATCAGTGCACACCCTTACATGTATGAAAGGAACACAGGAGGATATTAAACTGCACCCTGACCCCATCAGTGCACACTGTTACATGTATGAGAGGAACACAGGAGGATATTAAACTGCACCCTGACCCCATCAGTGCACACTTTTACACCAGGTTTAAATATGGGTGCATGTTTTGATGCATAACTTGTTTACATTGGACAT
Organism: Lissotriton helveticus; assembly: GCF_964261635.1. Taxonomy (NCBI): domain Eukaryota; kingdom Metazoa; phylum Chordata; class Amphibia; order Caudata; family Salamandridae; genus Lissotriton; species Lissotriton helveticus. Next base: position 336,353 of record NW_027611655.1, read on the forward strand.
GAATAAATATGGAAACATGCTTTTAAATTGAAATGATGTCAAAAAGGAAGAACACAGCAGAGAATGCCTACAAATGGGGGTTTATTGTTCTTAACATCAGATGTGCAAGTCACGGTGGGGTGAGGTCTAATACTAGACAGAAATACGAAAATGCAAACAGGGCTGTTTAGGGGATCGGGGTGGACATGCGCGAGATGCGGACACACGCCTCGATTTCACCGCGGGGCCATTATCACTCATCCCCCTCCTGTGCATGCGGAGACTGTCACTGGAGGGGGCGTGGCCAGCCACATATATTTGCATACCCAGAAGCCTCTGCGGCAAACACCCGATTCATCACTACAGGCGACGCAGGCCTCTGTTTAACAGGAGAAGGAGCGCCTGTAGGTGTGCACACACAGGCAATCATGATGGTGACTAACATGTCACCGGTGTAAAGTCGCCCTACCAGTAGGAAGTGATATTTTTTATCGTGATTTGACGAACAGATCACAGAGTTCATGGAACTTTTGCTTAATTCCCTTTTGCGGGTCACGCGCACTTCGAGGGACCGTGAGAAGCGGAAGCCCTTTTAGTTAATTTTTGGAGGGTTTCTGTACAAGAAACTCCGAGATTGTTTTAAAATGTGAGCTTCCTGGGGCGGTCGGGCCTCCTCGGCTGCTGAGGAGAGGAGGCTCCCGCAGGCGCCACCGGAAGGCGTCACAGGATCACGTGACACAGATCGAGGTGCCTGAAGGACTGACGCGTGCACCGCAGCTTCCTGGCGCTAGAGTTCGGGAGGCTCCAGAGGAACCTTCAGCGCGTCACTCCCTATCTGCATACCCACAATCCTGTGCGCGCCTCATAAAGCTGCTTTACTTTCATATAAATGCCGGGCTTTGTGGCATTGAATAGGATAAAGAACAGACATTTAAGAACGAAGAGGGCAGAGTATCAGTCCTCAAGCAGGAAGGCACGAACCGTAGTTGGGCACACTACTTTACTAAGGGAAGTTTCTGGGTAATTTGCTTCTTATGTGGTTATGTATGGGAACATATCCATTATCAGCTTCCACAGCGTGAACAGTCCCTGGGCTCAAAGTAAAGGTGCACCCTGCATGGCCAGCCTGTCCGAGGCTTGCATCGTGGAGCCGAGGGTCCCCTTGAAACTCCTACCACAAGGAGTGTGCTCGGCGCGGACAGCCTGTCCACTGCTGACCCCTACCGACCCCCTCCAGCAGTGGAGCGTGCCCGTCGCCCACGCTGTTCCGTGCCTGGCACTCAAAGGGTGCCCCCGACGAGGGGCCTTTTCCACCTTCATCCGTCCTGAAGACAAAGAGACCAGCAGAGCAATTCAAAGCCCACGGCCCCAGCTCGTTTGACTAAATAGCGCCAAGCCCCTCAAGCCGAGGCCCTCCTGGGCACGGCACGCCTGCAGCGCCACCCAGCGACCGACACAGGTACTGCAGCCTGCAAAGACAAGAAAGGACCCCAAAGATCAAGGGGAGTCTGCGCCCCCTCCTCCCACCTGACACCCCCTCGGGGCTCCTTTACAACCCAGAGCTCCCTGAAACCCCAGCCAGGGTAGGAGCAGGAGAAAAGACCATTTCCCTGGCCTTCCCCCACAAACTTGTCCTAAAGGATACTCCTGCAAAAAAATGGAGCTCCAGTCCCGGCCCTTTCAAGGTTCTAGGCCTAAGCATCACAGGAGCACTTTCTTGGGCTCTGCCAAACTTAAAGTGCCACCCCTGCCTGCCACTACCAAAGGTGGACACTAAAGTGCCACACCTGCCTGCCATTACCAAAGGTGGACACTAAAGTGCCACCCCTGCCTGCCATTACAACAGGTGGACACTAAAGTGCCACCCCTGCCTGCCATTACCAAAGGTGGACACTAAAGTGCCACACCTGCCTGCCATTACCAAAGGTGGACACTAAAGTGCCACACCTGCCTGCCATTACAACAGGTGGACACTAAAGTGCCACCCCTGCCTGCCATTACCAAAGGTGGACACTAAAGTGCCACACCTGCCTGCCTATACCAAAGGTGGACACTAAAGTGCCACACCTGCCTGCCTATACCAAAGGTGGACACTAAAGTGCCACACCTACCTGCCTATACCAAAGGTGGACACTAAAGTGCCACACCTGCCTGCCATTACAACAGGTGGACACTAAAGTGCCACACCTGCCTGCCATTACAACAGGTGAACACTAAAGTGCCACACCTGCCTACCATTACAAAAGGTGGATACTAAAGTGCCACACCTGCCTGCCATTACCAAAGGTGGACACTAAAGTGCCACACCTGCCTGCCATTACCAAAGGTGGACACTAAAGTGCCACACCTGCCTGCCATTACCAAAGGTGGACACTAAAGTGCCACACCTGCCTGCCATTACAACAGGTGGACACTAAAGTGCCACACCTGCCTGCCATTACAACAGGTGGACACTAAAGTGCCACACCTGCCTGCCATTACAAAAGGTGGACACTAAAGTGCCACACCTGCCTGCCATTACCAAAGGTGGACACTAAAGTGCCACCCCTGCTTGCCATTACCAAAGGTGGACACTAGAGTGCCACACCTGCCTGCCACTACCAAAGGTGGACACTAAAGTGCCACACCTGCCTGCCATTACCAAAGGTGGACACTAAAGTGCCACACCTGCCTGCCACTACCAAAGGTGGACACTAAAGTGCCACACCTGCCTGTCATTACCAAAGGTGGACACTAAAGTGCCACACCTGCCTGCCATTACCAAAGGTGGACATTAAAGTGCTACATGTGCCTGCCACTACCAAAGGAGGACACTAAAGTGCCACACCTGCCTGCCATTACCAAAGGTGGACACTAAAGTGCCACACCTGCCTGTCATTACCAAAGGTGGACACTAAAGTGCCACACCTGCCTGCCACTACCAAAGGTGGACACTAAAGTGCCACACCTGCCTGCCATTACCAAAGGTGGACACTAAAGTGCCACACCTGCCTGCCACTACCAAAGGTGGACACTAAAGTGCCACGCCTGCCTGTCATTACCAAAGGTGGACACTAAAGTGCCACACCTGCCTGCCACTACCAAAGGTGGACACTAAAGTGCCACAACTGCCTGTCATTACCAAAGGTGGCCACTACCCAGTATGTAGGACCAGTGTTGTGTACCCCCGCACAGATCGTTCAAATGTTTTAAAATGTTTACACCGTCTACAACAACATGTTGAAAATGTTGAAATAATTTACAATCCGGCTACAAAGGTACTCGTAGGATCCCAATAACCTAGGGCAATTTACATGTATTTCAAAATGCTTAGCATGTGTTCAGGCAGAGACCCCCGGTTCCCCGGCACCCCTAAAAAAACAACAACATAGGCTTAGCCATGGCCGCCTACAATGGGCCAGAGTATGCGGTGACTCTGCGCGCAAAGACGACTCGACAAAAAATACAGTGAAATTCGAAATCGAAGGAGAAATTCTAAAAGATCACTTAAAAAATACTTATGAATGATGTGCTTGTTAAACAATTGAATGTACAGGCTAGAGATCTGAAACGCATGGCTGAATATAACAAGCAGGGAATCTATGACTTCACCTTCGCCAAAGAAGAAACATGCAACACTTTCATGCAAAATGTGACGTTTAACTCTGAAAAGACAAAGGGCTATAAAATCACCTCACTGTCCAAAAGCAAACGAAGAACCTGAGCCAGACAAAGACGCAGAAACAGACACAAGCAAAAGGCCAGAAACCACGGAAACAGATGAGATGTTACAAGATTTCCTACAGGATCAACCTCTATATGAGGAAGTAATAGAACAAGAGGAGACACAAACAGAAGACCAAATGGAAGCCCCTACTCTTTCCCAAACAACCTCAGCAGTCCCAGAGACACAAGAAGAGCTCCCCAGAACCCAAATAGAAATATCTTCTGGAGAGATGGAAACGCCTACCCTGATCCTGGAAGATATGCAAACCCCTTCCGTCCTAGAAGAAGAATCAGACACAGAATCTGAGTCAAACATAGAAGCAACACCACATATTTTCAAGTCCTTCCCCAAGAAATGGGAAAAAGTGAATAGCAACAAAATAACCACAGCCAAAAACAGAGGAGAAGAAGAAGAAGAAAAAACCCAAAACAGAACAACAAGAAACCAAAGGAAAACGGAAAAAAGACTGCCAATCACAGCAAAGAAAAGAACTACAAACACAAACACAACCGCTACGCACCTCTATCTGACCTACCAGACACAGAGATGGAGAACCCTCCAAACAAGAATGAAACCTCCAAAACCACTCTCCAGCAACAGACAAAAGAAACCCTCTTTGTGACTTCCCCCTGGTTAGGGAGCATAGAGGAGGTACATGCACAAAATCAAGAACACAGTCCGGGACGAAACTGGAAGCAAGCAACAAATAAGAAAGTACACACAAACCCTACCTTTAAGATGGATACCCCAAGAGAACTCACAGTAGCAACTCTAAATGTCAGAGGAATGAAACAGACTGTCAAAAGAGCCGCCATCCCAGAGCATTGCAGAACTATCAAAGCAGACATCACTTGTCTTCAAGAATGCAACCTACCGAAAATGCAGAACTACCAAAGTTATGCCAAAGAATGGCACGAGGGACCCTCCGCACAGTCAGGTGGAGGAAACAAGAACGCAGGCATGGCCATACTATGCAAAAACAAGGACATCCTTTTCACCAGTGAAACAAACGTAAGCCCAGGAAGATCCCTAATGGTGAACACTAAAATAGGAGAACAACTCCTCAGAATATGCAACATATATGCACCTGCAGATAAGAACGGAAGAATAGAACTTTTTGAAAACACCTCCTTCTTCCTGACAGGGACTACACCCACATTTGTTGTAGGAGACGTCAACTGCATAATGCACCCAAGAGACAGGAAGGGTACCAGCACAGACTACAAACTAGACACATCTTCCACAACATGGCTGAAAATAGCACAAGACCTCTCTTTAAAAGACCTCTATGGAGAGAACAACCCTAAAGGCTCAGGAATGACATGGAAGTCAGATAGAGGAGACACATCCTCCAGAATAGACTTTGTTTTTGCCTCCAACTCAATCTCCCACGTTAGTGCACACACAGGGACCAGCGCACTTACAGACCACGAAACCCTTCTCATACACTGCAGACTTAACTTTGACCCCAGCAAAGGCCCTGGGACATGGAAGCTCAACATATCCATCCTAGAAGAGGAAGAGGTGGTCGCAAACTACAAAAAGGAGTACAAAGTATGGCGCAATGCACAACAAAATTTCATATCCAAAGCTAAATGGTGGGAATGGGTGAAGAAGAAGAGCAAAACCTTCTATATCAACGCAAGCAAACAAAAAGCCCAGGAAAAAAGAGAATTATACCAATCTATCCAAGACAAATTACACCTACTGGAAAAATGTAAAGATTCAGGAGTAGATGTAGCAGAAGAATTCCAAGAAACCCAAAACAAGCTAAAAAAATGGTTTACATAAAAAGGCAGACAAACTATCTTAATGAATAATAATTCATAATAAATTCTGAATTGTCCCGATAACATCACAAGAATGCTCAAACTACCTAGCCTCCATTGAAAAAACTCTATCACAAGAAGAACAAAACTACCTGCAAACCCCCCTAGATGGAAAAGAATTCCTGGGAGCGCTATCCCAATGCGCCCCGCTCTCCTCCCCTGGAGAAGACGGCCTCCCATGGGAATATTACAAAACATTTTGGTCAACACTATGCTATATATTTCCCATGGAGACTACGTCTCAATTCTAAATGCCATGATGGCAAAATTTGATCTTGACTTACTTGATTGCTCTAAGAGAAGGGGTAATATTAAATGTCCAACTTTTACAGGTCAAAACGCTGACAGTAATATTGATCATATTTTAATTTCTTGTAATGGGTTATATGCAAATTTGTGGATCTCTGAACAGGTGGTAAGCGACCATAACAGTATTTCCATCTCACTATTATGTTGGGGAAACAAATTAAAAAACACTGATGAATGTATCTCCAACATTATTCCATATTATATTTTAGGTTTATATTTATTTCTATGCACAGGGCACCTGGATGTTCCTCTTCAGATACAGCAACGGAGTGAGTCAGCCGGTCCCACCTCACCCGGAGTAGTTTATAATATAATAACGATAAACTTCGCCTCACAAAATTAAGTACCCGGGGCTCTCTCTGTAGAATGGGCTGGCTTCATACTGTAGCCAGATGTTTGTTATAACTTGCTGTAATAGGGGAAAATACTAAATGTTAGTATTTAATGAATATTTAATTAACTAATCAAGAGGCATAAAAGTTAATGATGGAGGTGGGCGGCCGCAGGCTGCAGGGAGAGATGGAGGCCGTGTTCTGCAGCTAACACTGCACCAAAGTTCACTTTTACCCAGTGCATAGCGTGCAAAGCACAATAGCAGTGAGAGCCTGGGCGGTCCCAGCTCGTGCAATTGCATGGGGGGTGCAGAAAAGAATTAAAAACAAACAGAGAGGGCAGGGAGTCCCGGCAGGGCAATGGAACTGAAGAATGGGTGAGGGAGAGAAAGCAGCGTGAGGCCTCCTCTTTCATCTCCACGTCATCAATTAACCCAGCTGTGCATTCATGGTAGGTAGATAAAATAAACATATTTATTAACTGCAGCAATTGACTGCGCCTCCAGAGACCCACCCCGCTGTGATTATTTAGGGGATCGCATCAAAAAGATGAAGTCACATAAATTAATGTGTTTCTTTGAATAACAATTGTTCTATCCAGATTTAAGTTTATGGGACGCAATGTCCTTTGATTGGAGATGAAAGGGGAAGCAGCTCGCTGATAATGTACCATCTGAATCTCCTATCCCAACTCAGCCTTTGAACCGCCGCGGGACTGATGAATTTAGAAACACTTAAATGAAGAATCGTACTAAGGCTTCACATACAGTTTTTATTAACGCTAATGCTATAACCAAGAGAGTCAGCTTCGTAAATGAACAAACAAGTGAATTGGGATTATTAGAGCGTTGAGATCATCGACGCCCCTTTACCTATACTTTATATGTTGCGTTAACCCACTCGCACACTTGTTGCTCGTATCAATATCTCTGCCTCAGAACCCCCTTCCCAGAGAAGGTCTGTCTGTGGCTGCCGGCTGCATTACTTGACACCCCCTCACACCTGTGACGGAGGCTCGGAGTCCCAGAGAGCCGTAGTGCCACAGGGTGTGGATGCTATAGAGGTCTGCCACATCGGCTGCCTCCAGCCCAACCGAACATCTCTCTGAGGTCCAGTGTCGCCAGTACAGATAATTAGCAGAGAGCAGATACATGCAAAAGAGAGAAAGGACTAAAGCTGTTCTTGTTCACTAAAGGACACAAACATACGCTCAGACTCCGCTTTCTCTGTCACACTAAGGGGCATATTATCAACAACTAGCGATATTTATCGCTAAATAAGCTTAGTGATATTTTTTTATCGCCGTGCATCGCTGGATTTTGTCGCAGAGATAACGTGCTATTAGCAACATTTATCCCAAATGCGATAAAATATCTGGCGATAGCTGCTTAATGCGTGAATATCGCTGGAAATCCAGTGATATTCAGGCATTAACGGCAATAGGGTCTTAACCTGAAAATCCAACTCCCATTGAATAAACAGGTTAAGAAGTGGTCTGAGCAGGCATTAGTTTTCAGCGATATTTTTTCATCGCTACGCCTGCGTTGATAATAGGCGATAGTGATGTTAGCGACTGGTTTCAGTCGCTAACAGGTTGGGTACGCCCACTTTGCATGTCATTATCGATAAATATCGCTGACATGCAAAGCGAGCCCCAAACCGCTAGCTATCGCCTCAAACTGTCGCTAACTGAAATTATCACCGCTTTGCGGCTGAATTGGCCGCAAAAGCGGCAATAATTTCATATCGCCCACCTTGATAATATGCCCCTAACTTTTAGTCATGCTGAACAGTAAGCACACTGGTGTATAACATGGCTAAAATATATTGGCAAAGCCAAAAGCTCTTGCGTCGGCAAGATATATTGCCTTTGCTAGTGCTTGTTTAATTTTAAATAGAATGTATTATATTTTACGTGGTTTGTTTTTTGCATAGCAAATAATTTCAGGGCTTGGCTCGTTCACAGGTTCTACGGTCCTTAATTTGTTGGCTCGTCCACCTCTGCTAATATTATCGACTTCAGAAACATTAACGTTTTAGTACGTTTGTAGTGTTGGGAGGAAAACACTGTAACAATACATACGTTCTCCAAAGATGCACGCTTTCGTCTTGCTAGTTATATTTAGATGATTGCAGCAAGCCTATTAAAAATGAACCATTTAGGAGGATGGTAACTTTTGGCTTTTGGGTTTCACAAAGATCTCTGCAAAGGACAATAAGTTCTCTGGACTATCTTATTTCTTTTATTTTAATTTTTTTTCAGAGTTTTATATAGCGCGAACTTGACCCGAACCGGGTATCAGAGCGCTTTACATAGCACCAGTTACGTTACACAAGGACACACATTCATTTTGTTAGGCACAGGGAGATTAAGTAATGTGCCCAGAATCACAGGAGGTTTGGCGACATTACCGAGACTCACAGCGGGTTCCCCAGGTCCGAGGTCGAGCGCCTTAGCCGTTATGCCAACTTCTCTCCCCTTATTAAGATTCAAACGTGAGCTACAGACTCTCTGCTACGCTATGCATCAAGCGTACTTAACCCATCCCACCCTGCCACAAAATAATGTCCAAATCATGCACTACAGTACGCACGATCAGACCACGTGACAAGCAGAGGAGTATGTAAAACAAGATTGGGAGCGTGACAGCCAGGCTCTCAAGGCAGCTACAGCAGGAATTGCTTACGCGTGACCGTAAAAGGATGAACACGGACAGGCGGTTGGAACGAAGTAACCCGAGGTGCCTTACACATATGTTTCTATGAGCTTCCCCTAGCATCTGTCTCTGGCGATGTACCCCTCCGATTAAAAGTGCTACATTAGCTCTGATGTTGGAGCGCTGAGTGGCGTTGAGAGTTGACAATCTTTCCGAAATGCCGTTTTGTTGGAAATCAGGCAGTTATGTCTCAGCACTGGTTGCAAGCGCACATTGTGGTTGCAGGTGTACCTTAAGCTTGAATAGAAAGACAGCGGGAGACCCCTACAAAAAAAAGAATTCTTTCAAGTTTTTTACAGATACATGCTTTACTTATCCCGTCTGGAATGTTTTATCTGTGTCATGGGATTAGTTGTTCTATTGGTGCCATAAGGACAGTGCAAGTGCCAGAAGGCAAACACTGGAGCTAGTTGCACTTGGTTGGCCCTTGCAAACTAGAGAACTTCTGCAAAGGAGGTGGAATGTGAGGGGGAGTGGCTCCAAAGGACGCCCACCTAGAAACTGCTACGTGGTACTGACGTATGATAACCCAGCAAGCGTTTGAAGTGCATAACAAAAGTATGGAATGAGGAGGCGGGCCAGTGACGTGGCTAAAAAAATGTTTTCAATATTTTGTTTATCTTTCATCTTAAGGTAAATACGTAGAAAATGTAACATACGCCTTTCATGGAGAATTAAAGCAAGTTAAAGGAATCGGAGGGCAATGTATGACAGCTCTTTGATTAATTCCATCCCCGCAGATGCAGCCATATAGCTGCAGAAATGAATGCCGGTTGGAGCAATCATCACTTTCATTCACAGTTGTATAAAGTCCCAGATTGTCAGAGCTGTGAATATCCAAAGTATACCTTTAAAAATTGTATTACAAACTATAATACAGAATATGCGCAAAGAGATTTAGTGTTTCAAATAAAACAAGTATTTCCAAATGTTGTGTTTCGTGATATAAAATCAGACCTAGTGCAAACCTTATTTTAAAATATAAGTTTCTATCAGAAGGACAGCACTTTTACATTTACATTTCTTTCGGGGCGCAGGCACCCTGGCTTGTTTCTCCCTCGCCTCCCACATCATGGCGTCGAAATACTGGCGGCACCTTATCGGCACCTCAAGGTCGGCACTAACTGTTCAGGAGTCGTGCTGGTAGTTTAATTAAAGAAAAATGTGGGGGAACTGTTTATGTAAAATTAGAAAAAGTCTCTTCAAGTAGATTGACCGTTCATGCTCTAAAGCCGCCAGAGTACTTAAGGCCGCTTTAAAAACCACTCCTAGGGACAATGCTTTGATCCGCTCCACACGTGCCAATTATAAAAAGCAGATAAGTATCTGCAAAAGGGAATTAAAGGGGGATACCTGGCGAGAGCTACTAGACCCTCTGACCTTATCTAGCAGTTCCAGATTCTGGAACATTATAATTAGCCCACTTTTTTTAACAGATAAGCCTGCGGACCTAGGTACAAACATAACAGAGAAGGAATGGGTGGCCCATTTTAGCGCCTTTTTTAAAAGTTTAACATCTGAGTCTGAGCTGCAGCTAAGCCCACAGTACGGGAACGAGATTGTATTTACTGTACAAGAAGTGGAGGACGGTATAACTAACCTTACCTGTGAGAGGGCCCCAGGCCCCGATGGTGTCCCTCCTGACCTTTTTAAATCTAACCCCTCGCTGTGGGCGTCAGTATTGGCGGCTGTGTTGAACGCGGCCGCAAAGGTTGGGTGCCCGGAATCTTGGGGAACGTCCACAATAGTACCAGTTTTTAAGAAGGGATTTTGCAACTGCACCACAAATTATAGATCAATCTCCCTCATTGATTCCGTGGTAAAAGTTGTGGGAGGAGTAGTGCTGAACAGATTGAGCACCTGGGCGGAAGAGAACAAGATCATATCCGATGTGCAGTTTGGGTTTCGCCCAGGGTGCTCAACTGTGGCACAATGTGTCAACCTCTACCTTACCCTCAGAAAGTACACCATTGCCCGCCAGGGAACGATCTACATGGCCTTCATGGATCTGTCCTGTGCCTTCGATTGTGTTAATCGGGAAAGGCTGTGGCAGTCCATGGAAGCCATGGGGGTTGAAGTTAACTTGGTAGACTTCCTGAGGGACCTACACAGAGACACCAGGGCAAATATTAGGTGCTCTCAAGACCGAAGGGTCACAAGGGATTTTATTACAGAAAGGGGAGTACGTCAGGGGTGTATCCTAGCCCCCTTTCTTTTTAACCTATACATTAATGATCTGGACTGGACCCTGCAGGAAACTGGGGATGATTTTCCGTACGTGGGATGCAGGGGACTACTCGTCTTGCTATACGAAGACGACGCGGTTCTCCTGGCACGTACCCCCAAAAGCCTGCAAATCCTGCTTGATACATTTCGAGGGTTTATGGCAGTCGTTCTGGGTGTTTTATTAAAGCAAAAAGTGGGGGGAACTGTTTATGTAAAATTAGAAAAAGGCTCTTCAAGTCGTTCCCCAAATAGATTCACCTCTCCAACCACTGCCGCTTGCAGCTTGGCATCTTGCAAGGCTTACAAAAGCCTCCATGTTCCAAAGGCCGTCCCTGGTTCCTCTTTCTAACCTGTCACAGCCTTCCTCTAAATCGCACCATGAATATTGGAAGGACAAACACCACACGTTTTCAAAATAACTAACAGGATCAAGGTATCGATTATCATGATTTGAAGAAGTGCGTCGAAGTACTTCACAAGTCAGCAGAGTGATGACAAACAGAGGAAGGACAAGAGAAACGGAAGGGAGGGGCAGGCCAGGAGGAAGTCAGGCAAAATAGAGTGTGCATTGAGTCAGTCAATCCCAGGAAAAATAAGCATTTATGAATGCAATAGGACTCTTATTTACACAAGCCCTATTGCATTTTAAAAAAAAAGTTTGGGAGTCGAAAAAGGCACAAACGGGAGGGGCGGGGAGAGAGGTGCAGGGGGTTGAAAAGTGACGGACTTCAGGAGATGGGGGAAAACAAGGAAATATTGCATTCCGTTAAAGGGGCTGATAGCCTCGGAAGGCTACAAATGGCATGACCGTGAAGAGGAGGGACTAAGAATGGGAAAACCAATGAGAACACTGCATTTATGATGTAACCCAATCAAAACATGGGTGTAGAGTGGGCGGAGCTTAAATTAAGCTTACCCAGTATAGTGTATGCAGCATGCCTCGCAGAGCGATGGCAGTGTGTTGCACAGCAACGCTATACGCGAGACCTAAAAGCATTGGTAAAACCTATAGGTGTCATTGTTGGGACATTGATGATCCAAAAGCTTCGTTCCATATATGTTGGATAATTAATAAGCGTTATTAAAGAAAAATGCGACATTTCGTTGTTGGCAAGAACACAAGGAGGAGTTTGTAGCAATCAAGATTAAGGTTGTAAATGGACTGTGTTTGAAGTTGTTTGTAATGGGGGTGGATTCAGGCAGATTTCCAGAGTCTGGGGTCTGGCTGGGAGGTCTGACTCCAATCCCCAACACTTGAAGGTGCTGGGCCTGCACTCCTTGGCTTGTCTGAGACCACGCTGTGCACTGACGAGTAGAGGGAGGAGGGGTCCAGGGAGAACTTGGGGAAGGCCAACTAAGGGGCTGGGACTCATATCTGACTTGTCCGGAGCGAGGCTGCGCTACCTGGGAAAGCCAAACTTGAGGGACACCTGCATCATCTGGACGACTGGTCACTGCACATAGCTGTATGGACGAAAGGACAGAGGGACGCTCCAATTTTACCGCAACCAGGAGCCTGCCGGCCTGCTGGGCTTCCACCACCTCTGAGGGAATCTCGCACCTGAGCCCGGGAACCTGTGACACGCAAGTCCACCCCCCGCCACCCTTGCCTACTGCGACGACTCCATCTCGGGGCCCTTACTGCCCTTGACCCGCAGGACCAGACTGCCCAGTGTCGAAAGAATACCGTTCCAGCCTTAAATTGCCGGATTTTGCCCCCCCACTGCAAAATCGAGCGCACGTCTGTCGCCTCCCACCCGAGCTCCACACGACCAGGAGCTTAACAGTGAGTGTCGGGACAACAGACCGAGTGCTACCGAGTTGAACTGGGGTTTCCTATTTCACCATTCCTAGCCGGTCACCCTCTCTCCCTCCCTCACTCTTAACAACGATGGCTGTGCAGTGGCTGACCAAACAAGCACATACACAGGAAACTATTTCTCCCTGGGAGATGGCGCCAGCATGGAGCGCAATGGGCTCAGGCTCGCAGTATCATAAAAATGTGCCAAAGCAAGGACACACACAATTAAAATTGAAGTCCATGAGGAGGAAATAAATGTGAAAGGTTTACAATACATTGTTTTTGAAATACTCGAAAAATTGTTTAAAGTGGGAATAGATCAATTAAGATGTTTTCAGGAATATCCCAGTAGGGCAGTGTATGAATTTTATTTCACTAACGAAGCAACAGTAAGCAACAGAATGTATGGCACAATTTTGTTTTTTAATGAAGAGGCCATGAAAGGAATAACCATGACCAATGCAACTGTGATAAAGGAAATCCCAATAACAATCCACATGTATAACCCATATGTCCCTGATCAAGATGTTGAGCTGTTCTTGCGTAAATACTGCGAACAAATCAGAGGTGGTGGCACCTGAAGAATTCCTTGAGAGTATGGAATGGAAAAAGGAGGTACCCATGCACCCTTAAACAAGATGAAACAGGCCTGGGGAACCTCGGACACCCACCCGCTACCTTCTCTTTCGGGGAAAACAAAGGGTTTCTCAACTATCCAAACCAACCCACCTTCTGTAGATCCTGCCAAACTTTTGGGCACACCAAAGAAAATTGCAACAAAGAGGTATGCAAGAACTGCAATGAAACCGGGCACAAAACCTTTGAATGCCCCAAACCTAAGAGATGCAATATGTGTGGGAGCGACAAACACTTATTCAACTCATGACCCATGAGGAAAAACTCCTATGCCCAGGTAAGAAAAGACAAAGGAGAGAGCGCATCAACAAGCAAAACCAACTACCCCATCAAACTAAAAGATCAAACAGAAGGGTCTAAACAAGATCAAGAAATAGACATAGACTCTGACCATCTGGAAGCTCTTGAGAAACTCAGAGAAGAAATCATGAAAGACACAGAACAAAACCAACAAGGAGATCCCATGAACAGTGAAAGCAATAACACAGAACAGCAACAAGAAAATAACTCACACAGGCAAGAGACCAAAACAAACAACACAACCCAAGAACCACAGGGAAACAAAAAACCCTCTGACTCCCAAATTGTGCTAGCAGTTCAACAGATGGAGTCAGACATAGAAAAAATAGCACAAGGGAAAGAAGAGAAAACAGAGCTTAATGATCAAAACGGCATGGACGATGAAGGGTGGCAACTCCCAAAAGGCCACAAGAGAAAGGCCACAGAAACCATAACAGGAAAACTCCAAACCACGCCCCAAAAAAAAACAATTCCCCAAAGCAAAAAAGATAGTAGTAAAGGGGCAGTTCAAGGTGCTACAGAACCTGAGGAGGTTCAGGAGGAAACTGAGATCCCAGAAACCCAGGAATCTCAATTAACAGCCAAATCACAGGACACAAACAACGCCATCTTTTCTCCATTCTTCGGGATAACAGAGGAATATGGTCCACTAACCCCCATAATGAATGGTGGGATGTCAGAAAATATGGATTCACCATGGTCACCATCATAAAAAAACACATCTCATGATGAGTACACAAATAATACTAATGGCGGTCACACTCGCTCCTTTAAACATTAGAGGATTTGGGCTATACTCAAAGAAACTGACAGTAATGAAATACTGCAAAAATGTTGATGCGGATATCATATGCTTGCAAGAATGTTCTTTAGACCTAGAAAAACTATGCAGAGGAAAAAAACTGGCGGACACTAGTTCCATCTGCATGGTCAGGGGGAGGGAACAGAAATGCTGGCATAGCGATCCTCTGCAAAAACAGTAATGCACAAATAACCAAGGAAACTATTGTAAGTGCAGGAAGGGCAATGCTAACCACAATTAACTCGCATGCCGAAACGGTTCCAAATATTTAATGTTTATGCATCACCAGACAAAAAAGAAAGGGAAGAATTGTTTAACATAATCACATTTTTCCTTACCGGTTCACACCCTACCTTCCTAGTAGGGGATTTTAATTGCATTTTAAAAGAAAAAGTCAGGATAGGGAAAGCAACCAACTCCAACTTAGACATATCAGCAAAAACACTGCACGCTCTCCTCAAAGACATAAACCTAAAAGACACATACAGAGACAAACACAAGCCTGGCTCACATTTTACATGGCACTCAGACAAAGGCACCACTAAAGCATGTATTGATTTCATCTTCTGCAACAAAAACACCAACACCACACAATAGTACATCACCCCCACATCCTTCTCAGACCACTCCTTGATAACCGACACCTACCAGATACAAGCAAACAAGAAAAGAGGGAAAGTGTATTGGAAACTGAATGTTACCCTCCTCCAAGAAGAAGGCGCACTGAAGGATTTTGAGGCAATATACAAAGACCTAAGGGACAACAAACCACATCACACATCCATGGCAGACTGGTGGGTGCAAACAAACAACATATAACTGCCCATTTCAAAACCATAGGGAGAGAAAGAAGCGCACATAAGGCAGAACAATTTGACATCCTGCAAGATAGAATAGCCCTCCTTCACAAGTTAGATGGCCGAGAGATGAAAGTACAACAAGAAATGACAAAGGCAAAACAAGAAATGAACATATGGGTAGAAGAAAAAGGGAAGGAGACTATCTACAACGCCAGAGTAAAACACTATGAAGAGGGAGAAAAATGCACCTCCTTTTTCTTTAGGAAAAAAACACAAGTTCACAAAGAAATTCAGGAGCTGAGAGACAAGGAAGGGGAAAGTCAGGAGGGACAGAAAAAAGTAAACAAGTGGCAAGAATGTTTCATGAAGAACTGTACCAAAAAGGAAATGAAAGCCAGGATTTAATTTCACAACATGTTGACCTAATTGAAAACTGTTTGTCATCTAATGAAAGTGATTTTATGAAGAAAGAGCTCACAGGGGAAGAGTCCTTGCAAGCTCTACAGAAATGTAACAAGCTATCTAGCCGGGGGTGGATGGGTTCCCATGGGATTTCTACAAAGTTTTCTGGCCTATCATAGCCACCGATATAATAGAAATGTTTTATAAATGTGTAAGGAACAACTCCACCCCAGACAGTTTTTGTCATGGGATAATATCTCTGATACACAAAAACGGACCAGAAAAAAACATTGGTAACTGGAGACCAATCTCCCTTTTAAACGTGAACTACAAGCTTTTCACAAAGGTTCTAGCCAACAGGAGGAAGAGAGTATTACAAACCGTAATACACAAAGATAAAACCTGTGCAGTCCCAGGCAGACAAATCTGGGACAACCTTATAACACTGAGGGATACAATTGGGTCAGCCAAAGACAGGAAAGAAACAGTCGGCATCCTTGCAATAGACTTCAATAAAGCCTTTGACAAAGTAGCACACACTTTCGTCCTACAAGTACTAAAGAAGATGGGGTTCCCCCACGTCTTCATACAAACAATTGAAATGCTATATACAAACGCAACTAGCTGTGTAAATATAAATGGATCACTGTCTAACCCCTTTTGCATCCAGACAGGAGTACGTCAAGGCTGCCCCCTATCCCCAGCCCTCTTCATATGTGCCCTGGAACCTTTACTGATACAAATCAGAAAAGACAAACTCATCAGAGGGACACTAATACCATGAGCCAAAGGGCTGGAGGCCAAATGCATTGCTTACATGGACGACCTCGCAGTAATCTGCAAAACACCACAAGCATTGAGGAGAACTATTTTGCATGTACAAATCTTCGGCCAAGCATCCGGACTAACCCTAAACGAGGAGAAAACAACAGTTCTCACCATGGGCCAATGGGACAACCTAACCAAGCTACCAGTCAAGACCACCACAGAGCCCACGAAAATCTTAGGTATCCACTTCTCCCAAGACACAAAGGGGGAAAAAAACTGGCAAGAAGCAACAAAAAAAGTCACAAACAAACTAGACCTCTGGCGCACAAGAAAGCTAAGCTTGGAATGGAAAATCTTGGTCACAAAAGCAGTTATACTACCAATCCTTTTATACATAGCTGTGGTTTCCCTCCAACCAAAGCCATGCACAAAAACTGAACAGGCTACTTTTCGCCTTTCTTTGGAACTCTTCAGCAAAACAACTGAAAAGAGAACTCATCTGCAAATCCCATGACAAAGGAGGGAAGAAAATGCCAAGTGTCGGAGACTTTTTGTTCATTAAATATTTCATGCTATGCTACCGAAGATTTAGGCCCAGATCCTTGTACTGGGGTGAATGTATGACATTGTTCTACATTCTGTCCATCAACTGTGTTTGTTGCAATGCTACCGAAGCCTGCACAACAAGAACACAAAAAGTGCAGCGTACATCAAATTTCACGCAGGCTTTTTGTTCCACCGTTTCAAACTCTACTCAGTGGCAAACAAAGCCTTTGACCTCATCACACCCCCAATGTACATACGCCGAGAACCCCTCATGGTGAAAAACAAAGCTCTACTACAAGACATTGGGGTGAAAACTACCAGCCTGGAACCGGATGAGGCTAGGTTCCGAGCGAAACTTAAAACATTTCTTTATACTAAATAAGGGTCCGCTCAGTTTCTGTTGTCCCCTGCTAGCTGCCTCTCCCACTTTTAGCGCGTGGACACGCCGGTGTGCGTAATCGCAGCGCTCTACAAATGTCCCAATAATAATAATAATAATAACTACGGCAAGACAACTGACCACAGACATTGAAAATCAAACAACAATGAACACTATCGCCACCTGCCTGGAAAAAATAGACAGCTGAAACGTGGAAACAAGTAAGCTGGAACCGCCTGACCAATGAGCAAAGAGACTTAGCCTGGATGGTTGTCCACGAATGCCTCCCCACCAGACAGTTTCAACACCGCAGAGGGATGTCGAGAACACCAAAATGCCCCAGAGAAAGCTGCCTACACGAAGAAACCACAACTCATCTAATGTGAAACTGCCCCTATGCACAGAAACTATGGAAGAAGCTGGGCAAGCTCCTAAATCACATCACCTCCATGACAAACCTACAACATGAGAACATTCTCTCCGGCCTGGATCCACCCTCCGCAGACAAAGAGACCGCATGGAAAATAATCAACGCGGGGAAAGAAACCCTGTGGATCTCCAAAAACCTATTACTTTTCTCGCACAAACAACTGACCACAAATGAATGATTAAAGTTGTGTTTCAACAAAGCAATGATATATGTAATGTATGACATTAAAAATTTAGGCCAGGCGGAAGCTATCCAAATATGGAAATATAAAGAGTGGGCCAAATGGCTAATTAAATCATCATAAAAGACCACCCAACATGGGGTAAGTCTTAATATATTAATGAATCTAGATGGAAACCACCAAAGTACATGTCTGCGAGCACCACACTTTGGACTGGTAAAAAGTACACCACCCTACAAGGGATTGGTTAAAATGTATCGTGCACCAAAATCTTTATAAATAAAGATATATTTTTACAACAAAAAAAATCTGTGGGTGCCAGTGGTTACCGAGTAGGAGCTGTTCTATCACTAAAGAAGGATGGCAATGAGTGGGTAGTTGTATATGCATCTCGCACCCTGACACAAGTGGGCAGAAGATTTTCAATGATAGGGAAAGAATTACTCGCTCCCGCTTGAGCTGTAGAGTGTTTCAGGGCGTATGTTCGGGGCAGGAAATTCAAAATCTGTGCAAACCATAACTCTTTAGTGAATATTTCAAAAGCAGGAGGTGGGAAAAATATAAGAGCACAGTTAGCACGATTGGCTTCAAAGTTGCAAATGTATTATTATGATATTGTATGTGTTCCAGACAAAAATACTTGTGGTACTGATGGGTTGCCACAGTTACCAGTTGAATCGTGCAACGCACAGGAAATGGATGAGAGTGGGGTACATGTATGAAGATGTGATGTGTCATAGGAATAGGGATGTGGCGAATGTGTTAGAGTTGTTGGAGGTGAAAGGGATAGAAGAAATGGAAAAAGATGTGGTGCTGCTGGGTGTAAAAAAATTCATTGTAAATGTGTGGCCTTTGCAATGGCAATTGCAAGCTGCATATAGAACCCATTTTGTAAGGAAAAGGGAGAATTATCCTTTTGTAAATGTATTGTCCTTAAAGGAGGTAGATTTGTACCTCCTATTAGGATTCGCAAGAACATCATCAAGTTAGGACATGAAGGCAATTGGAGGATGTCAAGCATGAGGCGGAAAGTTTAGGAACAAAATTAGGTGGCCAGGTTTGGACGGTATGGTGGATAGTTGGGTGAGGGAATGTAGTACATGCATGTCAAGTGACAAAGTGATTAAACCAATCATGGTCCCTTTGCAAACTGTAGATTCATCTAATGGGCCATGGTGGAAAATACCAATTGATATTATGGGGCCATTTGCAACGTTACCATCCAAAGAGGCATATGCCATTGTTCTCATTGGGCATTACTCTAAGTGGGCGGCAGTTCATATGGTTGGTAGCGTGACCACGGAGGTGGTTATTGATTTTTTGGAAGATGTTTTTTCCAGGAAAGGTGTACCAGAGTCGTTGGTGTCTGACAATGGGCTGGTGCTTAAATAAAGTAAGATGCAGTCGTTTTTGGAAAAATGAAATCATGTAAGGGCGTTGTTGTATTATCCCGATAGTAATGGCCAGGTTGAGCGGTTCAATGGAATTGTCAATGAGGCAATACAATTGGCACTTAAGTCTAGCTTATAATGGATGAAAGGGGATGCTCTTGTAACTCACTGGCTGAATTTTAGCGAGGAGGTTTCGCAGACTTGCTTGCTGCCCGAGGATATCTTAACAACTCGCCGGACCCGCTTCGCGGGTCCCGCATCGTGGGCAAAGGACCTTGTAATCAACTGTCACCAAGGGGTAAGGCGAGGGCACAACAGGGCTGCGAGCGCTGTGACCACAGGGACTCCGTTTCCCAGGAGCCCCTGTGTGAACTACCACCACCACCTGGTCCGCTCTCCCTGTCAGCCTGACCCGCCCCCTACATCGAAGGAAGGATTTAATCCAGCTGCGCCGAGCAACAGAGGGATGATCTTGTAACTCACTGGCTGAATTTTAGCGAGGAGGTTTCCCAGACTTGCTTGCTGCCCGAGGATATCTTAACATCTCGCCGGACCCGCATCGCGGGTCCCGCATCGTGGGCAAAGGACCTTGTAATCAACTGTCACCAAGGGGTAAGGCGAGGGCACAACAGGGCTGCGAGCGCTGCGACCACAGGGACTCGGTTTCCCAGGAGCCCCTGTGTGAACTACCACCACCACCTGGTCGGCTCTCCCTGTCAGCCTGACCCGCCCTCTAGATCGAAGGAAGGATTTAACCCAGCTGCGCCGAGCAACAGAGGGATGCTCTTGTAACTCACTGGCTGAATTTTAGCGAGGAGGTTTCACAGACTTGCTTGCTGCCCGAGGATATCTTAACAACTCGCCGGACCCGCATCGCGGGTCCCGCATCATGGGCAAAGGACCTTGTAATCAACTGTCACCAAGGGGTAAGGCGAGGGCACAACAGGGCTGCGAGCGCTGCGACCACAGGGACTCAGTTTCCCAGGAGCCCCTGTGTGAACTACCACCACCACCTGGTCCGCTCTCCCTGTCAGCCTGACCTGCCCTCTACATCGAAGGAAGGATTTAACCCAGCTGCGCCGAGCTACAGAGGGATGCTCTTGTAACTCACTGGCTGAATTTTAGCGAGGAGGTTTCCCAGACTTGCTTGCTGCCCGAGGATATCTTAACAACTCGCCGGACCCGCATCGCGGGTCCCGCATCATGGGCAAAGGACCTTGTAATCAACTGTCACCAAGGGGTAAGGCGAGGGCACAACAGGGCTGCGAGCGCTGCGACCACAGGGACTCAGTTTCCCAGGAGCCCCTGTGTGAACTACCACCACCACCTGGTCCGCTCTCCCTGTCAGCCTGACCCGCCCTCTACATCGAAGGAAGGATTTAACCCAGCTGCGCCGAGCTACAGAGGGATGCTCTTGTAACTCACTGGCTGAATTTTAGCGAGGAGGTTTCCCAGACTTGCTTGCTGCCCGAGGATATCTTAACAACTCACCGGACCCGCTTCGCGGGTCCCGCATCGTGGGCACAAGACCTTGTAATCAACTGTCACCAAGGGGTAAGGCAAGGGCACAACAGGGCTGCGAGCGCCGTGACCACAGGGACTCAGTTTCCCAGGAGCCCCTGTGTGAACTACCACCACCACCTGGTCCGCTCTCCCTGTCAGCCTGAACTGCCCCCTACATCTCCCCCCGCCTCCTCTCCCTTTTAGCGAGCAGAATTTACCGCTGCGCGGGAGTGCGCGGGTGCGTCCCGGGAGAAGCCCGGGACAAGGGCGGGACCGTCTGTGGCCGTCAGGGGCCAAATGAGGCTGGGCTGGGCCCGGTCCCTTACATTTATAACTTGTCCATTTTTTGCTAAAGGTTTGTTGCCTACTGGGGTGCCTCAAGTATCAAGGATGCCTACAGACATGCCTAGTCCTTTACCCTCTAGTGTTGGGGTCTCCATCCTTGGCCCCCTTGATAAATACTTTGCGAGGGCAAATAAAGAAATTGAAAAAGAACTCCTGCTAGCGGAGAAACGCGCAGAGCGTCGTCGCTCTATAGAATCACTAAAAAGGAAACCATTGATTACCCCCCAAAATGTAACTATTTCCCAAGAACTGGGTAGTACTGGTAGGTTGGATGTAGATGCTGAATTATTCAGCACCGACCCCATACCTAGCATTTTTCGAGATCATAGTACAACCCCTGCCGACCTTGATAACACTAGTATTGGCAATTCAATTAGTCCTTCTATTGTTTCTAATAGTCTTATTGATCTAAACTCTTCAGTTCCTCCGATGCATGCAACGCAACTTCATTCAACTTTATCTAATCATCCAATCAATATTGTTGAATCTCTTGAGATTATCTCATCACTGACTGCTAGCAAGTCCAAAATTCATCCCAAAAATCCACGGAGGGTATCCCACACTCCGCCAAGGAAAAAACGGAGAAAAGATGGGATAAAAAGAAAAGGGGTAAAATTATTGAGCACTATTCCTCATCTAGTGGGCCCTAAAACCAAACAAGCTGGCCCACTAGTGAGTGAAGTTTTACCAGAAACTCAATTATCACCATCCCCCCTGGAGAATCAATAACTATGCATAATAAAGAGCCTACAGACCTATTTGAACAGCTTCAAAAATCTTACATGCTCCCACTCATGGAGAGAGTTAGAATTTTGGGGGAAAAAATGGATTGCCTACTAGCAGCTGTCCACCTGAGCACAACCCCTGATCTTGTGAAACCCGGAGACCAGCCCCGACCAAAATGCCAGATAAGTTCAACTACATTGAACCCAAGTAGCTCACACAAAACAGATGGTAACCTAACACCAAATAATAAAAGTGTCCCCCCAATTTCTACTAAGCCGATGGCTGCTCACAAGCCAGCCAAAGAGAAGAAATTGTTGGTACCGAATAATTCGCCCCCACCAACGTTTAAGTCCACTGTGTTCCCAGGGGAAGCTAATACCAAAAGAACCATCGTAAATCGTAGAACTACAGTGGACTTACCTCCAGAGTCAGCTAACTTTGTGATCCTTTTAACAGGTGTTCCCACTATCAATATTGGAAATTTTGAAAAATTTTTACGAAACCTAGTGGGTCTCCCTCAATCGACCCCTATGCTTCCCTTAATGTTGGATCTGGGTTGCTATCCAATAGAGGAACTAGCCAAACTGAGAATTATCCTATTATGGAGGAGAATATGGGTAACCCCTGAATTGGCTTCCTTTGCTGTGGGCGTAGAAGACCTCAGACGAATAGTGGGTAGTGGTAATATCCCTTGGTTTAAAGCGGTTAAATCCACTCTGTCAGATATGGGCCTTATCAAGCTATGGTCCGATCCAAGGACCAGCGTGTTCCCCGGGAAAAAGGATATCAAAGATCAGTTTTGGGCTACATACAGAAATAGACTGATAATGAAACATAGCTCATTAACCCTCTCTGGTAGATTTCTGAGCCACAAAGTGGATACAAGTATGGAGATTTACTGGGATGTCATTACAAAGGGCATAGATAAAAAACTCTTCCATCAATTTAGAGCAGGAACGTTACCCTTGAGGTCGTTTACACATAAATGGGGAGTGAGGGGGGGGGATTGGGGATTTATGCCCACGGTGTCAAGACCAGAAGGAGACCTTGGGTCATTTCTTCTTTGTATGTCCTGCATATGTTGGCCCACGAAAAAAATGGCTTAAACCAATTTGCCAGAAGCTCAAGACTAGAGGGGCAGATGAGGCTTTAAGGTTGTTAGGGACGGTAACATCTCTCCCGGTAGCTATTTCGGTAGCAAAATTTCTAGGCTGGTCTTGGCTGATTAGAGTTAAACATACGCATACGCATAGTTTTAGTTAGCCTGACAGTCTATTGTTACTTTTAGTATTATTATTATTTTTTATCTTGAACAGCCAGTGGTGATGTATTGTGATGTATCGTGATGTAGCGTGCATTATGTAATTCATGCATTATGTTGGCTTTAAATGTTATTTTGTGTGTTTTACTCTGTGATGTCTTTTATGGTTAATTTTACCGAAATAAAGACTTTTGAAACTGAAACTGGATGAAAGCGCTTCAAAGTATGTTGTTATCGTACACAATTACACATCATTCAGTAACAGGTAGAATGCTGTTTGAGGTGTTAAGAGGAAGGAAACCTTCTTCAAAACTTGTACGTTGGTTGTTGAGGATTAAGAAGGAAGAGAAAGGGAAGTCAGAGGCTGAGCTTCAGGTGAAGAGGAATGTGGAACGGAGTCAAACGAAAGTCCTTAACAGAATCAACATTATTATTAATAATTTTTTTAGCTTGTAAAGCACACAGCTACCCCCAGCGTGAGTTTCCCGGCTCTAAGACAGGCGGCAGGTGCGGGTACTCTTAGAGGGCTAAGAGTTGGAAAATAGCCAGTTCTTCAAGTGGCATCTGAAAATAGATTCAGATTCTGCAAGGACATTGGCAGGTTGTTCCAGGCTTTGGCTGTGATCACTGCGAAAGCTCTGCCACCCATTCTGGAGCGGCGAAAACGGGGAGTCACCAAAAGGCGGAGATGGTTTGATCTGAGAGAGCGGTTACACTGAGCATGCTTAGGTCAGGCTCTAAAGTAGGCCGGTCCCTGACCCAGCATTGCTCTAAAAGCTAAAACCAGTGACTTAAACTGATTGTGCATGGTCACTGAAAGTCAGTGAAGCTTCTTCAGTTGGGTAGAAATCGAGTGGCGATATGGGATGTTATCGATCTACCTGGCCGCCGCATTCTGAACAATCTGTAAGCGTTTGATCATGGAGGCAGGAGCCCCAGCGTACAGACTGTTAGCATAGTCCAGATGTGAGGTGATCAGGGTGTGAACAATGATCCGCCGAGATTCCCGAGGGAGAAAAGGGAGAATTTTGAGAATCATGTGCAATTTACCGAAACACACTGAGGAAACCTGGTTGAATTGAGATTTACAGGATAACTCGTTGTTGAACTGGAATCCAAGATTCCTGGCTGACTCCACAGGTTCTGGAGGGGGGTTTAACTCCAATGGCCACCATCAAAGAGGTGGAGGAGGGTTTTTTGATGAAAAAACAGCACCTCGGTGTTATCAGAGTTGAGCCTAAGCATGTTTGATGCCAACCGGGTGGAGATGTTGCACAAGCAGTGTCTAAAATTAGAGGAGGCTGCTTCAGAGTGACCCTTAAATGAGAACACCAATTGTGTGTTGTCAGCATTAGAAATCACTCTGACACCACAAGATTCTACCACTGAGGCCAGAGGAGAGAGATAGACAGAAAAAAAAAAGGGGGCCCAGAGCGGAGCCCGAAGGGACTCCACAGTTCAGTGGTTTCTCCTCGGACACAAATGGCTGAAGGGAGCCCTGTTGAGTGCGGCCATCTAGAAATGATCTGATCCAGGATAGAGGGGTACCCTGAATCCCGAGACTGTATAGTCTCTCAAGCAAAATATCATGAAAGACCGTATCGAATGCCGCGGACAGGTCGAGAAGCACCAGCATCGCTGCTTGACCTGCGTCCAAACATTCACAAATGGTTTCAGAAACCTCCAGCAGCGCAGTCTCTGTGCTATATCTGGATCTAAACCCGGATTGTGAGTCGTGTACATGATGGCACGTCTCAAGATAGCTCGATAATTGCTCCGGAACTACTTTTTCCTGGACTTTGGCTGGTTTAGGTAGAGGGAAATGGGGCGGTAATTTTTAAAAACGGAAGGATCCGTGTGAGAAGTTGGCCTGGTAGGGGATGTTTCCAATTCTGGAACCACCTACTACCTGACCAAACAATCCCTTATGGTGTCTGGTTGTAAGCCAACCTTATTAGACAAGCTATCCTAGGGGTAGCATGGACTAAGCAGCCTAAAGGCTTAACTTAAGAGGTCGTGTTAAGCGAGCTGTTTTACCACATACAATCCTGTAATACCAAATGAAAGGACACCACACAAGTATATATTATAAAAATATATGTGTTTATTACTAAAAACAATCCCCAGTATTCTTTATGAATAAAGGGGCACAAGCGTTAAATCAAAAGCAATGTTTAAACATACAAAGTTGCACAATTATGGATGAGGGCAGGGGGCCACTCAAACCATATACTAAACAAGTGGTATAAGAGATGCCACTCGAGCAGTGGTTAGGCCTAGGGCCTAGGGAATCGCTGGGAGCAGTCAGGACAAGCAATGCTGAAGTCGGGAATGGCCCTCGGGATTCGGGAGATGTGCGGAAAGCGCACGCACGCACCAATGTTAACCAATGGTGCGTAAAAGTTGTAAAGTTAAAGTTAAAGGACACTTCCGCTGAACCTAGAGGAACAAAACTTAACACACAGACCCTAGAGGTGTGCACCAGTGTGGGAACACCGGCGGAGCAAAGTTACCTCACCCACAGGAAGTGGGTGCACAGGGTCGAAGTGGCGTCGGGTTCTGACTCGCAGGCTCTTGGTGCTTGAAGCTGAAAGGGCTGCAGGCGGGTTAAAGATGAAGTGTCCGGTGGAGTCCAAGGGTGGACTCAAGTTGTAGAGTACCTGAAAGCAGAGGGGACAGAGTCTGGGTCACTCAGCAGTGACCAGGGTGGAACCAGGACGGAACCAGGCAATGTCGGGCGCAATCAGGTGGTCGTCGAGGAGCTTTTCTCCGCTGTCACGTGGGCTCTGGGGCATCTGCGATGTCCAGGAGCAGGTCACGATCTGTCCCACGCAGGCTCTCACCGTCGGTGCAGTCGGCTTCAAGTTTGGAGCAAACAAGCCTTGGCAAGAGCAATCCATGCGGGATTGGAAGATTGCTTCTCACTCGGACCAGGAAGGTCAGAGTCGGGGCTCCTTTTCAGGGGAGCTGGTGTGGATCTGGAGCAACCAGATTCATGAGTCTTCTTAGGTAGTTCGTCGGCACAGGGACCACTAGCCAGCTGGCAAGTGACCGGGCCAACGCATTGAGCCAAATAGAGCCAAAGGGCCCCACGCAGCACTCGTCGAGTGTGGAGGGCTGAACTTCGGCTCAGGAGCAGCTCAGGGTGGGGGCTTCTCAAACCCCGGTGCACAGCTTCGAGGATCACTCGTGGGCTGCACGGTCAGCGTCTCGTGGTCAATTCAAGATGGCGTGCCCCACGCTTCCGGTCGCCTCCACGGGTCTCAGCTTTGCAGGGACTGTGGATCGGGCTGTTAGAAGGCAGGCAGGCTTGATCTCGTCGATCTCAGTCGCTCGAGTTCCGGCGGGAACTGCAACTAAGTAGACGTCGAGGGCTGGATGGTGCCTGCTGCTGCAGGGTGGTCACTCCTTGACCACAAGGGAGATTCTTCGGGCTTCCACGTTGAGATGGAGGGCGAAGGGTCCAGAATTTCGTTTCAAATGTTTCTTCCAGGAAATCTGATGTGCATTGGCACTGCTCCCACTCTTATTCGAATCTGGGGGGCGTGATTACCTGCTAGGTCCCCTCCTATGGGTGGGACCCAGGAAGTGGGTGGATACACCCCCTTCCTTTGATCCAGGCCGCCCTGGCACGAGGGCTGGAGTGCCCCAGAACCGGTTTGGCCGGATTATGCAAGGGGCAGCCTTGTGCGCCCCAAGCAGTGTCTGGTTTCTTTCAAACCTCCCTGCTACAATATACTATCTCCTGTCTGGAGGGCGGTGACACCCTCCTGTGACAGGAAACCCTTTGTCCAGGACCCATTTGGTTGAGTTTCGGTCAACTGCAGGGGTCCAGACATTTGTCTGTGGCAGAGGCATCCATTTTGTGGATCTTAAGGTCTTTGGAGAAATTAACCGCATTTAAGTGAAGTAACATGTCTTACCCCTCTAGAGGGGTGGAATGCCATCCCCGTCGCCAGAACTGGCGAGGGGATGGTATTCCAAATCGTATGACACCTTACACGACATGTTTTGATAAAGCCAAACCAAAGTTGCTATTTAACCGCGAGGATTATAAGGCACTTAAGAGTATATGGTATGGCATTATCCTGAAACAGCTTAGGGATTTGTTCCCGACGGCTGCAGACAGGCTCAGCTCATGCTAGAGCTCCATCTCACATAAAACCACGCACTCAGCCTCCAGGATTGATGAGGCCTTCTATAGGAGTGGCTCACAGGTTTACATGTGTCCAGATATAGGTTTAGATATAGATATACTATATCTAAGCAAGGGGTGTTTACACCACCTTACCCCAGCTGAGTGATCAGCCAGTTGTGTCAATTTAAGAACCAGCCAGGGGTGGCAAAAGATATGCTGCAGCCCCTGGTAGGCCTTGGTGGCCCCTATGCCCTGTGCACCTATAGTGCATTATACAGAGGCTGACAAGGAGTCCATTTCCAATTGGTATGTGCCTATAGCACATGTGTCAGTAATTTAGTGAGAGAACAGCAGGCTGGGGGTCTGATCAGCAGGCCCACAGCCTCAGTAGTCGAAAACCAGTGAAGCAAAAAGCAAAAATTTTGGGTGACCATAGGATAGCAGACCCAACTCTCCTACACAACCCCCCCCCCCCCAAACGCAGGGACATTAAACTAACCTTGACCAGATAAGTCTTCATGTTCTAAGTGGAAGTACCGGGAGAGACCATCTGCATTACCATGGTCAGTCCCTGGGCGGTGCTCCACTGTAAAGTCCATCCCCTGTAGGGAAATGGACCACCTGAGCAGTTTGGGATTTTCACCCTTCATCTGATTAAGCCACAAGAGGGGCTTATGGTCTGTTTGCACCAGGAAGTGAGTTCCAAACAAGTAGGACCTCAACTTCTTTAATGCCCAAACCACAGCAAAGGCCTCCCTCTCAATGGCTGACCAACGTTTTTCTCTTGGGGTCAGCCTCCTGCTAATGAAAGCAATAGGCTGGTCTTGACCATCTTGATTAAGTTGTGAGAGCACAGCTCCCACCCCCAACTCAGAAGCATCTGTCTGTACAATGAACTGTTTGGAGTAGTCAGGACTCTTTAGGATAGGTGCAGAGCACATGGCCTTCTTCAGGTCTTCAAATGCCTTCTGACAGCTAACTGTCCACTGAACCTTTTTTGGCATCTTCTTGGATGTCAAGTCATTTAATGGTGTCACTATAGACCCATAGTTCTTCACAAACTTCCTGTAATACCCAGTCAGGCCCAAGAAGGCTCTGACTTGTGTCTGGGTAACTGGAGGAGCCCAGTCCTGTATGGCCTGGATTTTGCTCTCCAGTGGCTGAACCTGGCCTCCACCTACTAGATGGCCCAGGTATACAACCTTACTTTGCCCTATCTGGCACTTAGTGGCCTTGATAGTTAGGCCTGCCTTCTGCAGGGCCTCCAAAACTCTCTTCAGGTGGATCAGGTGATCCTCCCAGGTGGAGCTAAAGACAGCAATATCATCCAGATAAGCTGCACAAAAGTCATCCAACCCAGTAAGGACTTGGTTCACCAACCTTTGGAAAGTGGCAGGTGCATTCTTCAAACCAAAGGGCATTACCACAAACTGATAATGTCCACTAGGGGTAGAGAATGCTGTCTTGGCCTTTGACTCCTCAGCTAGTCTGATTTGCCAGTAGCCAGCTGTCAGGTCGAATGTGCTCAGAAACTTGGCAGAAGCCAATCTGTCAATGAGCTCATCTGCTCTTGGAATGGGGTGAGCATCTGTCTTAGTGACAGCATTGAGACCCCTGTAATCCACGCAAAACCTCATTTCTCTCTTTCCATCTTGGGTATGAGGTTTTGGCACCAGGACTACTGGGCTGGCCCATGGGCTCTCTGATGGCTCAATCACTCCAAGCTCCAACATCTTTTGCACCTCAGCCTTGATGCAATCCCTGACATGATCAGGTTGCCTGTAGATCTTATTCTTGACAGGCAGACTGTCACCAGTGTCCACTACATGGGTACACCAGTCAGTCTGGCTGGGTGTGAGTGAAAACAAATGCCTGTGGGCCTGCAAAACTTGTCTGCAGTCCATCTGTTGCTGGTCAGTGAGGCTGCCTGCCAAGGCTACTCCATCAACTGAACCATCATCAGGGTTCTGAGAAAGCAGGTCTGGGAGAGGGTCACTCTCTTCCTCCTGTCCCCCATCTGTGGCCATGAGCAAGCTCATGTCCTCCCTGTCCACAAATGCTTTCAAGCGATTCACATGGATTACCCTGTGAGGGCTCCTGGGTGTTCCAAAGTCTACCAAGTAGGTGACTTCCCCTTTCTTCTCAATAATAGGATAGGGTCCACTCCATTTGTCTTGGAGTGCTGCTGGAGCCACTGGCTCCAGTACCCACACCTTCTGTCCTGGTTGGAACTCTACCAGCACAGCCTTTTGGTCATGCCAAGCTTTCTGTAATTCTTGGCTGGCCTCCAGGTTTTTGGATGCTCTTTCCATGTACTCAGCCATCCTGGAGCGGAGACCAAGTACATAGTCCACTATGTCTAGTTTGGGCTTTTTGAGAGGTAACTCCCATCCTTCCTTCACCAAACACAATGGACCCCTCACAGGGTGGCCAAACAAAAGTTCAAAAGGGCTGTAGCCAACCCCCTTCTGTGGGACCTCTCTGTAAGCAAAGAGCAGGCAGGGTAAAAGAATGTCCCATTTCCGCCTGAGCTTCTCTGGTAATCCTTTTATCATGCCTTTAAGGGTCTTGTTAAATCTCTCCACAAGCCCATTGCACTGTGGATGATATGGGGTGGTAAACTTATAGTTTACTCCACATTCCTTCCACATTGCTTTCAGATAGCTAGACATAAAATTCGTGCCTCTATCTGATAGTACCTCCTTAGGAAAGCCCACTCTTGAGAAAACTGCAATGAGGGCCTTTGCCACCACAGGTGCTGTGGTGGTCCTTAGGGGAATAGCCTCTGGATACCTGGTGGCATGATCCACTACCACCAGTATGAATCTGTTCCCAGATGCTGTTTGGGGGTCCATTGGACCCACAATATCAATTCCAACTCTCTCAAAGGGGACCCCCACCACAGGTAGTGGTATTAGGGGGGCCTTTGTTGTGCCACCTGACTTACCACTGGCTTGGCAAGTGACACAGGAGCGACAAAACTCCTTGACATCCTCTGACATGTGAGGCCAGTGAAAGTGTGGAACAAGCCTGTCCCACGTCTTGTTCTGGCCTAAGTGTCCTGCAAGGGGAATATCATGGGCCAAGGTAAGGAGGAATCCCCTAAACTGCAGAGGTATAACCAACCTCCTGGTCATGCCAGGCTTGGGGGCTCTAGCCTCTGAGTAAAGGATTCCATCATCCCAATACACAGTATGGGTACCTTGGGCATCCCCAGCAGCCTCAGCAGCAGCCTGCTGTCTGAGGGGTTCAAGGGAAGGGCAATCTAATTGAGCCTGCCTCAGGTCTGCCCTTGAGGGTCCCCCTGCCCCCAGAAACTCAACCTGGTCAGGTTCAAGCTCCTCAGAGACAGTCTCCTCTTGGACTGCAGAATCAGTTTCCTCTGAAACTTGATCCTCAACCTGGGGCAAGGTGGAAGGCTAAGCCTTTCCTCTCTTGCTCCTTCTCTTGGGTTGTGGATGGTCTATTGTTTCAAGATCCACCACTGGTTCAGGAAGGCACTTCTTAGCCTGAGCCCTTGTCATGGCAAGGACATGCTCTGAAATCCCTAGCATTTCTGCATGAGTCCTGTACTCCACTTCTGACCATGCTGAGCTTTCAAGGTCATTGCCTAACAGACAGTCTACTGGTAGGTCTGCACTCACCACAACTTTCTTTAGGCCATCAACTCCTCCCCAGGAGAAGTTCACAACTGCCACACTATGGGAAGTAGTGGAGTTGCTTGCATTGGTTACTAGGTAGCTCTCTCCTAGTACAATCTGTCCAGGGTCCACAAAGTCAGGTGTCACCATTGTAACACTGGCACATGTGTCCCTGTAGGCTTGAGCCAGTTTCTCATTAATTAAGGGAGTCTGCCTGTATTTGCCCAGGTTAGTGGGGCTTACTGCAGTGGGCAACTCAATGTCCACATCATACAGGAGAACTGCCTGTGTAGGGATTCTGACTAGGCCAGATCCTACTTCAATACCCAGGGTCAACCCAGCTACACCCTTGGACTGTGTTCCACCACTGCTTACTGTACTTGGGGTTGCAGTTGCTTTAGGAGCTGTAGTGGTGGGAACTGGATTTGCCTTGGTGCACTCACTGCCCCAGTGTGAAACTGATTTGCAGGTATTACACCAAGGTGTCTTTGGACCTTTGTTCTTCTTCTTCTTGTTACCATTTTGGGAACCACCCTCCTTACTATTAGTTTGGGGGCCTGAAGACTTCTGGTCTTTTTCTTTATCTTTCTGATTCTGATTACCACCCTTCTGGTCTGTTTTCTTCTGGTCACCACCTTGGTTCTGGGGTTTCTGCTTAATCCTTGTTCTGACCCATTTGTCTGCCTTCTTTCCCAATTCTTGGGGAGAGGTCAGATCAGAGTCAATAAGGTATTGATGCAACAGCTGGTTTGTACAGTTATTAAGGATCTGTTCTCTCATCATAAGATTGTACAATCCTGTATAGTCTGAAACTTTACTTCCCTGCAACCAACCCTCCAAAGCCTTAGTGGCACACTCAACGAAATCAGTCCAGTCTTGAGTCTGTGCTTTTTGGGTGTCTCTTAACAACAACCTGTATTGCTCAGTGGTTAGGCCAAACCCTTCAATAAGAGCACTCTTCAAAACAGAGTAGTTTTTGGCATCCTCAGGTCTAACTGTGAGGAGCCTGTCCCTCCCTTTCTCAGAAAAGGAGTACCATAAAATTGCAGCCCACTGATCCTGAGGAACCTGCTGTACCATGCAGGCTCTCTCAAGAGCAGTCATCCATTTGTGGATGTCATCCCCTTCTTTAAAGGGGGGCACAATTTTGGTCAGGTTTCTATTGTCATAGCCCCTGTCTTTTTCTCTTGGAAAATTGCTGCCACCAGTGGGATCTAAGCCACTTAATTTCTGCTCTCTTGCCAAGGCAAGTTTAGCTTGAGCTAAGGTAAGTCTAGCTTGACTCAGGGCTACCTCCTCTCTCTCTATCTGGAGTTTGACAGCCCTCATTCTAGCCCTATGCTCAGCTTTCTGAGAAGCAGTCATGCCTCTCTCTGATTCTCTGGAGGCACTAGAAATATGAGAGTCCCCTGAGGGAGATCTCACTCTTCTGTTGCCTGGGAGAATCCCATGGTGGGTTCTGGGGAGGTGCTGGCCCTCTCCATTCCCCAGTAGGTCCAAGTTGGCCTGGCTAAGCCTGGCAACTGGAACCTGGCTACCCTGATCCTGTACTTCTAAGTCCTCAACTTCTGAGTCCTCATCTAAGTCATCATCATCATCCTCCTCCTGAGGGAGATCAGTTACAGGGGGGTTCCCTCCATTTCCTGTTTCTAGGGAAGCTTCCTTCGCCTTCTCTAAGTCATCCTGTTCTAGGATTTCTACCAGGATTTGGCAGGTGGGGCTTCTGCCCCTTTTTAACCCTCTTGCTTTGCACAAGGCAATCAAGTCTCTACGGGTTAACTTGTCATATCCAAAAGTTGCCTGGGTAAGGTCAACTGTCACAGGATTAGACCCTGAGGCTTTTCCTGTGTCAGACATGGTTACTAGTGAGGTGTAAGTGGTGCACTTACCTACACTAAGTGTTTTCCTACTGTACCTTGCTAGTGAGTTGTAGTCAGGGTGTGCTAATCCCTTTAATCTACAACTACTAAGTTCAGTAGAACTTAATATGCTAAGCTTTTGATTTATATGTACCTAGAGGTACTTGATGTGATCTTTCAATTTGATATAAAGATTGCAATGGTAAAACAACAGCAAGCTCAAATCCGCACCGCTGCTCACCAATGTGAGAAGTTGGCCTGGTAGGGGATGTTTCCAATTCTGGAACCACCTACTACCTGACCAAACAATCCCTTATGGTGTCTGGTTGTAAGTCAACCTTATTAGACAAGCTATCCTAGGGGTAGCATGGACTAAGCAGCCTAAAGGCTTAACTTAAGAGGTCGTGTTAAGCGAGCTGTTTTACCACATTCAATCCTGTAATACCAAATGAAAGGACACCACACAAGTATATATTATAAAAATATATGTGTTTATTACTAAAAACAATCCCCAGTATTCTTTATGAATAAAGGGGCACAAGCGTTAAATCAAAAGCACTGTTTAAACATACAAAGTTGCACAATTATGGATGAGGGCAGGGGGCCACTCAAACCATATACTAAACAAGTGGTATAAGAGATGCCACTCGAGCAGTGGTTAGGCCTAGGGCCTAGGGAATCGCTGGGAGCAGTCAGGACAAGCAATGCTGAAGTCGGGAATGGCCCTCGGGATTCGGGAGATGTGCGGAAAGCGCACGCACGCACCAATGTTAACCAATGGTGCGTAAAAGTTGTAAAGTTAAAGTTAAAGGACACTTCCGCTGAACCTAGAGGAACAAAACTTAACACACAGACCCTAGAGGTGTGCACCAGTGTGGGAACACCGGCGGAGCAAAGTTACCTCACCCACAGGAAGTGGGTGCACAGGGTCGAAGTGGCGTCGGGTTCTGACTCGCAGGCTCTTGGTGCTTGAAGCTGAAAGGGCTGCAGGCGGGTTAAAGATGAAGTGTCCGATGGAGTCCAAGGGTGGACTCAAGTTGTAGAGTACCTGAAAGCAGAGGGGACAGAGTCTGGGTCACTCAGCAGTGACCAGGGTGGAACCAGGACGGAACCAGGCAATGTCGGGCGCAATCAGGTGGTCGTCGAGGAGCTTTTCTCTGCTGTCACGTGGGTTCTGGGGCATCTGCGATGTCCAGGAGCAGGTCACGATCTGTCCCACGCAGGCTCTCACCGTCGGTGCAGTCGGCTTCAAGTTTGGAGCAAACAAGCCTTGGCAAGAGCAATCCACGCGGGATCGGAAGATTGCTTCTCACTCGGACCAGGAAGGTCAGAGTCGGGGCTCCTTTTCAGGGGAGCTGGTGTGGATCTGGAGCAACCAGATTCATGAGTCTTCTTAGGTAGTTCGTCGGCACAGGGACCACTAGCCAGCTGGCAAGTGACCGGGCCAACGCGTTGAGCCAAATAGAGCCAAAGGGCCCCACGCAGCACTCGTCAAGTGTGGAGGGCTGAACTTCGGCTCAGGAGCAGCTCAGGGTGGGGGCTTCTCAAACCCCGGTGTACAGCTTCGAGGATTACTCGTGGGCTGCACGGTCAGCGTCTCGTGGTCAATTCAAGATGGCGTGCCCCACGCTTCCGGTCGCCTCCACGGGTCTCAGCTTTGCAGGGACTGTGGATCGGGCTGTTAGAAGGCAGGCAGGCTTGATCTCGTCGATCTCAGTCGCTCGAGTTCTGGCAAGAACTGCAACTAAGTAGACGTCGAGGGCTGGATGGTGCCTGCTGCTGCAGGGTGGTCACTCCTTGACCACAAGGGAGATTCTTCGGGCTTCCACGTTGAGATGGAGGGCGAAGGGTCCAGAATTTCGTTTCAAATGTTTCTTCCAGGAAATCTGATGTGCATTGGCACTGCTCCCACTCTTATTCGAATCTGGGGGGCGTGATTACCTGCTAGGTCCCCTCCTATGGGTGGGACCCAGGAAGTGGGTGGATACACCCCCTTCCTTTGATCCAGGCCACCCTGGCACGAGGGCTGGAGTGCCCCAGAACCGGTTTGGCCGGATTATGCAAGGGGCAGCCTTGTGCGCCCCAAGCAGTGTCTGGTTTCTTTCAAACCTCCCTGCTACAATACACTATCTCCTGTCTGGAGGGCGGTGACACCCTCCTGTGACAGGAAACCCTTTGTCCAGGACCCATTTGGTTGAGTTTCGGTCAACTGCAGGGGTCCAGACATTTGTCTGTGGCAGAGGCATCCATTTTGTGGATCTTAAGGTCTTTGGAGAAACTAACCGCATTTAAGTGAAGTAACATGTCTTACCCCTCTAGAGGGGTGGAATGCCATCCCCGTCGCCAGAACTGGCGAGGGGATGGTATTCCAAATCGTATGACACCTTACACGACATGTTTTGATAAAGCCAAACCAAAGTTGCTATTTAACCGCGAGGATTATAAGGCACATAAGAGTATATGGTATGGCATTATCCTGAAACAGCTTAGGGATTTGTTCCCGACGGTTGCAGACAGGCTCAGCTCATGCTAGAGCTCCATCTCACATAAAACCACGCACTCAGCCTCCAGGATTGATGAGGCCTTCTATAGGAGTGGCTCACAGGTTTACATGTGTCCAGATATAGGTTTAGATATAGATATACTATATCTAAGCAAGGGGTGTTTACACCACCTTACCCCAGCTGAGTGATCAGCCAGTTGTGTCAATTTAAGAACCAGCCAGGGGTGGCAAAAGATATGCTGCAGCCCCTGGTAGGCCTTGGTGGCCCCTATGCCCTGTGCACCTATAGTGCATTATACAGGGGCTGACAAGGAGTCCATTTCCAATTGGTATGTGCCTATAGCACATGTGTCAGTAATTTAGTGAGAGAACAGCAGGCTGGGGGTCTGATCAGCAGGCCCACAGCCTCAGTAGTCGAAAACCAGTGAAGCAAAAAGCAAAAATTTGGGGTGACCATAGGATAGCAGACCCTACTCTCCTACAATCCGCATCCGTTTCTTTCAAAATAGGTATTAGCATAGCCTGTTTCCAGGTCAAGGGAAAGAGGGAAAGCCCCAGTTGACAGGGAGGTGTTCCAAGTCAAGTTCAAAGGAGAGATAATGAGGGGGGCTAAAGAGCTAAATATTAAATTCCAGGCAGGAGTCCTTTGTGGAGCTTGATTTACAGGCAAGCAATTTCTGGAGTGCTAAATGAGTGGAGATCGGGTGAAAGGTGGTGAATGGCTCACTATTGGTTACCACTGAGTTTTGAACCGGGCAATCCAGAGTAGGGCCGAAGGTAGAGTAAATGTCTAAATAAAATGTTATCTTGAAAGAAGTCCGATAGTCCATTACAGAGTTCCTGAGTAGGGGAAATCATGCTAGATAATGCAAACGGTTTCGTAAAATCTTTCACTATTTAAACAAGCCTTTACAATGCAATAGGTCTTGCATTTGTGAGAGTTAGAGCTATTGGCATTGAAAATGACAATGTATTTTATCTATGTGTTTTGGTTTAGAGTGAAGTGAATGTATGTGATTTGGAGTGGAAGTATTTGGGCTGAATTGGAATTCTTAGTTGTTGAATTTTATGGGGTGGAATTGTGTGGTGTGCAGAATATCTATGTTGTGCAATTATGTCACATGTTGAATACGTGGGTAAGAGCTGTATAGAATAGATAGAAATTAAGATATAGAGGGATAGGTAGTTTATGCAAGAAGTGATGAATGAACTCTAGATGGAGTAGCAGAAAGTGTGTGAGGGAGAGAGAAAGAAGGGGAGAGCATGCTACAGATGCATAAAGAGGGAGCAGCAAGTGGCAAGAAGTGTTATAAACAAGTTCCCTATATTCCACTTCAACCACACCAGTTAATCAAACCCTAAAACTATCCCCACATTTACAAATCACGTCCTCTGCTTACACAAGCCCCAGATGCTCACTTGTTAGGTTGTAGAATTTTTTTGTTTTAAGTAGTGCCGAAAGGCTCCAAATACCCCACTGTACCGCTAGATCCATTCCAGGGCAAGTTTCTGCAGCATTGCAGCACCAAGAAAGTGCAAGGAAACTGCTGAACGGACCTCACTCCTAGCCCGCCTCGAAAGTGCACTCCCACCAATGTCATTCTGACATTGGACGTCTAGCCAGTAAGATGTGTACCTTGTTCCTTCACTATATGGCTGTTAATAATGCCTGCTGCCAACATATAATTAGAAAATATGCGTCTATAATTTTTATAACTATTTATATGAATCCTTTTTTTCTGGTTTAACAACAGGTATTTTCTATGCAAAAAAAAGTGCCATAAATCACAAAACTTTGATGAATAAATATAAGAAATTGTTATTGTGATTGTCTAAAACGTATTAATTTTTTTATGTATGCACTTTTCCTGCTTTAGTGTTTTTTGAAAGTGAGAATATTGGCAGTTTTAAGATGGCGGGTTTATTAGCAAACCACACAGTAGGGTTTGTTCTCCAAATAAGCTACAAACATTGTGCAGCTGGGATGAATTTAGATCTCATCCGGGCGGGAGGAGGTGGTGGTGAGAGGGCAGCACGGTCGAGATTAAGTGAATTGCAACAGGCACAAAAGCTTAACATGCACCCTCAGTGTAACACGAGCACGTAAAGGATTAGGAACACAAAACGAATGTAAAGCACAGCAGACTTGAAGTGTGCAGTGTGCTGAGCATGAGGCACACAAAAGAAATAAGCGAGGCAGACGTGAAGTGAGCGCCGCGATGAGCCAGGAGAACAAAATGCAAAACAGAACACTTATAAGAAGTGTTTCTGGCAGATAGAGTAGAGAACACGCACCCACGGTTAAACATGAGCAGGCAAGAAATAAAAAAGGAGTACCCAAAGGAACACATAAACACCTAAAGCATAAGGATACAGTACTTGGCGGGTGCTCCATGGGAGGAAACAAAAAAAGCCAAGATGTACAGGATGCTATATTATCAGATTGCCTTTTGGATGAAAACAGATTAAGTCAGCAGAGGATCACTGAAATTATCTCTTTCTTGGCAAACCACAATCTAAATCAAACAACATCCAAGTTAGTGTCGCACCTGGGGAACTGGATCATGTCTAAAGGATCATAAACACAGAATGTAACCATGAAACATTCCTTTAGTTTAACATTTCCAGTATTGGCCATGTGTTGCATTGATTGCATTTTTATAAACAAATTAGCCCGATGGTGCAAGTCACCAAACAGGGTCAGGCAAAAGCTAGTCTTTCCTCACAGCAAATGCTGTGTCATCAACATCCAAACCATTAGCTCTACAACAGTAACACCTGAAGGAAATGCAATGGCTGATAGACCATCATTCAGCTAGGAAAAGTGTAAAAAGATACTGTACCGCCACAGCTGGGCACTCAGAGACATGGCTGCCTCGTTGAGAAGCAATACAAATCTGGTTATGGCTGTCCTTTTTCTCAATGCTGGTTGGTCTCACACTCCAAATATGGCCCAATGACAGTCATGTGTTAATGTTTTTATTTTTTGTTATCATAGTCCTTGTAGCTCATGGAAAAGGTGGCATAATGGGATGGGGTTAATGAGATTTTCTTTTAATACTTCTTAGTTCACATTATGCCTAAATCTAGATTTTCACTGATTGCCTTGGAGATGGACTAAATGAGGCTTTTTAGCTAAACCTGTTATATGTAGAGCACATTGAGAAGAATCAGAAGTAAAAATGCCTTCTCTCCCCAACTGGACCAAGAGACAGGATTTCAGAAATACAGTGCTTTGCATGGACTCATTTAGACGCCTCGAAATGTCCAGTGCTAGCTGTAGGCAAGCAGTTCTTATTGCTGAAGTTAGCGGGAGCGTTGCAATGAACTACAGTGTGCGCAGTTTATCGCAAGCAAAACGGGCAACGTCCACTATGCAAATAATATCCGTTTCATTTTTGGTTGAAATGACAAAGTACATAAAGTGGTGAGTAAAGGAAATAATTTACGATTTTTGACCCCCAATCACATTTAAGAGAATACAAGACGGAAAAAAAATGTATTAATGCTTCCAACTGTACTGAAGTAGCGGTCGGGCTTCAAGGAGCCTTCAGGGGGGATGTATGTCATTACGACGCGGTGTTTACACCACGCTACCATTATAACGCAGTTATCACAACGCAAGTCGTTACAACGACTTGCGTTGGAGGGCGCTGGATTGTGGACTATTTTAATTTTCTATTCCAACTCTAGCCCACGTAACAGTAGGGAAGGTGTTGGAATCTAGTAACGACTTGCGTTGTGATGGCTGCGTCATAAAGGCCCCGCGGTGTAAACACCGCGTTGTAAAGGATGTTTCCCTTCAGAGGTCACTCAGGTGCCAATGTTTGTTGGCAAAGCACCGGGGCCTTGGTTCTTCAGTGCCATCATTGTTACTGTTTCACACATGGTGTATAGTAAATGGGAAAAGACTACTACAGAAGAAATAAAACAGCACCTGGGATAGACGCTCTAGAACACCAACGGGACTTCTGCACATCAAAGTTGATAGCGGTTTAAAGCCCGCCGAGAAAATCTTGCTACTGACAGGTGTAAAAAGAAAAATCTGAGATCTCACATAAATTGGTATGAAACACTGAAACATAAAGTGGTTGTCCCATCTATTCACTGGTGCAAGCTAACAAACGGCACACCCATACCTGTGATGTCTTCGGTCAAGGGAGCCACTTCTCTGGTCTCTCCCATACGTATCCCTACCGCCTATGACGCTTTTGCTCGCTGTTCCTAAAGCGACTGTGACTTTGTTTCCTGTGACAACTCTCCTAGTCACATTCTATGCAGTGAATAAAGGGATTTAGCTTCATGCAAAAATGCCATTCAATAACAATGGGGAAGATAACGTTGCTTAGATGAACTTAAGAGTTACTTTAAACATTTCGGGCAGATTTACAAGGCCCTTGCGTCAATTTTTAAATGTTAAAAGTGACGCAAAAGTGGTGCAAAGGGCTTGTAAGTCTGCCCTGTCATCTCCTATCCATCAGACCGTTGAGGAAGTTAAAACTTTCATTACAATTGCTTAAAAACGCCAATGAGGGGGTATAACTGTAATTGTATTGATTTGCTAGACTTAACTAATATAAGTCTGTGTGACTTCCGCTTGTTTCCACAGTAAACCTTCGTACCTGAAGAATAAACCTGGCACCCATTTTAAAAGTTCATTTAATGCAATTTGCCTCAAAGACATTAAACGCACGATGTTTTCAGGCCACATGATTGCAAGTATATATCGTTATCCACTCCAAACAACTCACACATTATGGTATCTTCAAATGTTACTTAACGAGTGCGTTACGAAAAAATGTAAAAACATCGTCCTAATATACTAATAAAAAAGGGACTGGCTTTAACATCTGAAAGCCTGCACCCATAAAGCGTTGTACATGGCAAGGGTAAAACACTGTAGTTGAGCTCGCTTGCTTAGACCGAGAGTCATGTGCAACGACCCGCCAGGAGTAAAGACTCACATCAGCACTCACCTGTGGTACTGAAAGCAGGGCAGTTAATGGGAGAGGGGGAGGACGTTTGCTGGCTACAAGCAGTCGGAGGAACAATGAAACAAGCAGCCAGTAAAGGCACGTGTGCTTAACCAAGGGCACTGTTACACAGACTTCAACAATACTCAACTGCTGCCAGCATGCGCTAAGCGATGCCCTACCACACTATCAAACTTCGTATTAAGCCAAGAAGTACTTCGCAAGAAGCCTCCAACCTACTTGAGCGCCGCCATTTTCCCATCTTAGGCCGCAAACGTGACTTATCAGGACAGTTGGAGCCCTCTGTGTGCCTCGTGCTCACAAGTGGGGGAAAGTGGGAGGCAAATAACGCGTTTCCCTTTGTGGGAGCGAGCCAGGAGCACCATGTCTTTGTAAATTAATTATAAACATATGGTGTCAAGCTCGCTCTCGCAAGGGAATTGCCAAACGTGCACGCATTGCAATTGAAGGCAATGGAACGCGTGCACGTTTTAAGGGCGAAAAGTGAATCAATTGCAAAAAGTATTTTTGCCTAAGCGGCGCATGCGCGCAGTGTAGGCGAGACCTTAAAAGGGTTTTTGAAGAATTACCGGAAGAGTTCACTTTCTTGACAAAATACTCTCTCATTACTGAGCGTTTGAGTGTGTGGAAATTCTTAATCGCGGCTCTGTAAATTGATTTAGCCTCTGTCTCATAAGATAGTCTCCAATTCTATTCCAGTTTCTTGCACTGACTTTTTTCAGTGCACAGAGCGGGTGTAAACCAGGGAGCAGATTTTTTTTTCTAGAGGAGACAATAGGGTGCTCAGGGGCAGAGGCGAGCCAATAATTAAAGTTAGATACATCTAGTTCCAAATCTCGCCCCAACTGCAGATGGGTGCGAAAAAGGGCAGGGGGCCAAAGTGTTACAAGTGATTTTAAACCATTTCCTACTGTGATCCCGGACCAAAGAGGAATTAGTTGATTGAGACAGAGTAGCCACACTAAACAGGATTTTAAAAATGGCCTGACCGTGTAAGAGGTACAGGCGGAGCCGTGGACAGATTAGGGTTGTTCGCAAACAGTAAATCTAGAGTATGGCCGGCCCGGTGGGTAGGGCCTCTAACCCGCTGGGTTAGATTAAGGCCGTCCAGGGTTACTTGGAGCTGGCCAGCTTTAGTGCACTGAGTATCATCCACATGTAAGTTAAAATCACCAAGGAGTATAATATGTGTATGTTTAAGCGACAGATCAGCCGCAATATTATAAAAATCTGTAAGATGTTGAGGCGGGAAGCTAGGGGGTCTGTAAATAAGAATTCCAGCCATGGCTATATTCGATATAACAGAGTTGCTGAAATACATCGCTTCTAAGGGGCTGATGTTAGGGATTTTCCTGGAAGAAATATCCCAGCCCGAACGTAGGATCAGTGCAATCCCACCACCCACCTTGTTGTTAGACCTATTTATTCCCACAAAACGATATTCAGGGGGGATGCCAAGATGGAGGTCGGTATTAGGAATGTCCCTAACCCACGTTTTCCCAGGCATGAGTTGCAAGGGAAATCAAAATGTCATCCGAATGGCGGGGAAGCGGTCTAGAATTGAGTAAACAGGCTTTAATGGGGGTGGAAGACCAATTTGCACCTTTGCGGGTCGAAATGCATTGGGTGTAGTCTGGGCGGGGCTACGGGATCTAACTTAAAAGTGAATAGACAAGGGGCACAATTAAATTGAGACAGGGGCCCGGAAAACTCACATAAGGTCGGGGCACCACAGCACTTATCTCGCACTTCAAGCAGTTGCGACCTGGACCAAAGGATTTGGGCACCGGAGGGAGTACTTTGAAGTGCGAGAGAGTAAATTGCCTGCTCATATTAAAGAGTTTGTGATGGAATAATATTATATTTTAGTTATTTACAGTGTGCATATTTATTTCCTGGTAGTTGGTGTTCTAAGGAGGGAAAGGGCATGTGTCATTTATCTATTGTTGTTGTGTTGTGTTT
Organism: Lissotriton helveticus; assembly: GCF_964261635.1. NCBI lineage: Eukaryota > Metazoa > Chordata > Amphibia > Caudata > Salamandridae > Lissotriton > Lissotriton helveticus. Next base: position 378,819 of record NW_027611655.1, read on the forward strand.
GTTATTTGTATAGAGCGGAAGGTGTGTAGGACATTGGAGTGTTGTGAGTGGAAGGTTGGTGAGGGACATGATCGGGTAATAAAATAGGAACATTTGAGGCTGTTGGCCAGGAATAGCTGTTGTGCTGGTGTTTGCTTGCAGGGCTCTTTATGTATGAGGAACCAGGAACCCATGAATAAACACTTTGGGGCAGATTTACAATACCTGATGCATCCCTGCATATCAGCAGGGATGCACCAGTTATTGTGCGCCACAGCCCCGCCACCATGGATGCGCCGCATTTACAATGTGGCGGACCATGGGGCAAAAACGGCACAGATGTGTGCCGCATCTGTGCCATAAAGACGGCACATTGCTGGAGTTGTATCGTAAGCGCGACGCAGCTCCAGCAATGCTCTGGGGGGCCCTATCTGTCCAATGTTGCGTCAATCCTTACGCCTGCTTCAAGCAGGTGCAGGGTTTTGACGCAGCATGGGCTCAAAAGTGACTGAGTGAAATCTTGTAGATTTCACTCAGCCACTTTTAGGAGGCGTTCCTGTGCCGGAATGCCCCCCCCCCTCCCGGTGCAGGAACACTTCCTTCTGGCGCAGGACTTTACAATATGACGCTTCTCCCAAATGTGTCACGTTATAAATACCCCTCACCATAGCACATCTTTTGCACCACCGCTGCGTCACAAAAGTGACGCAACGATGGTGTAAAAGAGGTGCAAGGGCCTTGTAAATCTGCCCCTTTGAAGTTAATATTGCCTATCTGTGGTGGAGTCGTTCTTAACCTGCAGTGCACCGTGTATTATCACCACAGTATGACACCGAGCCTTCACACACTGCACTGTTGTATGTGTTCAGGAAACTGTTAATAGTGTGTTTAATGTGCACCCACGCATAAGTTCGCAGCACTGCATTGCTCAAGGTGAGTGCGCAGTGGAAGAGAATACGCAGACACGCTGCAAACAACACATTATTCTATTACTAAATGCAGGGGTAACCAGCAAACACTGCAGTGCACATACCTTGGGCTTCATTTATGAGCCCTTGCGTCACTTTTACGCCGCTGGTGCGTCACTTTTAGTGACGCACCAGTGGAGTAAAAAATGTGCCTTGTTGCACCACATTTACAAAGTGACGCATCTAAGCAGATTCGTCACTTTGTAAAGCCCTGGGCTACATTATACCTGCGTCAGGTATAATGTATGCAGAGGGGGCGTTCCCCCGCAAAAAGCCTCGTAATAGTGACGCAGTGAAATCTATGAGATTTCACTGCGTCACTTTTAGGACGCTGTTGCGTCAAAATCTCACAGCAGGCGTAAGACTGACGCAAGCCCTTTCACATGGGGCTTTCCCCATGTGAAAGGACGCATTGCTGGAGTTGCGTCACTTTTGTGACACACTCCAGCAATGCGTGACTTTTGCGCTTACAGATACGTCAGAAATACTGACGTATCTGTAACACCTTGCGACATGATGCGTCATACTGTAAATATGACACATCATTGCTGTCGTAAGGAGGGCGCAATGAAAAGTAACGCATCGCTGTTTTCTCGCAGCGATGCATCACTTTTCATAAATAAGGCCCCTTGTATTTGGAGCCATGAGATGCATGAACAGAATGTAAAGGTATAGGTGTATCAGTCGCAGGGTTTTTACAGTGTTTACTTACACATATCAATACCTAAGACTTGAATGATGGATTCGGTGGTATAATAACAAATATGCCTGTGCTTGGGCTTCATGGTATAATCTCCGAGTTGCACTTGCTGTGCTATACCATCAAATTTGCTTCTTAGGATAGTGCATGGCCATGATTGATCAGACCAATGAGATCTTCTTCTGAGCAGCTGTAGTGCCCCCTGCCCTCTGTCGGGACTGTCCTGTGTGAATCGGGTCTGTTGGCATGTCTGCACACGAGTATATTGTGGAAGTACCCTAACCCCACGGAGCCTATGGTCATTTTTCATACATGCCAATAGACCCGATTCAGGCTGGAGACTACCGATTTTTCAAGCCCAAAATGCCTTTATTTTAGCCGTCTCTTGCCTGAAATTGCATTTTCTCCAACAGAAGTCAATGGGGATTTTCATTCTCCCGATTTTCTATTTTAAATCTCCCCCTCCCTGTTCTGAAATGTTGGCTGTGTGATTATTGCTGGATTTTGAGACTCTTCACCCCCTGGATCCAGAGCACAAGTCCCCATGGGGCTGCTGAAGGAGCCTTGCTGACACTAGAGGGGGCGTGGCCAGCCACTGTAATTTGCATATCCAGAAGCCTCTGCGGCAAACTCCCGATTCGTCAGTACAGGTGACACAGGCATTTGTTTAACAGTAGAAGGAGCGCCTGTAGTTGTGCACACAGAGGCATTCATGAGAGTGACTGACACGTCACCGGTGTAAAGTCACCCTACCAGTAGTAAGTGATATTTTCTATCGTCATTGCGCAGACAAATTACCTTGTACACCATTATGTCCTTGTCATAAATGTATTCGCGGATCACGCGCACTTCGTGGGGCCGTGAGAAGCGGAAACAATTTCAATTTAATTTTTGGAGGGTTTCTGTTCAAGAAACTCCGTGATTGGTTGAATGTGAGTGAGATTCCTTGGGCGCTCGGGCCTCCCAGCTGCTGAGGAGAGGATGCTCCAACAGGCGTCACCGGAAGGCGTCACATGGTCACGTGACGCCGAACGAGGCGAAGGAGCGGGAGGTGCACCGCTCCCTCCTGTCGCTAGAGGTCAGGATGCCCGAGAGAAAGAGTCAGCGCGTCACCAGCAATCTGCATACCCACAATCCTGTGCGCGCCTCTTAATGCTGCTTTACTTTCATGCTAAAAGCAGGGCTCTTGGTGGCATTGAAAATGAAAAGAGCGGACATGCTCCGTGGGGTTGGGGTACTTCCACAATGTACTCGTGTGTATACCCACCAACAGACCTGAGTGAGACAGGACAGTCCAGACTTTTGAAACCCAAAAAGGCTGTCTTCATATTGACACTGCATTTTCTTGAATGCGGAAATGCATTAATAAAAATAAATATATTTACATTTATTTATATATATATCCCACCAAGTACAACGCATAAGGAGTAAGACTGACTGCAGCTTCTTCAATGCGGATATGCATCTACTCCTGCTAAATGCCACGCATCTGGGAAATGTAAGAATAAGTTCTTTCTGAGTTTCTCTCAACAAGAGTACCTTCAAGAAGGGCTCTGAATCCAGCAGGGCCTCAAATACTTAGGTTTAGGTTCTTGATGGAAAAGACAACTTTCATAATCTTCAGTCTGGGATAAAAAATGAAGCCGGTAGGATCTGTCGTCACAGCCGCAGTCTCTTTGACACCTACTTCTTTCATGCGGCGACTTGATTGTGTGTGGGGGGGGGTATTGGTACCGCACTGTGTTTGTACAACATGGCGCTACAACCTACAAAGACACCGCTAGAATTGTGAGCATTCATGCAAATTGCGTAACATTGTTCAATTTATGGGCATTCTGTATTACAAATGAACTTAGAGGCATATTACTAACAACTAGCGATAATTATCGCTATGCTGGCTTAGCGGCAATATTTTTATCGCCGAGCTGCGGTGATTTTTATCGCTTAGGAACCTTGCTATTATCAAGGTTTATCTCCTAAGCGATAAAAATCGGCCGAAATGCATGAATATCGTTGAAAAGTCAGCGATATTCATGCATTACCAAGCTAATGCTCTTAGCCATGTTATCCACCTACCATTGGATAACATGGCTAAGAACTGCTCACGGCAGGTGTTAGCTTTTGGAGATATTCGCGCCTAGCGCAAATATCTCCAAAAGTTGGTAATAGGAGATAGCGATGTTAGCGACTGTTTCCAGTCGCTAACATCTTGGCACGCCCACTTTGCATGTCATTAGTGATAAATATCACTGACATGCAAAGTGGGGCCCAAGATGGTCGCTATCTCCTACTAGCTGTCGCTAACTGGTGTTAGCGACAGCTAGGTAATAGGGAGATCATTTTATCTCCGCTTTCTTGGCTTTTAAAGCCAAAAAAGCAGAGATAAACCCCCTTGATAATATGCCCCTGAGTGTACTGAATTTCTTTATTTGTATAGTTAATAAAAACCTTTACAAAAGATAAAATGCTGTAATATTAAGAACAAGGAATTATAAAACGAATCTGGAGATACATACAAAATTAAACGTTAAAATCAAGAATGAAAGATGACATTTGAAGTTCAAGAGATAGTTTACAGAGGGAATAGTTACACAAGTATTGTAAGTTCAGGGTATGGATTGGATCTTTGCCAAAGTTCCTCTCTTTTCCTCAAAGATGGTGATGAATTTAACTGCTCTGCAGATCAACTGCGGGTCCGCGGAGCACAGGTCTTGTATGATCGCGGAACGACAAGTGCGAATACCATATTGTATGAACTTCGCTTTTAGCCTGCTCCTGCGTTCCTGGTCCAGTGCGGGACAAATGCAGATCAAGTGAATGAGATCTTGTTTTGCTCCATCACATAGGTCGCACTCCTTGATGACTGGGGTCCTCCATTTGGGTTGATCAGCATTGGTCGGCAGGTTCCCCAACCTTAGGCAAAGGTATTTATGTTTAATATGTGATGAGAAAGCGAGTTCCAGGTAGACTGCCGGCATGGACTTTTTATATGATTGTATGGTCATCCAGGCATGTGAGCGATGGCTCAGGGCTAATTTGTCGTTGCGCAATGAGTGCCTGTTGGCTGCTTTCTTTACTGCCTGTTTGAACGTTGGTACTGGAAGTTTGGTTTCCTAGAGCGCTACTAGTTCAGTGGTTTCGAGGGATTGTCGTAGGTATTTGGCATACTGGGAATTCGGGCTATTATGAATTGCTTCCCACATTGCACGGTAGACCTCGTTGTCTTGGTTCATCCAGATGCCAAACCAGAATTTAAAAGTCTCATATTTTTTCAGCAGTACTTGAGACTGAAGGCCGAATTCGAGTCGCACTTGCGTGGGTGATGCGTTGTGTTGTAGTCCAAATACGCGCTTGTAGACTTTTGTATATTAGCTGTGCGCTCTTTCCGTGATGTAACATGCTTCCGTACGCTATGGTTGGAAGTAGCTTGGCTTTTATTGCGGTTAATAGAGGGTTAAATAGAGGGCCTTTAAGTTTGATGGCTAAGGTACTAAAGGCGCGCAACAGGGCGGTGCCCTTCTTTTCGATGGCATTGAGATGTGTATAGAAATTGAAACGCTTGTCCAGTGGGATCCCCAAATTCTTATAGCTTTCCACTACTTCTAATTTGTTGTTATCTATTTCCAGGATTGGTGGGGGCTTGCGGCATCTTGGTATTACCATGATCTTCGTTTTCTTGTTGTTTATTTCTAGCAGGTTCTGTTTTGTGTATCTGGTCAATTCATGTAGGAGACGCTGTAGACCTATTTTCATCTGGCTGAGTAGGACCACATTGTCTGCATAGGATAAGTGTGTTAAACGTAGGTTTCCTAGCCGCGGTGGGTGAGCATTGATCTTGTCTAGCCTTGATGTCATGTCAGCCATAAATAAGTTGAAGACATGTGGGGCCAGAACGCAGCCTTGTTTGAGACCATCATACGTGTTGATCTTCCGTGTTAGCCGCTTTCCGTTGTCAATCTTTACCTGCATCCAGGTGTTAGTGTACAGATCCATTATTGGGGTTAGGATTGAATCCGGCAGGCCCTGCTGCTTCAGTTTGGACCAGAGTAGTTGCCTACTGACCCGGTCGAACGCCGCCTTGAAGTCTATGAAGCAGGTGTAGAGTGCCTGATGATTTTGAAGGCTTTTTTCAGCTATTAAGCTTAGCGCCATTGTATTTGCTGCGGCACCCATACCACGGCGAAACCCTGTCTGATTTATCAGAATTTTATTGTTGTCTTCGGACCATTGTGCAAGATCAGCTAATACCAGGGATGCGTAGTATTTTGCTTCCGCGTCGATAAGTGCTATAAGGCGGTAGTTGGCTGGATTCTTTTGATCTCCGCCTTTATAGATTGGATTAATGATCGCCCCTCTCCAGCTTTCAGGGAGTCGACTGGTGTTGTTTATTGCCCTGAATAGAAGGTTGAAGTTACAGGCCCAGTAGTGGGGATCCTCCTTGTAAATTGCCTGGGGGACGCCATTAGGTCCTGGTGCACTCTCTTGTCTACTTTTCTTTATTATTTGTAGTATTTGGAGTACATCATCTGTCCACGGTGGTCGATCTGAATCCTCCTGTTGGTTACCCGGGACGTTTGACCAAACACAGGCAGTGCCCTTCACAGCCGCAATTTTTGATGCTCTAGGTGCCCTTGTAGCAGTTGTTATCGGCGGCGACAGCATTTTTATCGAAAATGTGTCGACCAGGTACTGGAGCCATGCATTTTCAGTGATGCAGGTCATGCTGATGGTTTGTGCTGGTCTGTTCAAAGAATTGACTTGCAACCAGAACGCCCTGGAGTCAGATTTTTTTATATTGAGAAGCTTTTTGGCCCAAAAGTCGCTGACTCGATTTTTCTTTTCGGTCCAAATCAAGTTCTTATAGTGCTTCCTTGTTGATCGGACTGCTTGCAAGTATTTGAATTTGCATTGTGGCCTTGTGCTTGCCTAGTGAGCTTCCGCAGGCGTCTTCTTAGGGACAGTGTAGTCTTTGTGAAATCAGTCCCACTCGTTTGATGGATCTTTGTTTTATGATTGACACCTGTCCTGGGTAGTTTGCTTAGGAAGTCAGACCAAATTTCTGGGCACACATCATTTTCTTGGGTTAGTGTTTGGAATAGTTTCTTGGCGTCCTGTGCTATTTGTGGTAATGTGTTGCTCGTCCACCTTAGTCGCTTCAAGTTTATTGATGAAATTTCACCGGCTGTCGTCGGTGCTTGTAAGTACCTTGTAAATGTAAATGTTTTGTACTTGTATAGCGCACAGCTACCCAACAAGGGTCTCCCGGCGCTTGTACTGAGGAACCCTTCCTGGCTTTCCTTGTGAAGTGTCCACCCCTGGACACCCCTATGGTGAAACCAGGCATCCCCAGCGCTTTTGGGGGCCGTTGTGGAGATTAAGCAAGCTATTGCCCAGAGTTGCAGCGTGGGGCCCATGATTAGAATAGGCGCTGAGGCGAGAATATCAGGTCAGAGGAATTTATGAGCCCGAGACCCGCCAAGGCAGGAATCGAACCCTGGTCCCGGGCCTGAGCTCTGCATCAAGGTCTGCCACTCTAACCATTTGAGCCACACTTCTCCACGCTTGATGGTGCCAGTGTCATTTCAACGTGCTGCATCGAATGGTCACTGTCTAAAGAGCATATTATTTGGAAACTTTTTATTAGTCTTAATAGGGCTAATGAGACTATGGTATAGTCCAGAGTTGTACTTTTATTATGGCCAATGTAGTTGGTAAAAGGGGGTTTGTCTTGGCTAGTTCTTCCATTTATCACCCGTAGTCCTAAGTGCTCGAGGTCCCACATCAACTGCCTACCCACTTTGTCTATTTTCTTTGTGGGTGGGATCTCTTGGGTTTCGACTCCCCAAAATTCATTAGCTGTGACGATGTTGTCCTCATCTAATTCTTGAAGGACAAGGGGACCCAGGGGGTAGCTATGGACCATGGGTAGCAATTATATTAGAAAGACATAGGTCCTAAGCAACAATTTGGTAGTACAACAATGCCATATAGACCACAATAGTCTCTATATATTTATTTTCCTTGTCCAGCCAGACAGGAAACTTTAATAGTTAAATAAACAGCAATCTTATTTTTGATACTGGTACACAGCAATAAGACATTGCAGCGCGACACACTCCTGTGCCGTACCGTGGAAAACAGGAAAGAAGAGTAAGATGATAGGAAAGGGTGTATCAGGCAAAAGAGAAGAGCGGACAGGTCACTGTTTTGAGTCAGAACATTTTTAACAGTGTATCCTGAGGTGGTGCAAACAACAAATACACAATGAATATACTGTATGCCCACTTAAAGGAGTCGACGTTTCGATCCCGCGCTCAAATTAACAAGGGATCATCATCAGGACTTAATAGATTGTTTGCCTGGTTTAATCATTGTATCACGCCTTTGGAAAAGTTGCACCAAAGGAGAGGGAATTTCAAAGCGCCACGAATCAGTCATCAATGGCGTGCACCGCAGATTATAGCTTAGGTGGTGCTAGCGCTTAATGTTATTAAATTCCAAGCGCATGGAAGGGGAGACCGTATCCTTCGTCGTTGTTAGAACGATGCGTGGGACCGGTGGGATCCGAATCCTCTTGTTGCGAGCGGCGGTGCGAAAATTGTCATTTGCCGCTGTTACGCTCACGAATAGGGGTTAGGGAAGGGCTTGATGGCCAATGTCGAAGGCGGTCATCCAAATTCAATGATCCGCTCGTGTGGACTGTGCCACGGTCCGAATGGTTCATCCGTGTGTGCGTCACCGCTGCATCGTTCTAACAACGACGAAGGATACGGTCTCCCCTACCATGCGCTTGGAATTTTATAACATTAAGCGCTAGCACCACCTAAGCTATAATCTGCGGTGCACGCCATTGATTACTGATTCGTGGCGCTTTGAAATTCCCTCTCCTTTGGTGCAACTTTTCCAAAGGCGTGATACAATGATTAAACCAGGCAAACAATCTATTAAGTCCTGATGATGATCCCTTGTTAATTTGACCGCGGGATCGAAACGTCGACTCCTTTAAGTGGGCATACAGTATATTCATTGTGTATTTGTTGTTTGCACCACCTCAGGATACACTGTTAAAAAATATCTGACTCAAAACAGTGACCTGTCCGCTCTTCTCTTTTGCCTGATACACACTTTCCTATCATCTTACTCTTCTTGCCTGTTTTCCACGGTACGGCACAGGAGTGTGTCGTGCTGCAATGTCTTATTGCTGTGTACCAGTATCAAAAATAAGATTGTTGTTTATTTAACTATTAAAGTTTCCTGTCCGACTGGACAAGGAAAATAAATATATAGAGCCTATTGTGGTCTATATGGCATTGTTGTACTACCAAGATGTTGTCCTCATCTTCCGGGCGATGTAGGAGATTTGTGTTGAAATCGCCTGTGAGGTTGATCTCCCATGCTGGTTGTTCAAGACGGAAATTTGATACGACATTACAAATGCGTTTATCTGGGGCAGAAAAGATCGTGCGTTCTGCGGGAACGCACTGCGTCCCCTACCTCTAGGCGTTTGTTGAGCACCACGACCTCTCGCACCGGACCCATGTGTGCGCTGTAATAAGACCGGGCAACTACTCTTAAAATGACCCTCTTCTCTACAATACGCACACTGATTAGGACCGTACGGTAAAAGTTGTTGAGGGAACTCATTTCTTTGTGAGTTTCCCGAATACTGCTGAGGCTGCTGATATTCGCGCTGACTATTAGTACGTGGTGGATAAGCTTGCTGTAGGAGAATCTTAGTTTTTAATTCCTTAGTCTTTTTATCCGCTTTCTCTAACTCGTCTTTGCGCCTATTTTCGTAGTACTGGGCTGTAGCTAAAATCTGTGCTGACGTGGAAACGGCCCAAGCACTCTCAGAGTCCTTCAATTTATTGCACAATTCAGGAAGCAAATTGTGTACAAATTTATCGACAAACAATCTCTGGCCACCCTCGGTAGCCATATCCTGACCGCTATGATCTGCGAAAGTCTCTTTGAACCGTGTGAAAAAGTCGGACACCGTTTCATCTTTCTTCTGCTTACACGCAGACAACTTATCCCAATTGACACACAATTCAGGCATTAATGTTTTCATATAGGTAATTATTCTACCGGGGAGTTCAGCTATCAAAGGCTCGGGTTTAGCTCCACCAACTTGTCTGTTATCTGTAGCAGCAATATTAACCCATGTATCACCTAACTCCTGATCATGATCGGCATGGCGAATCTTTCCCCATAAAGGCTGTGGAACAACGTTCCCGAACAACATGTCTATATCGGCTAAGTTCATAATGCATGAGCTTACAGTCTGTGATAATTCCTTGTAATACCCTGCAGGATTTTTACGGGGGTCAGGCAACGTCTGTTTAAGGGCCAAGACTTCAGCTCGCTTCCAAGGAACGTGTACCCACACACGTTGAAAATGTGGCGGTATGGCTGGATTAGCATTTACGTCCCCTTCCCTCCAAACTGGGGGAACTTCTCTCATGGGATACTGTCTCGCCTTTTTCCTACCGGATGCGTCACGCTCAAATAGTGAAGGAGAGGTGCCCCCCTTACTCCGATATGACAACAATGTCGCAACCGCTCTCTCAACATCGTCACCTACGATCATGCCCTCCGCGAAATCGAACCGCACACAGCACAACTCAGGCGGGTTGCATTCCAGATCGTTTCCCTCCAAATCATCCCAGAGATAAACACACATTTGCTCAAAAGCATATCTCTGCTTCGATGCTTCCCATTGACGGAAGACTTCCACGATAGACTGTACATCATATCTTACACTGTCGAGAACCCATTTATATGCTAACAGATTCAGTAATTCTCTCTCTCGACAGTCGGGCAGTTGACTCCGCAACTGTCTTCGTTCCGTGTTAGGGGTCGTATTAGGCGACCCGAAGAAAGGTGAGAAAAGATTAGTAACAGTATTTGTCATTCTTTGTCGAACGGAAGGAGAAGTTGACGGAAGGACAGGAGGAAAGACATGTTGAGGTAAGGCAGAGGTGGAAGCAGTAGCAGAGGCAGTATTAGGAGAAATAGTCGATGGGATAGGCAAAGTCGTAGAGAGCACAGGTGGAGTAGGTAGCAAAGGCGACGGCCCTTGATGGGGCTGCGTCGGAGGAGTAGGAACCAGCTGAAGAGGGGCTGATTGTTGCGGTAGAACCTGTGGTCCAACAATCGGTTGTTGCACAACCAAAGGTTGCTGAGGTGCTGTAGCACTCTGCGCATAAGGAGGTGGTGAGCTCAGTAGATGAGACATTAAAGGATCTTTGTCTAGTTCTTCCCTAGATTTTTGTCCTTTACGTGGCAAAACTGGGTAGCACTTATCTACTGCTAACTTCCTACTTCTAAGCATTCGTTCATTCTCTTGCTCTTCCTCATTATCCCTGAACGCAACGGCAGCTTGTACCATTGACATACCTCCTTTATTTTTCTTAGCTAACTTCATTTCTTTCTGTTTGGCTTCTTTGCACCATAGGCGAAAAGAGTCAAACATTGCCGGCCGGGCTTTCTTTTTGAAAAGTTTAACCTCCAGATTGTCTAAAATTTCCGTGTCGAAACTACCATATTGGGGCCATTTTAAAACACCATCGTTTCTGGTGTATCGGATCCATACTTCGTTATATGCGATGGGACCTACGCCATGTTTCACATATAATTCATAAGTTGGAGTTCCAACCGGAGGAACCGGACACGAGTCCTCCAATCGGGAATCCTTACTACAACCAAGACAAAACAAATTTCTAAGTTTGCTAAAACCAGGCATCTTCGCTCTCTAGTCTAGCTTCAAACTTCGAAGGATTATCGAGTACAATAGTCTCGTGAATACACGAGTCCCTCGGTTTTGGAGCTTGCAAGTTCCAAACAAAACCTATCCTCGAAAGGATACCAAAAACTAAGAATCAAACTAAGGACTGGGAGACGCTCCACTTATACTTAACTGAGGTATCGATGACGTCACCAGAAGACTCGTCTATCGTTTCGCTCTACCAATCAACAAGGGTCCAAAACAGGGCGATAGTCAGGGCAGCAGTCCTTCGTAGCCGTCGGGACGCGGGGAACCTCGCAGCAAAGTCTTTCGGACCACATCGACATGCAGGGGTCGATGAAGTGGCGGCCTTCCTCCAGAATTTTCACACGAAGCTCCTCACGAACCGCTGGCTTGGACCGGTACCGCTGAAATCGCCCCACATTGGGCGTCAACTGAGGTACTGGGTTTTTCGGAACCCAGCGGTGCCAGGGGACAACACCCGAAGACCTCGAGTCCTTCCTGTTTCGGACTACAGAAACATAGAGTCTTCTAGGTGAAGTCAAAGATCCTATTTATTGGTTGCAACCAGTAACAGGTATCCTAGAAGTAAAACAGCATGTAGGTTCTCAGGAGACTGCTCAAACGTTCATGCCAGCCTTCTCTCTTTATACAAAATATTATGCTTTAGGCACAAATTCCTTGTTTTACAGTTAGACCATTCGAATATTTTCACTACAAAAGAAAAGCAGAGTCATGATGACAAGCCCACATTTTAGTAATTCCAACCCATGATCAATTACCCGGCAAGGTCCAGTATTTCCATCAGATATCGGTGGACCCCCAATAAAAACGGGAACCTCCTCCTCGTAAAGCGAGTCATAAAGAAGAAAACAGAGACAGGTGTGTGTAAGATTAGGCATGGTTTGTGCGCGATGAAAGGTTTATGACATGTTATGCCTTGATACTAATGATAATAATAATACTAATCTTGCTCGGCCACTGGGAAGGATCTGGCCGAACAGGTTTGGCTTCGGGCAGTGGAGTCAGCTTGCTCAGGTCACAGAAGAGTCAGCAAAGGTGTACGTGTCCTTCGGACTCGGGTTGGGCCTTTGGTCGTTTGGCTATGTGAGGGCAATCATAAGATGGCTGCCGTTCACAAAATGGAACCCGAGGGTTCGAGAAGGAAACTCTGGTTTAAGGGTGATCCCAATGCTCGAATACACTGAAAATGCACGTGTGTAGCGTACTTGTCATTTCCGGTCTGCCGATACCAAAATCGTCATGATATGACAATGTTTATAACACGGGTCCAGAATTTTCAGTACCACAAGAGGCCACTAGAAACTTTCTCAAATACACAAGAAGGGATTAGTTTACGACAACCGCATAAACATGGCAACTTTGTTTCTCCAAGAATAAAACGTATCTTCAGAGTCATGGAAACAATAGGTAACTATTTTACTCAGTCAATCGTGCATGCTTCGTTTCTCCAGAGTTGCAGAGAAAATAGAGAGACAGGTGTTTCAATAAAAGGGGTTTATTGAACAGTCTTCTTTCCCATGCAAGAGAGGTGAACTGCTACAATTGTTAGACAGAATGCAAAGTATAATGCGTACAGAGTAAACAGGAATATAAAATAATACTGTAATAGCATTGTCTGGTGCTATGACATATAAAAATACATACATAAATAACACAGGCTAAAATACTCAACTGGTGCTTCTAAAATACGCCTACCCCAATGTACCTAACCTAAGTCTAGTACGAGCTCCGCGAAGCTATGCGAAGACGCTCTTGCACTCCGCGAGATTCACGTAGCTCCGAGAGCAAGCGTAGTACCTTGTTTGACCCGTTCACTACCGTTTTTTTGCTCGGGAGCACGGTAAGCGTGTTCGGGGCGCTGCCTGCGTGCTCGGGATGTGTAGCGCGTGAACTTACCCATGAAGTGGGCTTTGGGCACGGCCATCTTGTTTTTTCAATTGTCCTGCCCGCTCGGGTTCCCCTATTTCCTGTTCCGGGTCGCTCATAACGTGTTCGAGTTGTGCAAGTCATGTTCGGGAACGCATCTACTTGTTCGCGCGGACAAAGTGCGTGTTAGCGAGAAATATCGCGCGAACGTACCCACGTGGTCACGATGGGCGTGGCCATCTTGTTTTTCACACTCTATGCTATGGTTTTGGGCCTAGTTTTCTATCCACCTTTAATCTTTGCAATCCTTATTTTTTTCACAGTTTTTCTCACTTTTTTCACTTATTACCTATCTCTCTCTGTCCCTAAGTTTATATTTTGCATTTTATTTCTACTTTTACAACTTTTATTCCACTTTTCTACTGTTTTATTTTACTTCCTTTTTATACCCTGCTACTTCTTTCCCCTAACTTTTTTTTCTCTACCTTTTCTTTTCTGCTCCACCCCAGAACCATGGCAAAGGGCAGCAGTACCACCAGCTCGAAGGGCAAGGCGCCTGTGCCCAAAAGCCGGCTGACTTGCGGCAGAATGAGACCTGCAGGGGTGAAGCCCCGGCAACTTTTCGGGGAGGAGGAGGTGGCCGCTCTTGTTTTTTTCATCCAGCACCACCTCCCCTTGACCTTGGCAGCAGGCCCGGCTCCAGTTACCCCCAGAGGATCGTCTCCGGCGGTGGGCGAAGGTGCGCCGGGCAGTCTTCCGCTGCTCCGGTATCCGGCGCACCCACCATCAGCTGTCCCACCATTGGGCAGACATTCTGGACTGAGAGCAGGACCTGTTGGACCTGATAGGTGTCGAGGTTGTGGGGCTTGGTGAGTAGCTAGTAATATATATATATAGTAGTATAAGTATTGTGTCTTTCTTAATCTTGGGTGAATAAGTAACACGATTACTTTTGCGCTTAGTTACATTGCAGATCAATTCCGTTTCAAAATCTTCCGTGATTGTATGACACAGGTGCTGCTCGTCACTTCTCTTACTTGTTTTAAACTTTGCGCTAGCTTCGGCTGTATATTGATGTTAGAGTTTATTGTAGAGAACTGAAGTTAGTTAATGCTATTGCTAGAGTCTAGTCCTTCCATTGTCTGTCAGTGAAATAGTGCTGGATGGATATGTTAATGTTAATGTTAATGTTAGCAGTTTGTGTAAGCGCGACAGCTGCCCCAGCAAAGAGGCGTCCCGGCGCTGAAGATCAACAGTAATAAGTTTACTTAGTATTAGTTCATATTTATTTTACGGTCCGCATGAAGCCTCCTCTGTCAATAAATGCTTAGTTTCTTCATACCCCAGCCCTCCATAGAACCTCTTTGTAGTTTGTTTAGTGAGTGGTAGGCTTAGCAGCAATAGCATTCTCAGTCAGTAGCAGAACAAAATATGACTCAACCAACCAACAATTTCGTGTATGCACAAAATTATGCATGTGTCCTCCATCTCATCTATGCATTTTGGCTGGCAAAAATAAAATGGAAATGCCTACTTACAGAACAATTGGCCCGTCTGGAATAGGTTGTGTAGGTCGTGTGAATCCTGCAAGCCAGTAGTCATTTGATAGGTCAATTGTATTGCAATTGTTGTTTCCTAAAATGTTTGAGCATTTTTTTAATGATATATTTGTTTCACAGCACTCAATTTTTTTCTCTTTCTTTATTATCTCTTACATGATCCGCAGAACCCAGGAACAAGATGACGGGGTCCGAGTCGGCGGGTCGACCACCAGAGCACTCCTCTAGTGAGGATCCTGCTGCTGGCCCCAGTAAGTCCTACAGTGCTTTTATTATGAACAATTATATTTCCCTAACTTTTTAACGCACCTTTTTTTCCCAACCGATTAATTACGCTTCCTTCCTAATTCAATTTTAACAAAAGCTTCATTGATCTTCATTATGTTTTCCAAATTTTGGGTATCTGTCCCTGCCTTTCAGTTCCTTCAAACTGCCGCTGCTATGACTCTCTCTGTGCTAGTACTATTAGACTATCTGTAGCTAAGCTTGCCCTGTTGGCCGCTCTTTAGTTAAGGTATTCTTTCAATAAATCTGTGATAGAATAGCTGTAGCCACTGGGTCCACTCCTGTCTTTTGCGTTTTCCTCTGTAATCTCTAGGCTTTGTCAATTGCCACCAACAAAATGCGCAACCAGATGTTTGTCTAGTATTTTGTAAACGTTAGTATACTACTACTACTCTTCTGGGTATTCTCTATGCACAGCCACATACAGAAATATGCACCAGAAAATTGTATGTCGGTGATAGGGAGGTTGGACCTTACTTACAGCTCAGTCACAGAACTCAGGGGAACCCACAATTCACTGCACGACTACCTATAGTGTCTCAGTCATTAGTCATCGATTCAATTATCCCACTCCCGACTCCCCAAACGAAGATACCCAATGATTTTATTGCACAACCCATAACATAAGTAACACCCTTTAGCTCCCTCACTCATGTAAGTCTACAACTTAGTGGAGGAGTGTGGCTCACTGATTAGAGCGGCAGACCCGGATGCAGAGGTCTGGCCCGGGACCAGGGTTCAATTCCCGACGCGGCAGGGTCCTGAGCCCAAAATGTCCACGGACTCGATAAATCTCGCCTCGGTGACTATTCTAATCATGGGGTCCCACGCTGCAACTCTGGGCAATAGTTGCTTAATCTCCACTACGGCGGCCCACCCGCTGCAGGATGCCTGGCTTTCACCCTGGGGATACCCAGTAGGGGTTATCTCACAGGGAAAAGCCAGGACGGGTTCCCAAGGCAAGCGCCTTGATGCCTTCGGGTGGTACGTGCGCTATATAAGTCGCAATACATTTACATTTACGTTTACAACACCACAGACGCTCAAAATATATTCCAGAGTCAATGTGGTAGTTCAAAAGCTTTATTTTTTTTTAAATAATAACAATCTTTGTAAGTTTTTGAGTGAAATACATCCAGGTCAACCAGGAAAAAAAAAGATTAAAACTATACACTTGTAAAACTACTAGTGCACGATAGGGAACTTGGGAAATGTGGGAGACCCCTCACCATTGAACGTATACTGGTGGTTACACATACATCTTTAGTAAGCTCTGGAAATCTCTGGGTTCGTAGAAGGAAATCTTCTCATCTGCCTAAAAATAATGACAAAAGTGGTGCACGTTAGACAGTATGAAATACAATTAT
Organism: Lissotriton helveticus; assembly: GCF_964261635.1. NCBI lineage: Eukaryota > Metazoa > Chordata > Amphibia > Caudata > Salamandridae > Lissotriton > Lissotriton helveticus. The sequence goes on from NW_027611655.1 coordinate 395,315, forward strand.
GCAAGCTATTTGCAGTCATACCAAAAGGTGTAACATTATGGATAAGCAATAGGGACTAACCAAACTCCATAGTACATACAAAAACGTGCCTTGTTTTTTTTCAACCTCTTCAGTTGTATGCATTGCAACACTCATGTGGCCTCAAAGGCGTCTTACTGCGCAACAAGCTGCGAGGTAACATGCCCAAAACAGTAGACATTAATCTAAAATGGTTACATGGCTCAGGCAATCTTTCCAAGTACTAGAGTAGCAGTAGAGATGAGATGAGCTTAGGGACCATATAACATAATAAATTAATACTAATGTCTGTCTAGTGACTCAGCTGTCATACGCAATTTGTACTACTGATGATTTATCTTGTATTTAACTGTAGCACTCTGCGCATAAGGAGGTGGTGAGCTCAGTAGATGAGACATTAAAGGATCTTTGTCTAGTTCTTCCCTAGATTTTTGTCCTTTACGTGGCAAAACTGGGTAGCACTTATCTACTGCTAACTTCCTACTTCTAAGCATTCGTTCATTCTCTTGCTCTTCCTCATTATCCCTGAACGCAACGGCAGCTTGTACCATTGACATACCTCCTTTATTTTTCTTAGCTAACTTCATTTCTTTCTGTTTGGCTTCTTTGCACCATAGGCGAAAAGAGTCAAACATTGCCGGCCGGGCTTTCTTTTTGAAAAGTTTAACCTCCAGATTGTCTAAAATTTCCGTGTCGAAACTACCATATTGGGGCCATTTTAAAACACCATTGTTTCTGGTGTATCGGATCCATACTTCGTTATATGCGATGGGACCTACGCCATGTTTCACATATAATTCATAAGTTGGAGTTCCAACCGGAGGAACCGGACACGAGTCCTCCAATCGGGAATCCTTACTACAACCAAGACAAAACAAATTTCTAAGTTTGCTAAAACCAGGCATCTTCGCTCTCTAGTCTAGCTTCAAACTTCGAAGGATTATCGAGTACAATAGTCTCGTGAATACACGAGTCCCTCGGTTTTGGAGCTTGCAAGTTCCAAACAAAACCTATCCTCGAAAGGATACCAAAAACTAAGAATCAAACTAAGGACTGGGAGACGCTCCACTTATACTTAACTGAGGTATCGATGACGTCACCAGAAGACTCGTCTATCGTTTCGCTCTACCAATCAACAAGGGTCCAAAACAGGGCGATAGTCAGGGCAGCAGTCCTTCGTAGCCGTCGGGACGCGGGGAACCTCGCAGCAAAGTCTTTCGGACCACATCGACATGCAGGGGTCGATGAAGTGGCGGCCTTCCTCCAGAATTTTCACACGAAGCTCCTCACGAACCGCTGGCTTGGACCGGTACCGCTGAAATCGCCCCACATTGGGCGTCAACTGAGGTACTGGGTTTTTCGGAACCCAGCGGTGCCAGGGGACAACACCCGAAGACCTCGAGTCCTTCCTGTTTCGGACTACAGAAACATAGAGTCTTCTAGGTGAAGTCAAAGATCCTATTTATTGGTTGCAACCAGTAACAGGTATCCTAGAAGTACAACAGCATGTAGGTTCTCAGGAGACTGCTCAAACGTTCATGCCAGCCTTCTCTCTTTAAACAAAATATTATGCTTTAGGCACAAATTCCTTGTTTTACAGTTAGACCATTCGAATATTTTCACTACAAAAGAAAAGCAGAGTCATGATGACAAGCCCACATTTTAGTAATTCCAACCCATGATCAATTACCCGGCAAGGTCCAGTATTTCCATCAGATATCGGTGGACCCCCAATAAAAACGGGAACCTCCTCCTCGTAAAGCGAGTCATAAAGAAGAAAACAGAGACAGGTGTGTGTAAGATTAGGCATGGTTTGTGCGCGATGAAAGGTTTATGACATGTTATGCCTTGATACTAATGATAATAATAATACTAATCTCGCTCGGCCACTGGGAAGGATCTGGCCGAACAGGTTTGGCTTCGGGCAGTGGAGTCAGCTTGCTCAGGTCACAGAAGAGTCAGCAAAGGTGTACGTGTCCTTCGGACTCGGGTTGGGCCTTTGGTCGTTTGGCTATGTGAGGGCAATCATAAGATGGCTGCCGTTCACAAAATGGAACCCGAGGGTTCGAGAAGGAAACTCTGGTTTAAGGGTGATCCCAATGCTCGAATACACTGAAAATGCACGTGTGTAGCGTACTTGTCATTTCCGGTCTGCCGATACCAAAATCGTCATGATATGACAATGTTTATAACACGGGTCCAGAATTTTCAGTACCACAAGAGGCCACTAGAAACTTTCTCAAATACACAAGAAGGGATTAGTTTACGACAACCGCATAAACATGGCAACTTTGTTTCTCCAAGAATAAAACGTATCTTCAGAGTCATGGAAACAATAGGTAACTATTTTACTCAGTCAATGGTGCATGCTTCGTTTCTCCAGAGTTGCAGAGAAAATAGAGAGACAGGTGTTTCAATAAAAGGGGTTTATTGAACAGTCTTCTTTCCCATGCAAGAGAGGTGAACTGCTACAATTGTTAGACAGAATGCAAAGTATAATGCGTACAGAGTAAACAGGAATATAAAATAATACTGTAATAGCATTGTCTGGTGCTATGACATATAAAAATACATACATAAATAACACAGGCTAAAATACTCAACTGGTGCTTCTAAAATACGCCTACCCCAATGTACCTAACCTAAGTCTAGTACGAGCTCCGCGAAGCTATGCGAAGACGCTCTTGCACTCCGCGAGATTCACGTAGCTCCGAGAGCAAGCGTAGTACCTTGTTTGACCCGTTCACGACCGTTTTTTTGCTCGGGAGCACGGTAAGCGTGTTCGGGGCGCTGCCTGCGTGCTCGGGATGTGTAGCGCGTGAACTTACCCATGAAGTGGGCTTTGGGCACGGCCATCTTGTTTTTTCAATTGTCCTGCCCGCTCGGGTTCCCCTATTTCCTGTTCCGGGTCGCTCATAACGTGTTCGAGTTGTGCAAGTCATGTTCGGGAACGCATCTACTTGTTCGCGCGGACAAAGTGCGTGTTAGCGAGAAATATCGCGCGAACGTACCCACGTGGTCACGATGGGCGTGGCCATCTTGTTTTTCACACTCTATGCTATGGTTTTGGGCCTAGTTTTCTATCCACCTTTAATCTTTGCAATCCTTATTTTTTTCACAGTTTTTTTCACTTTTTTCACTTATTACCTATCTCTCTCTGTCCCTAAGTTTATATTTTGCATTTTATTTCTACTTTTACAACTTTTATTCCACTTTTCTACTGTTTTATTTTACTTCCTTTTTATACCCTGCTACTTCTTTCCCCTAACTTTTTTTTCTCTACCTTTTCTTTTCTGCTCCACCCCAGAACCATGGCAAAGGGCAGCAGTACCACCAGCTCGAAGGGCAAGGCGCCTGTGCCCAAAAGCCGGCTGACTTGCGGCAGAATGAGACCTGCAGGGGTGAAGCCCCGGCAACTTTTCGGGGAGGAGGAGGTGGCCGCTCTTGTTTTTTTCATCCAGCACCACCTCCCCTTGACCTTGGCAGCAGGCCCGGCTCCAGTTACCCCCAGAGGATCGTCTCCGGCGGTGGGCGAAGGTGCGCCGGGCAGTCTTCCGCTGCTCCGGTATCCGGCGCACCCACCATCAGCTGTCCCACCATTGGGCAGACATTCTGGACTGAGAGCAGGACCTGTTGGACCTGATAGGTGTCGAGGTTGTGGGGCTTGGTGAGTAGCTAGTAATATATATATATAGTAGTATAAGTATTGTGTCTTTCTTAATCTTGGGTGAATAAGTAACACGATTACTTTTGCGCTTAGTTACATTGCAGATCAATTCCGTTTCAAAATCTTCCGTGATTGTATGACACAGGTGCTGCTCGTCACTTCTCTTACTTGTTTGAAACTTTGCGCTAGCTTCGGCTGTATATTGATGTTAGAGTTTATTGTAGAGAACTGAAGTTAGTTAATGCTATTGCTAGAGTCTAGTCCTTCCATTGTCTGTCAGTGAAATAGTGCTGGATGGATATGTTAATGTTAATGTTAATGTTAGCAGTTTGTGTAAGCGCGACAGCTGCCCCAGCAAAGAGGCGTCCCGGCGCTGAAGATCAACAGTAATAAGTTTACTTAGTATTAGTTCATATTTATTTTACGGTCCGCATGAAGCCTCCTCTGTCAATAAATGCTTAGTTTCTTCATACCCCAGCCCTCCATAGAACCTCTTTGTAGTTTGTTTAGTGAGTGGTAGGCTTAGCAGCAATAGCATTCTCAGTCAGTAGCAGAACAAAATATGACTCAACCAACCAACAATTTCGTGTATGCACAAAATTATGCATGTGTCCTCCATCTCATCTATGCATTTTGGCTGGCAAAAATAAAATGGAAATGCCTACTTACAGAACAATTGGCCCGTCTGGAATAGGTTGTGTAGGTCGTGTGAATCCTGCAAGCCAGTAGTCATTTGATAGGTCAATTTTATTGCAATTGTTGTTTCCTAAAATGTTTGAGCATTTTTTTAATGATATATTTGTTTCACAGCACTCAATTTTTTTCTCTTTCTTTATTATCTCTTACATGATCCGCAGAACCCAGGAACAAGATGACGGGGTCCGAGTCGGCGGGTCGACCACCAGAGCACTCCTCTAGTGAGGATCCTGCTGCTGGCCCCAGTAAGTCCTACAGTGCTTTTATTATGAACAATTATATTTCCCTAACTTTTTAACGCACCTTTTTTTCCCAACCGATTAATTACGCTTCCTTCCTAATTCAATTTTAACAAAAGCTTCATTGATCTTCATTATGTTTTCCAAATTTTGGGTATCTGTCCCTGCCTTTCAGTTCCTTCAAACTGCCGCTGCTATGACTCTCTCTGTGCTAGTACTATTAGACTATCTGTAGCTAAGCTTGCCCTGTTGGCCGCTCTTTAGTTAAGGTATTCTTTCAATAAATCTGTGATAGAATAGCTGTAGCCACTGGGTCCACTCCTGTCTTTTGCGTTTTCCTCTGTAATCTCTAGGCTTTGTCAATTGCCACCAACAAAATGCGCAACCAGATGTTTGTCTAGTATTTTGTAAACGTTAGTATACTACTACTACTCTTCTGGGTATTCTCTATGCACAGCCACATACAGAAATATGCACCAGAAAATTGTATGTCGGTGATAGGGAGGTTGGACCTTACTTACAGCTCAGTCACAGAACTCAGGGGAACCCACAATTCACTGCACGACTACCTATAGTGTCTCAGTCATTAGTCATCGATTCAATTATCCCACTCCCGACTCCCCAAACGAAGATACTCAATGATTTTATTGCACAACCCATAACATAAGTAACACCCTTTAGCTCCCTCACTCATGTAAGTCTACAACTTAGTGGAGGAGTGTGGCTCACTGATTAGAGCGGCAGACCCGGATGCAGAGGTCTGGCCCGGGATCAGGGTTCAATTCCCGACGCGGCAGGGTCCTGAGCCCAAAATGTCCACGGACTCGATAAATCTCGCCTCGGTGACTATTCTAATCATGGGGTCCCACGCTGCAACTCTGGGCAATAGTTGCTTAATCTCCACTACGGCGGCCCACCCGCTGCAGGATGCCTGGCTTTCACCCTGGGGATACCCAGTAGGGGTTATCTCACAGGGAAAAGCCAGGACGGGTTCCCAAGGCAAGCGCCTTGATGCCTTCGGGTGATACGTGCGCTATATAAGTCGCAATACATTTACATTTACAACACCACAGACGCTCAAAATATATTCCAGAGTCAATGTGGTAGTTCAAAAGCTTTATTTTTTTTAAATAATAACAATCTTTGTAAGTTTTTGAGTGAAATACATCCAGGTCAACCAGGAAAAAAAAAGAAGATTAAAACTATACACTTGTAAAACTACTAGTGCACGATAGGGAACTTGGGAAATGTGGGAGACCCCTCACCATTGAACGTATACTGGTGGTTACACATACATCTTTAGTAAGCTCTGGAAATCTCTGGGTTCGTAGAAGGAAATCTTCTCATCTGCCTAAAAATAATGACAAAAGTGGTGCACGTTAGACAGTATGAAATACAATTATGCAAGCTATTTGCAGTCATGCCAAAAGGTGTAACATTATGGATAAGCAATAGGGACTAACCAAACTCCATAGTACATACAAAAACGTGCCTTGTTTTTTTTCAACCTCTTCAGTTGTATGCATTGCAACACTCATGTGGCCTCAAAGGGGTCTTACTGCGCAACAAGCTGCGAGGTAACATGCCCAAAACAGTAGACATTAATCTAAAATGGTTACATGGCTCAGGCAATCTTTCCAAGTACTAGAGTAGCAGTAGAGATGAGATGAGCTTAGGGACCATATAACATAATAAATTAATACTAATGTCTGTCTAGTGACTCAGCTGTCATACGCAATTTGTACTACTGATGATTTATCTTGTATTTAACTGTTTTGCCAAATTTCTTTCCTGGTGAAAAAACAAGCACAATAGGGGGAGGTGTGCATGCATCTAAAAAGGTGTAATTGTTTTTATAGGTGTACAACCACTACCACCCACCAGTGCCTACGGGGCCAGCGGAGATGCAACTGTAGCCATCCCGGAGGGGACAGGAGCTGCGGCATCTACAGGAGCACCAGTGGGGGAGGAAACATTAGCGGTGGGCAGTGGTAAGTTTTATTCATTAGTTATCCGCATTACTAGGTGGAAGGGGAACATTTCCCTCACTGTACTCTGAGACTTAATAAGTAAGTATGAACTTGAAGTTGTACTGGACAATATACAACGGTTGAATGACATCACCTTCACTTGGCACGGTCAATGCATTAGCAATAGCATTACCTTACCACCAGCGTGAGTTGATTAAACAAGGCCTCTTCTATCAGACTCCAACTCAGCTGTGAAAGTTATGGAGAAGACTAAAAGTCTGATCAGATGACCTTTATGGATGTGTTTTTACAAAATGTGAAAGAAGTGAAGTAGGATGGAAGGAGGAAGGAGGAAGGACAAACGAGTCAACTACCATAGAAGGATACTTTGGAAGCAGCATGCAGGTGGCTGATAGGAATCCGATGCATGGGTTGTTGAAGGATGGGTGGAAGGTGAAAGAAGATGCCTGCCTGGGTGGGAGACACAATATGGGCGGGTAGTGGATAGGAAGAATCAGCAGCGGTGTTTGTGTCAAACCGAAAGGCAAGGCAAGGAAGGAGTGGACGCATGGGTCGTTGTTGGTGAAAGTGAAACCAGCCAAGGTTTGTCGAGCGATAATAAAGAATGATAGACATTTACTTTTAATGCATGAATGCCCCCTGGATGTTTTGTATTAATCTTCGGTGGAGACTGTCACCAGAAGCAGAGCCTATAATATAAAAGGAGATACAAAAAAGACTGGTGTTCTTATGTGTACTGAAGTCCACCCACAGTACTAGGGCAAGTATAATGCCGGGCAAAACGTCCAACAAATGTTACAGGCCGTACAATCTGGAGGATTGATACTTAAATTTACCAGCAATTTTTCTACTGAGCTTGCTAGTGCTACTGTGCCACTATGTGTTGAATTAATTTTGTGTTACTGATTTGCAGTGAGTTTGGATTACAACAATTATGCTTCTTTCTTTATAGCTACCCCCAATCATATTTAAGAAAGTACAAGATGGAAAAAAAACGTATTAATGCATGCAACTGTACTGAAGTAGCGGTCGGGCTTCAAGGAGCCTTTAGGGGGGATGTATGTCATTACGACGCGGTGTTTACACCGCGCAACCCTTATAACGCAGTTATCACAACGCAAGTTGTTACAACGACTTGCGTTGGAGGGCGCTGGATTGTGGATTATTTTAATTTTCTATTCCAATTCCAGCCGACGTAACAGTAGAGAAGGTGTTGGAAAAGAAAATTAAACTATTCCTTAAGCAAGAGCGCCATCAAGTGCAAGTCGTAGTAACGACTTGCGTTGTGATGGCTGCGTCGTAAAGGCCCGCGGTGCAAACACCGCGTTGTAAAGGATGTTTCCCTTCAGAGGTCGCTCAGGTGCCAATGTTTGTTGGCAAAGCACCGGAGCCTTGGTTCTTCAGTGCCATCATTGTTACTGTTTCACACATGGTGTATAGTAAATGGGAAAAGACTGCTACAGAAGAAATAAAACAGCACCTGGGATAGACAGTCTAGAACACCAACTGGACTTCTGCTCATCGAAATTGTTGGCGGTTTAAAGCCCGCCGATAAAATCCTGCTACTGACAGGTGTAAAAAGAAAAACCTGATATCTCACATAATTTGGTATGAAGCACTGAAACATAAAGTGGTTGCCCCATCTATTCACTGGTGCAAGCTAACAAACGGCACACCCATACCTGTGATGTCTTCGGTCAAGGGAGCCACTTCTCTGGTCTCTCCCACACGTATCTCCACCGCCTATGAGGCTTTTGCTTGCTGTTCCTAAAGCGACTGTGACTTTGTTTCCTGTGACAACTCTCCTAGTCACGTTCTATGCAGTGAATTAAGGGATTTAGCTTCATGCAAAAATGCCATTCAATAACAATGGGGAAGATAACGTTGCTTAGATGAACTTAAGAGTTACTTTAAACATCTCGGGCAGATTTACAAGCCCCTTGCGCCAATTTTTAAATGTTAAAAGTGACGCAAAAGTGGTGCAAAGGGCTTGTAAATCTGCCCTGTCATCTCCGATCCATTGGACCGTTGAAGAAGTTAAAACTTTCAGTGCAATTGCTTAAAAAAACTTAAAATTGCTTAGGTGTTGGAAGGTGCAGTGAAACTTGAAGATGGGAGAGTGCGGAATTTATGCCATGTGAGTGAATGTAAGAGAGTTAGCGGACATAATGGTCAGGAGTGCGGCATGCATGACACTAAGTGGATACTTGATGGGTGATGAGGTGTGGTCAAGGGTTGAAGCAAACGCTAGGGTGAGTGAGATGTGTGGGAGTTGTGGGGTGGCCAATGGTGGAGGTCAGAGGGATCCAGATGTGAGAGTACTTCGAAGTGCGAGAGACAGTAAATTGCCTGGTCATATTAAAGAGTTTGTGATGGAATAATATTATATTTTAGTTATTTACAGTGTGCATATTTAATTCCTGGTAGTTGGAGTTCTAAGGGGGAAAAGGGCATGTGTCATTTATCTATTGTTGTTTTGTTGTGTTTGTTATTTGTATTGAGGGGTAGGTGTGGGACATTGGAGTGTTGTGAGTGGAAGGTTGGTGAGGGACATGATCGGGTATTAGAATAGGAACATTGGGGGCAGCAGTTGACCAGGAGGAGCTGTTGTGCTGGGTCTTGCTGGCATCACTCTCTATGTATGAGGAACCAGGAACCCATGAATAAACACTTTGAAGTTAATATTACCTATCTGCGGTGGAGTCGTTCTTAACCAGCAAACACTGCTGAGCACATACCTTGTACTTGGTGCCAGGAGACGCAGGGACAGAATGTAAAGGTATGGGTGTATCAGTCGCAGGGTTTTTACAGTGTTTACTTACACGCATCAATACTTAAGACTTGAATGATGGATTCGGCAATATGGTGGTATAATAACAAATATGCCTGTGCTTGGGCGTCATGGTATAATCCCCTAGTTGCACTTGCTATGCTATACCATCAAATGTGCTTTTTAGGATAGGGTGTCGCCATGAATGATCAGACCAATGAGAACATCTTCTGAGCAGCTGTAGTGCCCCCTGCCCTCTGTTACTTAGAAGTGCAGTCTGTCTCTGGCTATTGCCCTTCCATTTCTGGTGCTTTGCAGCAGTTTTAAGTTCTTCTTAGAGTTTCTCGTTGCTCAAATGGGTGTAACTTCTGATATTTATATATTTCCCTCGTCTTCATTGCTTGATATTGCTCTTGAGTAAGTGTCACTCATAGCCGTTGAAATGTCACTCATAACTACAATGAATTTATTATAAAATTTTACTCATAGCGATCTGAAACCCCCAGCAGGTGGGCTTCATTTGGGCGTGGGTGAAGGCCGGTGATTTCTGGGTTTAATGTGCTGTTGCGGCAACTTAAAATAAAGCTGCTGCCTGGAGGTGTCTGACTCTGGTCAATGAGCCAGTGCTAGGTCACAGTGGGGCGGGTGGGTTGCCGGGAATGAACAACAGGCAAGGTGCTGCCTCCAGGGTCCATGTCTGGAATATTTACAGACAGAGACACCTGGGGCCTCATTTATGAGGCTGTGCGTCACTTTTCCGCCGCCGGTGCGTCACTTTTTGTGACGCACCAGTGGCGTAAAAAATGCGCCTTTTTGCGCTTTTTTTACAAAGTGACGCATCTAGGTAGATGCGTCACTTTGTAAACCCCTGCGCCACATTATACCTGCACCAGGTATAATGTATGCAAGGGAGGCAAATTATCGCAAGAAAGGTCATAGAAGTGAGTGACTTCTAGGACGCCGTTGCGTCAAAATCTTGCGCCTGCCTCACAGCAGGCGTAGGACTGGCGCAGGCCCTTTCACATGGGACTTGCCCCATGTGAAAGGACGCATTGCAGGAGTTGCGTCACTTTTGCGCTTACAGATACGTCAGAAATACTGACGTATCTGTAAGTCCTTGCGCAATGATGCGTCATATTGTAAATATGACGCATTATTGGGGTCGCAAGGAGGGCGCAATGAAAAGTGACGCATCGCTGTTTTCTCGCAGCGATGCGTCACTTTTCATAAATGAGGCCCCTGCCCTCTGATTGATTGATTGACTGATTGATTCTCCACAGGGCACCGGAGTTCCTTCATTAGGAGGCTCTGCAGTGTGCAAACATTACAACAAGTGAGAAAGCATGCTCTACTAGCACAGCGCATGCGGGTGCGATCGCTCAGGGCTGCTCAGCTGAGTTCCTCGAGCACGGCTCCTGCAGTGTTCCCGAGCGCTATAATTGCGTGACTAATGCATTTCATTCTATTGATTTGGACACCAGCAGTAAAATGTGTTGGTCGCACTCCTGATGCGTGGTTCTGGGCAGGGCTAGATGCATTTCCTCTTTGACTTGCATTGAAGACGCTGCCATGTCAGGCGGAAGACAGCCTTTTTGGCTCAAAAGTCGAGACTGTCCTGTCTGAATCTGGCCTATTGGCACGTATGCATGCGAGTATATTGTGGAAGTACCCTAACCCCACGGAGCCTTTGGTCATTATTCATACATGCCAATAGACCCGATTCAGGCGGGAGACTACAGATTATTCAAGCCACAAATGTCTTTATTTTAGCCGTCTCTTGCCTGAAATTGCATTTTCTCCAACAGAAGTCAAAGGGGATTTTCATTCTCCTGATTTTCTATTTTAAATCTCCCCCTCCCTGTCCTGAAATGTTGGCTGGATTTTGAGACTCTTCACAGCCTGGATCCAGAGTGAAAGTCCCCATGGGGCTGCTGTAGGAGCCTTGCCGTCACTGGAGGGGGCGTGGCCAGCCACAGTCATTTGCATACCCAGAAGCCTCTGCGGCAAACATCCGATTCATCAGTACAGGCGACACAGGCATTTGTTTAACAGTAGAAGGAGCACCTGTAGGTGTGCACTCGGAGGCATTCATGAGAGCGACTCGCATGTCACCAGTGTAAAGTCACCCTACCAGTAGTAGGTTACACTTTTATTGTCATTGCGCGGACATAACCCATTTTCAGCCTTGTTTGTTGAATTTCATTGTAATATTAGTGGGTTTCTGTGCAGGAAGCTCCGTGGTTGGTTGTAGTGTGAGCCTGGGGGCGGTCGGGCCTCGCTGAGCAGAGGAGCGCCACAGCCTCTTTCCTTCGTGTCTTTGAAGGTGAGATCGCTCCTGGGTGTGATACCGGTGCCGGCCGCCGGGTGGCGTCAGTGAGCAGAGTGCTCGATGCAGAGCTCTGCCCGCGGCGCTGCTCTGCCCCTGGGTCTTGTGGGGGGGTCTCGCGCTGCGAGATGCTCTCTTCCCTTGGGAAACTCGGCTCCTCGCTGCTGCTGTTGCCTCCGTCCCAGGCTGTGGCTTCAGGAGCCGGTGTGCTCCCTCCCTCAGGGGTCAGGGGTGGAGCCCGGCCAGCCGGCGGACTCCTGGCCCTCGATCCTGTTCCTACAGCTATGTGCAGTGATCTTATGCTGCAGGTTTTTGATTTTACCAGTGCTTCATTATGAGGCGCGCACGGGATTGTGAGTATTCAGAGTGCTGGTGACGCGCTGACTTTTCCCCTCTAGCGACGGGAGGGAGCGTTGCACCTCCTGTCTCGCACTGCGTCACGTGACCCTGTGGCGCCTCCTCTCCTCAGCAAGGCTCCATCGCCCTAGTACACTCACATTTCTGACTGATCACGGAGTTTCTTGCGCAGAAACCCTCCAAAAATTGGTGATAGTTACGCTTCTCACGGCCCCTCGGAGTGCGCATGATCCGCTGTGGAAGGAAAAAGCAGGATGCACCGCACAGCACACACGGACTACAACTCCCACTCCACTCAAAAGCAGCCGGTGTGGAAGGAAAAAGCAGGATGCACCACACAGCACACACGGACGACAACTCCCACTCCACTCAAACGCAGCTGGTGAGGAAGGAAACAGCAGGATGCACCGCACAGCACACACGGACTACAACTCCCACTCCACTCAAAAGCAGCCGGTGTGGAAGGACAAAGCAGGATGCACCGCACAGCACACACGGCCTACAACTCCCACTCCACTCAAAAGCAGCCGGTGTGGAAGGACAAAGCAGGATGCACCGCACAGCACACACGGACTACAACTCCCACTCCACTCAAAAGCAGCCGGTGTGGAAGGAAAAAGCAGGATGCACCGCACAGCACACACGGCCTACAACTCCCACTCCACTCAAAAGCAGCCGGTGTGGAAAGACAAAGCAGGATGCACCGCACAGCACACACGGCCTATAACTCCCACTCCACTCAAAAGCAGCCGGTGTGGAAGGACAAAGCAGGATGCACCGCACAGCACACACGGCCTACAACCCCACTCCACTCAAAAGCAGCCGGTGTGGAAGGAAAAAGCAGGATGCACCGCACAGCACAAACGGACTACAACTCCCACTCCACTCAAAAGCAGCCGGTGTGGAAGGAAAAAGCAGGATGCACCGCACCTCACACACGGACTACAACTCCGACTTCACTCAAAAGCAGCCGGTGTGGAAGGACAAAGCAGGATGCACCGCACAGCACACACGGCCTACAACCCCACTCCACTCAAAAGCAGCCGGTGTGGAAGGAAAAAGCAGGATGCACCGCACAGCACAAACGGACTACAACTCCATCTCCACTCAAAAGCAGCCGGTGTGGAAGGAAAAAGCAGGATGCACCGCACAGCACACACGGCCTACAACTCCCACTCCACTCAAAAGCAGCCGGTGTGGAAGGACAAAGCAGGATGCACCGCACAGCACACACGGACTACAACTCCCACTCCACTCAAAAGCAGCCGGTGTGGAAGGAAAAAGCAGGATGCACCGCACAGCACACACGGACTACAACTCCCACTCCACTCAAAAGCAGCCGGTGTGGAAGGAAAAAGCAGGATGCACCGCACAGCACACACGGACTACAACTCCCACTCCACTCAAAAGCAGCCAGTGTGGAAGGAAAAAGCAGGATGCACCGCACAGCACACACGGCCTACAACTCCCACTCCACTCAAAAGCAGCCGGTGTGGAAGGAAAAAGCAGGATGCACCGCACAGCACACACGGCCTACAACTCCCACTCCACTCAAAAGCAGCCGGTGTGGAAGGACAAAGCAGGATGCACCGCACAGCACACATGGACTACAACTCCCACTCCACTCAAAAGCAGCCGGTGTGGAAGGAAAAAGCAGGATGCACCGCACAGCACACCCGGACTACAACTCTCACTCCACTCAAAAGCAGCCGGTGTGGAAGGAAAAAGCAGGATGCACCGCACAGCACACACGGACTACAACTCCCACTCCACTCAAAAGCAGCCGGTGTGGAAGGAAAAAGCAGGATGCACCGCACAGCACACACGGACTACAACTCCCACTCCACTCAAAAGCAGCCGGTGTGGAAGGAAAAAGCAGGATGCACCGCACAGCACACACGGACTACAACTCCCACTCCACTCAAAAACAGCCGGTGTGGAAGGAAAAAGCAGGATGCATCGCACAGCACACACAGACTACAACTCCCACTCCACTCAAAAACAGCCGGTGTTGAAGGAAAAAGCAGGATGCACCGCACAGCACACACAGACGACAACTCCCACTTCACTCAAAAGCAGCCGGTGTGGAAGGAAAAAGCAGGATGCACCGCACAGCACACACGGACTACAACTTCCACTCCACTCAAAAGCAGCCGGTGTGGAAGGAAAAAGCAGGATGCACCGCACAGCACACACGGACTACAACTCCCACTCCACTCAAAAGCAGCCGGTGTGGAAGGAAAAAGCAGGATGCACCGCACAGCACACACGGACTACAACTCCCACTCCACTCAAAAACAGCCGGTGTGGAAGGAATAAGCAGGATGCATCGCACAGCACACACGGACTACAACTCCCACTCCACTCAAAAACAGCCGGTGTTGAAGGAAAAAGCAGGATGCACCGCACAGCACACACGGACGACAACTCCCACTTCACTCAAAAGCAGCCGGTGTGGAAGGAAAAAGCAGGATGCACCGCACAGCACACACGGACGACAACTCCCACTCCACTCAAAAGCAGCCGGTGTGGAAGGAATAAGCAGGATGCATCGCACAGCACACACGGACTACAACTCCCACTCCACTCAAAAACAGCCGGTGTTGAAGGAAAAAGCAGGATGCACCGCACAGCACACACAGACTACAACTCCCACTCCACTCAAAAGCAGCCGGTGTGGAAGGAAAAAGCAGGATGCACCGCACAGCACACACGGACGACAACTCCCACTCCACTCAAAAGCAGCCGGTGTGGAAGGAAAAAGCAGGATGCACCGCACAGCACACACGGACTACAACTCCCACTCCACTCAAAAGCAGCCGGTGTGGAAGGAAAAAGCAGGATGCACCGCACAGCACACACGGACGAATACTCCCACTCCACTCAAAAGCAGCCGGTGTGGAAGGAAAAAGCAGGATGCACCGCACAGCACACACGGACTACAACTCCCACTCCACTCAACTGAACAAGGTAGTAGTTCCTTTAGGTTGGCCAAGAGTAACAGAATGAGATAGGTGCAGAGACAAGGGGATGAGGAAGTGGTCAGACCAAACTACTGGTATAGGATCAACAGCAGTTACCATATCTATTTTGGAGATAACAAGGTCAAGAATGGTGCCCTTAGAGTGAGTCTGTTTTGTGTTGTGTTGAACAAGATCATTTCCTAAGAGAAAAGTGGCAAGCCTGTTGGCCACTGTTAGACCTGGCACCATTGGCGTGGGTCTCCCTTCCATTTTGCTGTTGCCACATGTGTTTTTGCTGGTGTTAGATGCTGTGGGCACTGTGCCACTGCTGTCCAGTGCCACAGTGCGAGTGCTCCCTATTGTAAATTACTGTTTTAATCAGTGGTTCCATGTTTGGCTATTTGGTTTACTTGTCAGACCCTAGTCTAGTGCACTGTGTGTGCCCAGGGCGTGTAAATCCAAATGCTGCTGGTGGGCCTGCAGCACTGGTTGTGCCACCCACAGAAGCAGCCTTGTAAAATGTGTCTAGGTCTGCCATTGGAGAACCTGCGTGCAGTCTGGTACTGTCATGCTGGCTGGGCAAGTGCACCTACTTGCCAGTCCCTAAACCTTCCCTTAACTTCATATTAGTCACCCCTATGGTAGGCCCAAGGTCAGGGTGCATTGTAAGCATAAGGTAGGACAAGCCCTGATGTGTGTGGCATGTCCTAATAGTGAATTACAGCCATTTTCGTTTTTCACTATTGCAAGGCTACCTGTTCTCCATAGGCCAGATTGGGCTGTTAGAGTTATTACATTTTATAATGGGAGGGAGGAGTTGCACCAGAACTTTGATTAGGGCTGTGCCTGCCTTCCACAATGCTGGCTCCACCTCCTCAGGAGCGGCTGATGTCTCTGCCCTGCACAGTGAAAGAAGAGAAGGAGTCCTGTAAACAAAGTGCTCCAGGACGGTACTTGCCTGTAGTATTCTTGTTTACAGATATTTCCCTTTTAATACAAATTCCAATGTTGTACATATTTCCCTTTTAAATAGAATGTCTCTTCATAGCTGCTCATGCACATTGTGTTATGGATTCCATTTAGAATTGTTATGGTCTGAAATGGATTGGGGTGGAGAAAAAGAACTGGTAACTTGGAGAGTGGATGTACTGTGCTGCAGTTCAATAAACCTTGGATTTTACTTGGAATTATCTTGGATTTTCAACTTCTTTATTACAAAATTGGCGACGAGGGTGTCTAGTACCTACTACTACAGCAGCACAGGTGCGGTACACCTGATTTTGAAAGGATTTTGGATTTTTACCTGATCTTAACCTAGTTTGGATTTTATAAACTTTTGAAGATTGGAGCTTGGTTCATTCCTACATAGAAGACGTTGCTATCGACTATCCTACTTAAGGACTGAAGGATTTAAAACTTTGTTTTACTTGGAATACTATTTACACCTGCTCTCACTGGTGTACAATATTCTATTGGTAACGCTTTTCATCTTGGAGACTGCACGGTTGAGGACGCTGTGTTTACCGTAAACTATGAAATTTATGGGTGTTTGCGCAAAAGTTTCACAATTTTAAACGAAATAAGCAAATGTTTACCTTTGAATGTGGTTTCAACGGGCAACACGCGAAGGACTGAGTCTTCCCGTGCAACAAATCTCCATGCGCCGTGTTGGAGCGTGCAGTTATCATGGTTTTCAAGTAGTGACTCGGGTGTGCTCGTGAAATAAAGGTACTGTTTCACATTTTGGAATATATTGATCAAATAAGCCACGCCGCACGACGAACTTCACAACTATCTGTTTGACAACATTTTCACATCGCGTGCATTATTGCTGGAAATTTCGAGCTAGTGCTAGACTTTTGCACTATAATCTACAACTGCTGTGTAGGACATTACAGCGCTGATGTACACAGCTGGTGTACTCAAGGATTGAATTTGTGTTTATTTACTTTGCATTTTATTTTCTTTCAACGGTAATAATATCATATTGCTTCATTTTGTTCACTATTTAATTTGTACTATTATCATTTTCACCATGCAGTTTGACCCTCCTTCGAAATTTTTACAATGTAAGGGTGATCCTCCCATCCCCTGGAACAGATGGAAGGAGGAGTTTTTAACTTATTTAAAGGCTATTGATGGGGAAAGGATGGGAAATGAAAGAAAAAAGAATATTTTTCTTCATTGTTTAGGATCCAAAGGGCAAGCTATTTTTAGAAATTTACCACCTGTTCCTGGTGACTCTGGTGTATTTGATGAAGCAATACTTCGTGTAGAAACACGTTTCAAACCCACAACCAGTATTGCTCTGAATCGTTACAAGTTTTATACGAGGGCACAGAAAGAAAATGAATCTTTTGATGATTTTTTAACGGGTTTGAGAGCTTTGGTGGTTTCATGTAATTTTGGTGCAATGACAGACAAAATGATCAGAGATCAGATAATTGCCAATGTTAAATGTAAGAAAACACAGCAACAATTGTGGATATTAGGTAATCCCACTTTATTAGAAAGCATTTCCACTGCCAAGGCTTTTGAACAATCTAGCAAATGGATGAAAACTATTGAAGAAACGAGCACTAGGGGTAGCAAGAATGATAAACTAAGTGAAGAAGTCTGTGCTATGAACAATGTTACAAAAGGTTTTCAAAACTATAGGAATATATCACGTAACCGCATTATATGTTTTAGATGTGGGAGTTACAATCATGTAGCTTCCTTCAAGTTTTGTCCTGCCTTGGGAAAAGAGTGCAACAAATGTGGTAGAGTTGGTCATTTTTCCAAGTCCTGTAGGGAAGACAAAAAGAAAATTGGGAACAAAAGTAATTATTAATTATTAAATTATTAAATATAATTATTAAAAAAAAGGGGAGTCTCTTGTGTGAGAGATGACACTGATTTGGGATCAAATTTGTCAAGATGTGAGCATGTCGTGTCTGATGAATCCCTTAAAGAAAGAGGAATGATTGAGTTTAGGGTTGCTTGAAGAGGATGTGTTGGACTCTCCTAAGTGTGTGGTTAAATTTATGGGTGTTGAACTAGAGCTAATGGCTGATTCTGGGTCTCCTTGGACCATCATAACGGAAGAATACTTTCATGAAATGTATGAATCTAAGATTGCTAAGAGTGATTTGTGCTCTCCTGATGTAATGGCAAAAGGTTTCAATGGTTCATACATTGATTTCATTGGTTATATTGCTTCCACCATATATTTTAAGGATCAATCTGCGTACATCAAATTATATGTTGTAGTAAAGGGTGTGAATGTTCTGGGTTGGCGCGATCAATTCAAACTTAACATTACATTGAATCCACGCAGCAAAGATCCAGTCATGGTGTTAAAGGATAGAGATGAGTTAAATAAAAGAGTTATGTTTGTAGAAGAGAGTAATGCTTGAAAGTTACTTTCGTGTGAGTTTCCTGGAGTTTTTTCAGACAAGTTAGGTAAGCTAAGCGGGTTCACTCATGTCATCAAGCTCAAACAACGAGCTGAACCAGTTGTGCAAAAGCTTAGACCTGTACCACTCAATGTTAGAGAAGAGTTAAGTGATACTCTAAAAGATATGTTAAAAAATGATGTCATAGAGGAGATAGAATCGTCAGAATGGGTTTTGCCAGTAGTTTTGGCATGCAAACCTGATAAATCTCTGAGACTTTGCATAGATTTGAGAGCACTTAATGCTAATATAGTAGTAGATTGTCATCCTCTGCCGAATATCAATGAAGTAGTGAGCATGATTGGTGAGGCTGTAGTTTTTTCTACTTTAGATTTGAGATCTCCGTATCATCAGGTAGTGTTAGCAGAGGAATCACGTCATCTCACAGCATTTATTACACCTCAGGGATTATATCAATTCAAACGGATGCCATTTGGTTTGGCATCGGCAGCCTCAGTTTTTCAGAGATCGATGTATCATATTTTTAAAGACATGAGTGACTATGTGAAGTGTTTTCAGGATGACATTTTAGTATTTTCTAAGAGTGATGAAGTACATATGGAACACCTGAGTAATGTGTGTAAAATGTTAAGTAAGTTTGGTCTTACCATTAAGAGTAAAAAGTGCAAGTTATTTCAAAAGAAGATAGAATATTTAGGGCATACTATTTCTGGGAATGGTGTTGCTCCTAAGAAATCGTTAGTTGATGCAATCCTGAAAGCTCCTGCACCCGATTGCAAAGATAAATTGTTATAATTTTTAGGACTCTGTGAATATTACAGTAAGTTTATAGTTGGTTTCGCAACTAAAGTGGAGCCTTTAAGAGAACTAACCAGGAAAGATGTTGAATTTTTGTGGGGAACTAAACAACAAAACGCTTTTGACAGTATTAAACTTGACATGGTGTCAGCTCCTACACTTAGACCATTGTGTTTGAACAAACTTTGTGTTTTGACAGTGGATGCTAGCCTTTATGGCCTGGGTTGCGTGCTTTCGCAACGTTCGGGTAAGGAGGACTGGAATGTTGCATTCGCGTCTAGATCTCTAAATAACACTGAAAAACGATATGCTGTAATCGAAAAGGAATTATTAGGATGTGTCTGGGCTGTTGAACATTTCCGGAATTATATTTGGGGTACAAGATTTTTGATACGTACTGATCATAAGCCTTTGGTGGGTATTCTTTCACCCGGTTGAGGTTTAAGTGCGACTGCTCGTATTGCTAGATTGATGTCACGATTACAAGAATATAGTTTTGACATAGAATATGTGCCTGGGAAACTCAATGTGACTGCAGATTGTTTGTCAAGATTACCATTTCCCAGTGTCAGTGATGATGAAGATACTGAAGTCGTAACTAGCATTTCAGAATTATTGTCTGAGAAATTCAGTATCATTTCAGAAGATTTATGGATGAAAAGCATGAGTGAGGATGATGTCTTGTGCAAAGTGAGAGATTATGTGAGTGTGGGTTGGCCTTCTAAGGAATTAATTCCAGCTGAAGTTATACCATTTTACAATGTTGCTGATGAGTTGGCCATAGAGGGAAATCTACTATTCAGAGCTGGAAAATGTATTCCACCTTTTGCGGTAAGAGATGTTATTTTGCAAATGAGTCATGAATGTCACATGGGCATTTCGTCCATGAAAAGATTAATTAGGTCAAATTTCTGGTGGCCAGGAGTGGATAGGTTTGTAGATAAATTTGTTAGAGAGTGTCCTGAGTGCATTGAAAGTGATAAGACGTGCAAATGTGATCCGGCACCTTTGACTCCTGTGAAGTGGCCAGATCATCCATGGCAGAAATTAGGGATCGATATTGCTGGCCCATTCAATTTTTTACCACAAGAGTGTAGATTCGCTATAGTTGCTGTGGATTATCACTCCAAATGGCCTGAGGTCAAACTGGTACCTCATCTTAACACTGAAAGTGTTATTTTATTTTTGAGAGAGATATTTTCAAGAGAAGGATTCCCAGAAAGCATTGTATCAGATAATGGAGTACAGTTCAAATCTTCAGAGATCTTGGAGTTTTTGAGTACTTATCGTATAAAGCATTGAACCACTGCTCTGTATGAACCACAAGGAAATGGGCTAGTGGAGAGATATAACAGGGTTCTCAAACAAGATATCCTATGGGCTCGGAAGTTTGGGGGAATGTGGAAGGAGAAATTGAGAGAAAAGTTATGGCTGTACCGTATAACGCCTCATGCCACTACAGAGGTTTCTCCTTTCCGCCTACTAAAGGGTAGAGATCCTGTATCTAACCTATGTCCTTGGTGGTTTAAGAAAAGTGCTGGTTATCGCATGGTTCATGTGAATGTCAAGGATGTAGCTGAGAAAGTGGAACTCAAACAGTGCAAATACAAAAGTGATTATGATACTAGGATGAAAGTCAAACAACCTGCTATTATGGTAAGTGATGTGGTTAGGATTCGTAAACCTGGTTATATTACCAAAGGTGAGACAAAGTTTGGCAAACCTATGAAGGTTGTGAAAGTTTATCACAATAGCGTTGTCACACAAGCTGGCAAAAGATGGAATGTTAGAAGAGTATCCAAATGTGTGTCTTAAATTTTCTATTATAACCAGTAGTTTCTTTTATGGATTTGTTTTTTTTTAATGTTTACGTAGTCACTTAATTTTCTTTAGGGGGAAAATGTGTAGTATTCTTGTTTACAGATATTTCCCTTTTAATACAAATTCCAATGTTGTACATATTTCCCTTTTAAATAGAATGTCTCTTCATAGCTGCTCATGCACATTGTGTTATGGATTCCATTTAGAATTGTTATGGTCTGAAATGGATTGGGGTGGAGAAAAAGGACTGGTAACTTGGAGAGTGGATGTACTGTGCTGCAGTTCAATAAACCTTGGATTTTACTTGGAATTATCTTGGATTTTCAATTTCTTTATAACACTCTCCTCAACACTCTACCTATGCATGTAGAACATCTCTCCTCTCCACTCTGTCTCTGTGTGTGGAACATCTCTCCTCATCACTCTACCTTTGCTAGTAGAACATCTCGCCTCAACACTCTACCTCTGCTTGTAGAATAGCTCTACTATCCACGCTACCTCTGCGTACAGAACATCTCTCCGCAACACTCTACCTCTGCACCTTAAACATCTCTCCTCGCTATTCTACTTCTGTGTGAAGACCATCTCTCCATACCACTCTACCTCTGTGTGTAGAACATCTCTCTGCACCAATCTACCTCTGCATGTAGAACATCTCTCTTCCCCACTCTACCTCGGCGTATAGAACATCTCTCCTCATCACTGCTCACCACGCTATCTCTGAGTGTAGAACATCTCACCTCACCACTGTACCTCTGCTTGTAGAACATCTCTCCTCACCACTATACCTCTGTGTGTAGAACATCTCTGCACTCCACTCTACTTCTGAGCATACAACAATTCTCCTCACTACCCTACCTCTTTGTGTAGAACATCTCTCAGCAAAACTCTACCTCTATGCTTAGAACATCTCTCTTCACCACTATACCTCTGTGTGTAGAACATCTCTGCACTGCACTCTACTTCTGAGCATACAACAATTCTCCTCACTACCCTATCTATGCATGTAGAACATCTCTCCTGTTCACTCTACCTCCTCATCTAGGACATCTCTCCTCAACACTCTACCTCTGCATGTATACATCTCTCCTCACCACTCTACCTCTACGAGTAGAACATCTCTCCTCATCACTCTACCTCTGCGTGTAGAACATCTCTCCTCAACACTCTACCTCTGCATGTAAAACATCTCTCCTCTCCACTCTACCTCTGTAAGTAAAACATCTCTTCTCACCTCTCTGCTTCTGTGCGTAAAATATCTCAACTCACCACTCTATCTCTGCATAAAGAACATCTCTTCCTCCACTCCACCTCTTGGTTTCGAACATCTCTCCTGATCAAGCTACCTCTGTGCGTAGAACAACTCTCCTCACCAATCTAGCTCTGCGATTAGAACATCTCTCTTTCCCACTGTGGCTAGGACATCCATTCTTGCAAGCTCTCTTTTGTATGTAAAACATCTCTCCTCACCACTTTAACTCTGCGTGTAAAATATCACTCCTCATCACACTAGCTCTGCGCATAGAACATCTCACATCATCTCTTTATCTCTGTACGCAGAGCATCTCTCCTCACCAATCTACCTCTGCATGTAGAATATCTCTTTGCACCCCTGGACTGCTGAGTGTAGAACATCCATCCTAAACACTCTACCTCTGCGTGTAGAATATCTCTCCTCACCAACCTACCCCTATGTGTAGAACATCTCTCTTCACCACTCTACCTCTATGCATTTAATATCTCAACACCTCTCTAACTCTGAGTGTAGACCATCTTTTCTCACCACTCTATCCCTGCATTTAGAACATCTCTCCAAACCACTCTCTTTCTCTCTTCTAGCTGAAGATCTCTCCTCACCACTCTACCTCTGCGTATAGAGCCTCTCTCCTTCCCACTCTACCTCTGCGGGTAGAACATATCTCCTTACCGCCCTACCTCTGCATATGGAACATCTCTCCTCACTTCTTTACCTCTGTGTGTAGAACATCTCTCTTCAACACCCTACCTCTCAGTGTAGAACATCTCTCTTCACCATTCTACCCCTGTGTAGAACATCTCTCCTCACCACTCTACCTCTGCATGTAAAACATCTCTCCTTACCACCCTACCTCTGCATGTCGAACATCTGTCCTCAAGTCTGTACCCTTATGCATAGAATACCTGTCCTCACAACTCTTGCTCTGCATGTGGAATATCTCTCCGTACCACCCTACCTCTGCAAGTAGAACATCTCTCCTGAACACTCTTCCTCTGAGTTTAGAACATCTCTCCTCTCCACTCTACCTCTGAACATAGAGTATCTCTCCTCAACTCTTTATCCTCTGTCTGTAGAATATCTCTCCTCACCACTCTATCGCTGCATGTAGTACATCTCTCCTCACCACTGTACCTCTGTGTGCTGAACATCTCGCTTCACCACTCTACCTCTGTGTTTAAACCTACTCTCCTCACCATTCTACCTATGCGTGTAGAATATCTCTCTGCACCCCTTGACTGCTGAGTGTAGAACATCCTTCCAAAACACTCTACCTCTGCGTATAGAACATCTCTCCTCACCACTCTACCTCTACGTATTGAACATCTCTCCTCAACACTCTACCTCTGCTCACAAAACATCTCTCCTCACCTCTCTACCTCTGTGCATAGAATATCTTAACTCTATCTCTGCATCTAGAACATCTTTCCTCAACACTCTACGTCTGCGCACAAAACGTCTCTCCACACCACTCTACCACTTGCTATAGAAACAGCCTACCTTTGCGCGTACAACATTTCTCCTCACCTCTCTACCTCTGCGTGCAGAACATCTCTCTTTATCACTCTTCCTCTGTGAGTAGAATATAACTCCTCAACACTCTACCTCTGTTGTAGAATATCTCAACTATCCATGCTACTTCTGCCTACAGAACATCTCTCCGCAACACTCTACCTCTGCGTGTAGAATATCTCCCTTCACCACTCCAGCTCTGCATGTGGAACATCTCTCTTCACCACTCTATCTCTGCATGTAGAATATCTCTTCTATCCACGCTAACTCTGTGTACAGAATATCTCTCCCCAACACTCTACCTCTGCACTTAGAACATCTGTCCTCACCACTCTACCTCTGTGTGTAGAACATCTCTCCGCATCAATCTACATCTGCATGTAGAATATCTCTCTTCAGCTCTCTACCACTTTGTGTAAACTATCTCTCCTCACCATTCTACCTCTGAGTGTAGAACATCTCTCTTCACCTAATACTGGCTTTACAGGAGTCCCATACAAAATTGTGTGCAGCTGAACCAATATTAATTTCAAGAAATTCTTTAATATGTGGTCAATAACTAGGTATTCCTCCGAGCACTCTGCAAATTAATGTCCTTATCGAATGTTATCTTCAATCATCAATAGTTATCCAAACTTCAGTCCAGAACAAGTTAAAGTGTCTTTAGAAAATCCGATTTATTCAAATGCGCAGCCAACACGTGTTTCGTCAGTCTGTAAGACAATGACTTCTTCAGGGCTGCAACCCAAAATAATTGTAATCAATTCCAAGTACAGTAACATATCCAAATATCAACACTTGCTTCAACATGCGTCTGTAAAAGAAGCAATTTAAAAAAATGAAGGGGATACACCCTCAAACCAAAATCTAGTCCACAACTTATCAATGTGAGTATGAAAGAAGAAACATATTCGCCAAATTCGTGCTTCTGTACTCATAGAATAGTTTACATTAACTATATATACTAGTTAAATCAAAATAAATGGTTTGTGATCACCATATGATGCATGGCTAGCCGGATCACGCATTGCATACTATCTATTAGTTTAAAATAAATGACTCACCATTAACTCAATGAAATCTCTAATGTTGAGGTCAATAACGGTAGCACTTTTCCAATAGCTCATCAGCATCAATAACAGTTCAATTCCAATTCGAGTTTGTACGTGTCAAACCCTACAAGTAAATCCATTTTAATAAGATAACTGCACAAGTAAATCAGACGGTAAATTGCAGTCCCTCGTACATTAATCACTAGAAAGTAGTAGGCACTCACCAGATCAATGTCTGATTGTCTTGTTCAAAAACAACATCTGGATCATATAAATTTCATTGGATCCAGGTACAAAAATAGTTGTGTTATCCTCAGGCGAGTGTGGAGCGTATACACACCTACAAATAATGTATTCAATAAATGAGTCACATGTCTAAATCAGTAATAGCCAACTGTCAAGTAACAAGTTGGTATTGGGCACCTTATATCCCATATCTAAAACGTAATCTCACCTAATGTACTGCGTGAAGCGTTAAGGCTCTCCACTGTAATCCTAATTCTCAATATCCAAATCTCTGTTCCATACGAGTACGTATCTGAAATTCAAGCCATACATTAATAAGTATGTCTGTTTTAATGCCTGCTCTCATAGTAATCTCACCGTTCCAAACTCACCATGCAGTATCTTCCGAGTCGCGTATTCCGTGGCGTTCAGCGTCCGCGCCATCTTGTAATGGCTTAATATAGATATCTGGTCAACACGTGAAGCATCATTTCTAAGGGCGCCATTTTGTAATGGTGTTTTTCGCCCTAATTTTAATCGCATATCAACATAATGATAACTAGAGATACGTAATCCCCTCTTTGGAGGTACTGCAAGTTATGTCTACCATCGCTAGTATATTTGAAGTACTGTATAATACTTATAAAAGAATATTTGTAAGCTATAGCGGTTGGATTCGCTTTCAGCGCCATCTTGTAATGGCTTAATATAGGTAACCGACCACGCGTAAAAGTACCAATTATAAGAGCGCCATTTTATAATGGTTTAGTCCGCCCTAATGGCAATCATATATCTACATAATAATGACTTGATAGGTTTAATCCTCTATTTGGAGGTACTCCAAATTGTATCTAACAATATTAGTATATTTTAAGTACTATGTTGTACCTATAAAAAATTATTTGTGAAGTATAACGATTGGTTTTACTCGCAGCGCCATCATTGAATAACTATATTCAAAATTGCGCCCAAATCATAACTAAGAGTCCAAGTACCAAGAACAGTAGTTATGAGCTACCAGTAATATTATTAGCAAATGTCTGATATTAATATGTCTCGATAATGTAATGTTTGAATTTTACTTGATGCAATGCGTTAACCAAGTAGTCCACGATACACATGGGTTACCCAAATCATTATATATCATTTCAAATTCACAATTCACCTACACAAAAGTGAGGGGTAGCTGGACGATAGGTATCCATAACGACAACATATTAAATCAAATTTAGCACGAACATTCGTAACATCAATTTAACATAGAAACAGCACAGTCTCAACAGTTCTATGAAATGCATTGTGCACATTGAATATTTTGTATGTCCTTGAGGCGACAAAACAACATCATAACATGTCAATAAAACATGCCCAAGCTCTTCATTCATAACGTCAAATGTACATAATACTTCAACTTCAATTGCCCAGGTAAAATTCATATTCATGATCCACATTGAGACCGCATTCCACGGCCTTCAGTTTAATCAACCATTGAACTTCACGTCTTCTCAACATCAGAAGTCTGTTCCCCCCACAAGGGTCTGCTCTAATATGGTCGATACCATGATACGTAAAACAATGCTGATCTTTGTTTGCAAAATTTTGTACTAGGTGGGATGCAATCGGATAGCGTGTATCACCATTTTTCAAGGCTCTAAAATGTTCTGCAATTCTGTCTCTGAGCCTCCTAATTGTGCTCCCCACATAAATCTTTCCACAGGAGCACGATATCACGTAAACCACAAATGTAGTGTCGCAGTTCATTAACATTCCAATTGTATATATTCCAGAATTATTGTATTCAAAAGTTAGTACCTTCTTTTGAGCCCATCTACAGGAAACACAACGGCCACATTTATAAAAGCCCTTAAAACTATTGAGCCAATCAGTTTTATTCAATTTGCTTGGGTAACTCGGACTTAATAAATTCCTCAATGTAGTCCCTCTCCTGAAGGTCAAGCTTGGTCTATCGTATAAATGTGGTCTTAGATCATTATCCATAACAAGAAGGTGCCAGTGTTTCTTCAAAATTGTAAATAGTTTAGAACTGTCAACACCATAATTCGTAATTAGT
The DNA here is from genome assembly GCF_964261635.1 of Lissotriton helveticus. Taxonomy (NCBI): domain Eukaryota; kingdom Metazoa; phylum Chordata; class Amphibia; order Caudata; family Salamandridae; genus Lissotriton; species Lissotriton helveticus. Next base: position 422,474 of record NW_027611655.1, read on the forward strand.
CTAACTTTCTGATCACTAGTTTTACCATCCTTCTTCTGTCTCTTCAGGGTGGATTCCCTTTTCATTTTCTTAGCTCTAGATACAGCTAATCTGATTGTCTCCTCCTTGTAACCTCTGTTGTGAAATCTGTTGGACATGTCCATCAAATTACTCTCAAAATCATTGTCGTTCACACAATTGCGACGGGCCCTAATAAATTCACCATAGGGTATGGCTCTTTTCTGACAGCTAGGATGACTACTTTCTGCATGAAGGATTGCGTTGCAACTCGTAGGTTTCCTGAACATCCTACTCTTTATTCTGTCACCCTCAACGAACAACTCAACATCCAAAAAAGTAATGCTCTGTTTGTCATAGGACGTTGTAAATTTCAAATTATATACATTATCATTGAGGTATTCAAAGAAACCTTTCAATGAGTCAACTGTGCCTGTCCATATCAACAGGCAATCATCAATGAAACGTTCAGCAGTTCTCTTTCTCAGTCAACGACCGGTTGAAATGTATGATCACACTCAAATGCTATTACGAATGACCAAATTAGTTTTAGAGAACAATGTGTTTTTATTTGACGGAAAGTGGTTTAGACAGCGCCTTGGGACCGCGATGGGCTCACGATTTGCTCCGTCTTTCGCCAACCTGTTCATGGGTTGGTTCGAGGCGGAGCGAATCTGGGGCCCGGCGGGAAGTGAATGGACCCAATATATACACTATTGGGGATGTTTCATTGATGATTGCCTGTTGATATGGACAGGCACAGTTGACTCAATTGATTACACGAAACACGTGTTGGCTGCGCATTTGAATAAATCGGATTTTCTAAAGACACTTTAACTTGTTCTGGACTGAAGTTTGGATAACTATTGATGATTGAAGATAACATTCGATAAGGACATTAATTTGCAGAGTGCTCGGAGGAATACCTAGTTATTGACCATTGGTTCCTTCAGAGGTTGTGGTAACCGATCTCTATTCTCTTCCTGAGCAGCGACCTTACTTACTACTCTTGAAACTGACTTTTTACCTATACATTGCTGTGCGCTCCTATTAACCGTTACCATTTTTTGCTGTTGTTCTTTAATATGTGCCTTAGGTTTTACTATAAAATCCTCTCTTCACCTCTCTACCTCTTTGTGTAAACTATCTCTCCTCACCATTCTACCTCTGAGTGTAGAACATCTTTCCTCACCACTCTACTTTTGCATGTAGAACATCTCTCCTCACCACTCTTCCTCTGCTTGTAGAACATCTCTTCTCACCACTCTACCTCTGCTTGCAGAAAATCTCTCCTCACCACTATAATTCTGTGTGTATAACATTTCTCATACCACTCTACCTCTACGCATACAATTCTCCTCACTACCCTACCACTTTGTGTAGAACATCTCTCCCGACCACTCTGTGTCTGTATGTAGAATATCTTTCGTCATCACACTACCTCTGCATCTAGAAGACCTCAACAATCTTCCTTTTTATTTATTTTTTATTTTTATTGATAACATCAGGGCAGAATAGCAAAACATCACAATTCAAAAAATTAACCATCAGGGCAATTTCATAGCTCCAATACATCATGAAAAGAACAGAAAGCAGGTGTAACTAAAAAAAGAAAAAGGAGAAGAGGAGATAAAAGTAAAAATACCATTTCGTACAGGTTTTCGTCAGGAGCAACTTTTTCCCTAACAATTACTGAAATTCTCCCCATATTTTTTCCACTTTACCTAACGATTTTACCCCGTTATTGTTAGCTAAAGCACACTCCATATTATATGTATCTTTAACTATGGCCCACCATTCCGCTGTTGATGGTGGATCCCGTGCAATCCAAGCCCGAGCTATAGCTAATCTAACACAATCCAGTAATATACTTATAAATTCTCTCTGAGTATAGTCACCCGGTTGAGGGCCCAGTAACACAACTGTTACCGTAAATAAAATTGGTCTATTAAGTTTGTGAGACACAGATTTTTCTACTCCACACCAAAAGTCTGTCAGTGAGGGGCATATATTAAACATATGCAACAGGTCTGCAGCAAATAAGTCACACTTTGGATATCTAGCCTGGTCGCTGGTTGGGTTATCTGGTGACCATTTCGCTATCCGTGCCGGAGTGTAATACAGTGAGCAAACTGTTCTATATGATTGTATCCTCAAACTAGAAGAATGTACTGATTTATAGGTAGTATCAAATGCAAGTGCGACAGTGTTAGCAGTGATGATAGACCCCTATTTCTGACTCCATCGTGTAGCTAATTTCCCACAATCATCTTCCTTCAAAGAATTAAATCCCTTATATGCAGTACTAATTAGTGATCTATCCTTAGCTGGGAAAATACAATCCCAAATATTAGAATCTGTCAAGTCAGTAAGCTTCATATTGCGTATAAAATAATCTCCAACTTGATAGTATTTAAGCTGCATGCTCTCTGTAAGACTGTAAAGATCTTGTAGTCTTTCAAATGTTAAAAACCCGGAAAAGTCGTATAGATCTCCTAACTTTTTGATACCCAGATTAGCCCATTGCCGTCCACCCCCAACATGAAAAATCCCTGGTAATGCTGGGTTATCCTATAGAGGAAATCTAGGGTGGTATATCGATATTTTATTTTTATTACTAATAGCCCTCCAAATTTATACTATGTCTCGTGCAGTCTTAAATTTGACCCCCTTGAAATAGCTTGGGTCGTTATTACGATACAGAAACATTCTGGTTTCTACTACCAACATACATGCATAATAAATAAAAGGATTATTGCTAGGATCTAGCATGCTGCGAATGCGACCTAAAAAGGATGACCAAAAATATATTTTAAAATCTGGGAAGGTCAAACCTCCTTTTGGAGTTGCCAATTTCAGTGTCTCGATTGCATGACGTGCTTTTTTATAACTCCATCTAAAACTACTTAATACACCATCTAGGCGTTTAAAAAAGAGTTATTAATGCGTAGGGTGATAGATCGAAACAAAGAAAGACATTTTGGAAGAATCTTCATTTTAATTAAATTAATCTTTCGATTAATCTGAGAGGAACCTTATGCCATTTTTTCAGTATGATAGTTGTTCCTTTTAATAATAACTCATAGTTAGTCATAGCTATCTCTTCAGGTTTAGCAGAAATTTGAATCCCCAAGTATATGGCAGTCTTACAAACCCCCTGTATTGGGACCGTTGATTTGTAATTCATTACTATTTGAGTCTTGTTAGTGTTTAGTCTATCGCCGGAGACAGCACCAAACCTCCTAGCCTCCGCGATAATCCCCTTCATTGTCCCACTACATCAGATGAATAGACCGCAATGTCATCGGCGTATACCGTTATTTTAAGAATATCCAAGCCAGATGAAAATGGTGTTATGCATGTATTATTCTACAATGCCACTAAAAACGGTTCCATAGATAATGCAAATAATAAAGGCGATAATGGGCACCCTTGACGGGTATCAGAAATAGAGAATATTGCCGACTGCATCCCTGCATAGCAGACCTTAGCCCTCGAGTTGTCAGGCAGAGCCTGTATCCATTGCAGATAATGGCCATTAATTCCAAATCTGTTTAGTGCAGCCCATAGATAATCCCACCCCACTCGGTCAAATGCCTTCTCAGCATCTAATAATATCATACCGAGTGGGGTGGATGTTGTCCTTGCAACATCAACGGCTGTAAAAGCCATATTTATGTGAGTCGTAGTATCCCTTCCTGGGATAAACCTGTGCTGTTGTGCGGACACCAAGGCAGATATGATTGGAGCAAGTTGATTTGCCAATATTTTCGCGAATATTTTCGCATCCGTATTTATAAGAGAAATCGGTCGGTATGACTCACCTTCATCAGCTGTCTTATTTTTCTTTAAAAAAAATATAATTTGTGTAAGGTTCCATGATTCGGGGGGTTCCCGCCAAGTCCAATGAGTCCGATTACCATACTAAATAATGCGGCTAGTTCCTCCATGCATTTTTTGTACAGCTCCAAAGGAATTGAGTCCTCCCCAGGTGCTTTGCCAGAAGGCAAAGCAGAGACTGCCAACCTGATCTCAGCCAATGTAGCTTCGTTATTCAGCATATCTAGTTGTTCTTCATCAAAACAACCCACTGAGTTAGTTTGAAGATATGTATAGATATCGTCAGGCACCGGTCGGCTTTCAGGGGTGTATAAATCCATATAATATTTAGCAAATTGCTCAAGTATTTGTGGGGGGCGATTATATGTCATATTATTAGGGCCTTTAATAGTCTTAATTAGTGTTTTGGCCTTACCCTCTGCCACCTTGTATGCTAATACTTTCCCTATTGTCTCCCCACCCTCATATTGGGACAGATGAAATTTGTGCAATTTGATAAGGCTTTTTTCCCTCAATGTATGCTTTAAAGCAGATTAAAGATCGATTAAAGTGTAACCCAGCTCTTCTGTTGTATTAGAGCCTTGTAAGAGCGCATCAACCAGCTGTTCGTCTGCATACAATATTTTAGAAATAGTATCATCTGTATTCTTTTTACTTTCATAATTCTGTCTGAATATATATTGTTGAGTAAAACCCCTAATGCTGACTTTACAGGAGTCCCATACAACATTGTGTGCAGCTGAACCAATATTAATTTCAAGAAATTCTTTAATATGTGCCTTAAGTTTTACTATAAAATCCTCTCTTCACCTCTCTACCTCTTTGTGTAAACTATCTCTCCTCACCATTCTACGTCTGAGTGTAGAACATCTCTCCTAACCACTCTACTTTTGCTTGTAGAGCATCTCTCCTCACCACTCTACCTCTGCTTGTAGAGCATCTCTCCTCACCACTCTACCTCTGCTTGTAGAGAATCTCTTCTCACTACTCTACCTCTACTTGTAAAAAATCTCTCTTCACCACTATAAATCTGTGTGTATAACATCTCTCATACCACTCTACCTCTACGCATACAATTCTCCTCACTACCCTACCTCTTTGTGTAGAACATCTCTCCCGACCACTCTATCTATGCATGTAGAATAGCTTTCCTCATCACGCTACCTCTGCGTCTAGAACACCTCAACAATCTTCCTCTGCATATAAACATCTCTCCTCTCCACTCCACCTCTGTGCGTAGAAAAACTCTGCCTGTGGAGGCTGCAGGGGTAGCGCGGCAGGGACTCACTATCCCAGGAGTCCCTGCTTGACCACGAGACATCCAGTCAGCGCACCCCTGCGTGTCCCGCCCCCACCGGCAAATCGGCCAAAAAGAGAGCAGCAGCGCTTTCCAGTGTGACCCTGAACTTGGAAGGAGACGCTGTGGGACGCTGTGGGAGAATACTTGCCCCGTTTGCTGGACTTTGCACAGTTCTACTGCTCGCCGCTCCCGCTGCGCGGGAGCCGCTTCGCTGTGGGAGGAGGACACCTGTGACCCACCAACGTTGCTGCACCTGACTGGCTGACGCGCCGAGAGGAAGGGAACACCTGTGGAGGCTGCGGGGGTAGCGCGGCAGGGACTCACTATCCCAGGAGTCCCTGCTTGACCACGAGACATCCGGTCAGCGCACCCCTGCGTGCCCCGCCCCCAACGCCCATCCTATAACAACAGAGGAGAGACCGTCTTGCGGGACGCAAGCGGGACGCCGGGCGAAGCCCGGGCAAAGGGCGGGCCGTCTGTGGCCGTCAGGGGCTGTCAAGGCTGGGCTGGGCCACGTCCCTTTCTTCTCCATCAGCAGTGAGTACATACGCCCGGTGTGAGTCCCCGTGCTGTTCCTCGCAATCATGTCTACCCGCTCCGGAAAGCTTCTTAGGAGTGAAGGCGAAAGGGGGTCGAATGCCGCGAGCCCTGTTACAGGATCTATGGACCGTTTCATCACCAGGGTGGCGGCGGTGATTGAAAAGGAAATTGCTATTTCTGAGCGGCGTTTATCTGAGGTGTACCTCCCCTCAAGACGTTCATCCTTGGGGGTTGCTGCCCAGTCGCTTACACCGGCCAGTGTCCGGGTTCAATCTGTTTCCCCACCTAGTGTGATTGGTGTTTCCACAGACCCCCCTCAGTTGCCTGGTATAGAGCAAAATATAGATAGGCTGGAAAATCTGGTCGAACTTATACCTATAGTTACTGAGGAAGACGGTGGACTTAGTAAGCTGTCTTCATCATTATCACCTAATCTTCCTCACGAAGACACCAGTGATCCTCTGCCCCCAAAATCGCTCACCCCCTCCTTAGTTATATCAGAAGGGGAGTCAGTTAGGGTTTCCCCCAACAGCCAAACTCCCGAGACTAGTCAGGAGAATAGGCCCTTAAGTAAAAAGTCACGAAAACGTAAAAAGGGTAGGCTAGTGAGGCAGGCTGCTCTTTATCAAAGAGTAAGAAAGCCTTCTGGATCTGGTATGAGAAACATAAGGGGTAGGTCTATAGTGAATGAAGCTGACATAGAAGGGGATGTTTTGATCTCTTCCAAGGGGCCACACTCAGACGCTAACACTGCTAAGGTTCCTAAGCACACTGACCCATTAACAGCTGAAAATATCCTTGAGAAAGTATACAGTCTTTTGAAACCGCTACTAACACAGGTCAAGGGTCTAGGGGAGAGGATAGATAAATTAGAGCAATCAACCCTTGACGGGTTCCACTCACTCAAAACTACATTTAAACAAATAACCAAAGTGAGTGAAAATAAGGACATGGGTGCAAAGGGGAACGAGCCACCATCCCAGAGAGACCCTAAGCCCCTAATATGTCTTAATAAAGTTGTATCTAATAGTCCATTAATCCCAGCTCCTAAATCTCCTCCCCGTCCCAAAGCAGGGCCAAATCACAAGGGGCTATCAACACACTTAGAACCTGATAAAAATAAGCCTAACCCTCTTCCACAAAAACAGCCACAGATAGCTAGTGGCAAAACGGAAGACTCCCAAAATTTAGGCGCACGTAATAAATTCAACGGGTTAGCGTCAGGGAAAGCCCCTAGATCTGTATCCCAACCTACTGCCCCATCTACCACCTTACCGGTCCCTAGTAATCTAATACGACGGATCCCGCCAGTAAACCTCCCACCAGACTGTCAACCTTTTGTTGTTGTTATGGTTAACGTGCCCCCTTTAAAGGAAGGCCAGTTGGAAAACCACCAATCACTCAAGAACAAGTGTATCCATTGGCTGAAGGCAAACAAGCCAATCCCGTTGGGGGTGGATGGTATCATTCTAAGTGTCCGCAGAGTGGGGTGGGTAGGGCAGGGGAAAAAAACTCAGGAGGGGGATTGTATAATTATAAATTTTCAAGACCCAAGAGTAGTCCCCTCGATTTTTACTCCTATTAAAAGTATGGGGGTTCCGGGGGTTAAAGTGGTAGATCTTTCTTATTTTTACCCCAGGCAAAGTGTTATCCTAACTGGAGGAAGTTTAAGTTCCCCTGTTTTTGGTCAAAATTGGGCTGGGGTCACGGGGGGCACAAGGGAGAACCAATTGTGGGCACCAGGGCCTTACTGACTGGAAATCGAGAGTAGAGTAGAGCCAGCAGGAGTATCATCCACCCAAACAAACTTTGTAAGTGGGATAGTAGCCTCTATAGCCACCCCCCAGGATCCCTGCTCCCCTCAGATACCTTCGAGGAGGACCATAGACAGGGGCATTCCAGCGCCCAGCGACACTTCAGCTGTGACGGACCTAGCCTTTAAGGTTTGCAGCTGGAATGTCGCAGGGATTGCAAGAAAACTGGCTCTACCAGATTTCACTGCGTGGGTTGATGAGCACTCCCTGTGCCTTTTCCAAGAGACATGGAGCTTGGTGCCGGTTCATAGGGTGGGATTTTCTTCCTATTCCTCCCCTGCGCAAGTCTCGGAAACAGGGAGAGGGCGACCTTCGGGTGGCCTTCTCATTTGGGTCGCAGCCTCTTTAGACTGCAGAGTAGTGGAGTTTCCCACAGGTTGCCCGGACATACAAAACATCAGCCTAATAGATCAAAGGGGAAGAATTGTCTTAAATGTTTACAATGTTTATGCCCGGGGAACCAAGGGCGGGGGAAAGTCTCCTGTAATATCTCTCCTCGAGACCTTGCTAAAAAACACCCCATATAAGACAAGTACACTGGTTGCGGGCGATATGAACTGTACGTTCGAGCCCTTGGGCTCGGACATTTCCCTCGACCAAGAAGAGGAGGATATCAGGTTGGGGATCCCGGTACTGGAAATCCCACCGATCAGAAGGTGGACAGAAGTGGCGCTCCAGATATACTCCCTGAGCCTCGAATTTAACTTAAGGGCAGCAAATGGGAGGACATCCTCGGATAGGGGGGGTGCCCACACGTACAGCAGATCAGGACACACCTCTAGGCTAGATTATTTCCTAATAGATGTGTGTCTATGGTCTTACGTAAGGGACATGCAGGTGGTCCCCACGACTGAAAGTGACCACAACTCACTCTCTTTAAGCATGGACCAGTGGTGGCGCCCCTTAAGGAAGGACAATGTTAACCCGGTAGCTGCACCCCCGGATGATTCTGAAGTCTCCCCTTGTGGTAGACGAATAAAATGGGCGAAATTGGTTCTCTCCGAGGTAAAGGTAGGGGAAATTCAAACCCTCTTAAATCATGCGGTAACAAACCTCGGAACCCCCCTAGAAGGGGTGGGTAGTGTGAGTGGGCTTTTTGTCTCCTTGGTAGAAGCCTTATCTAGCGTGTTTACCTCACACCCCAACAAGTCGGGTAACAAAGAATTAAAAAAACCTGTTGATGGTTGGTATACCCATACATGTAGGGTTCACAAGGCAAAGTTAGTTGAGGCAGTTAAGCACAAATCCCGAAGTGTGATACAGGAAGCAAGGAAGGCCTATAATAAGTCCCTCAAATTTGCTAGGGGGGAGTGGGAAGACAAATACTGGGAAGACCTGCTCCAGGCTAGTAAAATTAGGGATTCAAGGGCCTTTTGGAATCTCATAGGCACACGGAATAAACCCGATGCATCTATGAGACCCTGCAACATCCCACCTCAAAACTGGGTAAAACACTTCGGGACCCTTTACCTCCCTCCAGATGGGGAACTAAATGTTGGGATGGACCTTACACTAGCAATTGAACCTCACGCCTATGATCTCTTCACTCCCCTAGAGATCGAGGGGGTTATAGGGTGGGTAGCGCCTCGCAAGGCAGCGGGCCCAGACGGCCTTCCGGGGGACCTTATGAAGGCATACCCAGCGGAATGGGGAAGGGTCATTGCCGCTCTCCTAAATGACATCATGATGGGAGGGGCAGTGCCAGAGTCCTGGAAAGGGGCGGTGGTGGTCCCGATTTACAAAAAAGGGTGCAGGGAAACCCCGGGGAACTACCGCCCCATAAGTCTGATAGACTCCACCCAAAAGATAGCTGGTAAAGCTATCCTTGGAAGGATCCTACATTGGGTGGAGGAGAATAAAATCCTATCAGACTTTCAGGCAGGTTTTCGGGCTGGTATGGGGACAATAGAGCAGGTGTTTAGGTTGGCACTACTGGGGTGGAAGGTGGTGGAACTAGGCAAGGGTAGTCTTTACTTGGCCTTTATAGACCTGAAGACTGCCTTTGACCTAGTCCCCCGGGAAGAGCTTTGGAGGGTGCTTAATGAGTTGGGATTACCCCCTTACATCTTGTCCCTCCTCATTAACCTCCATGCCCATACCTTTGCACAGGTCCGTTGGGGTAAAAACGGAGAGCTCACTGAGAAGATACCAGTGTCCAGGGGCGTAAGACAGGGCTGCGTCTTGGCGCCCACCCTATTTTCACTATATGTGAATGGGGTGGTAAAACATCTTCAACAAGAACCAGCCGACGCCCCCTGTCTCGGAGGAGTCCGTATCCCCACTTTGCTTTTTGCGGACGACACGCTTCTGATTTCGAAGACCCCCCAAGGCCTGCAGAAATTGCTAACGCGTTTCCAGGAGTTTTGTGCTGCAAAAGGTTTAATAATAAATGTGGACAAAACAAAATACCTAGTCCTAAATACACCTAGGAAACTGGGCCGCCCACCTACACTTAACTCGGTTGCCTTAGAGAAAGTAGCCGAATTCGATTACCTCGGTATTCGGATTACGGATAGGATGTCTTGGGCAAATCACATCGACAAAATGGTCCTCAACCATAGGAGAGTAGGAGGAGCTCTCACGAGGGAGTTCCGGGCCTCACCTAGGAGATCACTTACCCCAGTAATCGATATCTACAAGGCCAAAGTAGTGACATCAGCCTTGTATGGGGCAGAACTGTGGGGCCACTGCCGTTTGGATGCCCTAGCGATAGCGGAGAGCAAGCTACTAAAATCCATTATTTCTATTCCACTGAGCACACCATCTGTACCAGTGTTGTTGGATACGGGCTGTAAAAACATCAAAGATCAGGCCCAGCTTCGCCCGCTCCTGCTATGGACACGAATCTGGAGGGGTGAAGAACTAAAATCCTACGCTGATGGTCTGGGGGAAATAATGAGTCTGGGGGGTTGGGCTAAGATTAGATGGTTAAGAGAACCTAAAAAGCTTCTGGAGAAGATCGGACTAGGGGACTGTTGGTCATCACGTTCAGCCCCTCCAAAAGAAGTTGTCAAGGCGCTTTTCTGGAAATGGACGGCGGAGCGCCTAATTACAAACTCGAACCACTGTAACTCCACTGTCTCCTTCCTACAAATCAAAGACATTGTGGCCTTTGAACCCTACCTGGACCTGATCACCCTCCCCTTTGACCGAGCCCTTTATTTTAAGTTTAGAGTTGGATCCCTCCCGCTAGGTGCTGTGGTATCGAATTGGACTTCAGCTGCCCGTTCTTCCCCTAACTGTGCATGTTGCCCGAATAGGGTTGAGTCTATTGCGCATGTCCTATTTGAATGCCCGGACTATGCAAGGCCTAGGAGCTTTTGGTTGAAACCTCTTTTCCGAAATATGGGTACACGTAGCCACCTAGTAGCCTTGCGTATCCTAACTACGGACACTTCCCCCCCTATTGTATGTGGAACAGCAAAATTTTTAAAACAGTTTTGGCTTATTCGTTGTAAGAGATTGTCAGTAGCGGTTTAATTCCTTTTTTAGCTAATTTATTTATTAATGGGCACTTCATGTCCTTTTATCTTTTTTAAATGAGTTCTTATACTGACTTCTTAAAGCAATGTTTTTTGTACACTGTAATGATTGTATTGTAAATGTGCTTATAAGATATCTTGCATATCGAATAAAAGCTTATGACTGACAGAAAAACTCTCCTCACCAATCTAGTTCTGTGATTGGAACGTCTCTCTTTCTCACTGTGGCTAGGACATCCATTCTTGCACGCTCTCTTTTGTGTGTAAAACATCTGTCCTCACCACGTTAACTCTGCGTGTAAAATGTAACACCTCATCACACTAGCTCAGTGCTAGAACATCTATCATCATCTCTTTATCTCTGTACGCAGAGCATCTCTCCACACCACCCTACCCCTGCACGTAGAACATCTCTCCTCACCAATCTACCTCTGCAAGTAGAATATCTCCGATAAACACTCTACCTCTGCATGTAGAATATCTCTCTGCACCCCTCGACTGCTGAGTGTAGAACATCCATCCCAAACCCTCTACCTCTGCGTGTAGAACATCTCTCCTCACCAATCTACCTCTGCAAGTGGAATATCTCCGATAAACACTCTACCTCTGCATGTAGAATATCTCTCTGCACCCCTCGGCTGCTGAGTGTAGAACATCCATCCCAAACCCTCTACCTCTGCGTGTAGAACATCTCTCCTCACCAATCTACCTCTGCAAGTGGAATATCTCAGATAAACACTCTACCTCTGCATGTAGAATATCTCTCTGCACCCCTCGGCTGCTGAGTGTAGAACATCCATCCTAAACACTCTACCTCTGCGGGTAGAACATCTCTCGTCACCACTCTACCTCTGTGCATAGAACTTCCCTCCTTACCACTCTACCTCTACGTGTAGAACCACTCTACCTCTACGCATTGGACATCTCAACACCTCTCTACCTCTGAGAGTAGAATATCTCTCCTCACCACTCTATCCCTGCATGTAATTGTAATTGTAATTTAAATTTGTAATGCGCATTATCACCCAGGGGTCTCTAAGCGCTGTCAGAGGGCGCACACAGACTAGATGGAGGGAGAGGGGGAGGCTGCTAGGTCGTACCCCATGCTTCCAGGAAGAGCACGGTTTTGAGCTTCTTCCTGAAGGGCAGGAGATTCACTTCCTTGCGTAGGCTCACTGGAAGGCTATTCCAGGCCAAGGAGATCGCGGTAGAGAACGCTCGCCCTCCCTTAGAGGATAGTTTTAAACAGGGGCAGACCAGTAGGGTGGCCTCTTCTGTTCGTAGTGTCCTACTGGGGACATAGGGGACAATGCGGCCCTTGATGTAGCTTGGGGATTGGCCGTACAGGGTTTTGTGTGTAATGCAGAGGCCCTTGAGTTGAATTCTCTGCCTGATTGGGAACCAGTGGAGATTGCGTAGCAATGGTGTGGCGTGTGTCCGTCTTGATTTTTTAAAGATAAGTCTTGCTGCGTCATTCATGACAGTTTGTAGTCTTGCCAACAGTTGTTGAGGGAGGCCAGTGTACAAAGAGTTGCCATAGTCCAGACGCGATAGGATCATTGCTGAGACTGCCTGTCTGAGTGTGGCCGAGGTGAGGAGTGGAGACAGTTTTCGCAGTTGTCTCAAGAGGCCCACACAAGTAGCAACGACTGCTGAGACTTGTTGTGCCATAGAGAGTTTGGCATCGATTTTAATTCCCAGGCTTTTCACGGCTACTGCCCGTTCAGGAAAAGGCCTGTTTCTTTTAGCCAGAAGAGGTCATTCCAAGGACTGGAAGCTGTGGTGACCGCCAGCACCTCTGTTTTATCAGCGTTTATTTTTAATGAGTTGGCTGACATCCAGTTGACCGTGAATTTTAATATATTTTGTATTCTTACATATGTTGAAGGAGAGCTGTCGATTTGAATAATGATTTGAGTGTCATCGGCATAATTGTAGATCCGGCACTCCATCTGGTTCAGCGCAGAGATCAAGGGCTGTAGATAGGCATTTAAAAGGAGGGGTGAAAGTGCTGAGCCTTGGCGAACTTCGCATGAGAGAGCTGCTGGGTTGGATACCAGATTTGCCAGTTGAACTCTCTGGGGACGATTTTTTAGAAATGAAGTTAACCAGGCATGGGCAGTGCCCTGAATGCCGAGATCCCCCAACTGCGACAGTAATTGGTCATGGTTGACCCTGTCGAATGCTGCGGAGAGGTCTAGCAGCACCAGGGCACACAGCATTTTGTTGTCTGCCCTGAGTCTCAGTTCATCCAGCACAGAAAGCATAACCAATTCCGTGCTGTGATGGGCCCTGAAACCGGCCTGATTCGGTTCTAAGAGATGATTATCTTCAAGATGACGGGAGAGAGAAGGGCGAACATGCTGTTCAATTACCTTAGCTAGGAAAGGCAGCTGCAAGACTGGTCTACAAATTTTCAGGATCTTTAATGTCAGCGCCTGGTTTCTTTAAGAGCGGGATAAGACGAGCCTCCTTAAAATTGCTGGGAACAAGTCCTGATTCCAGGGAACGGTTAAGGAGGGAGAGCATGTCGTCATCGATTCCTGGCAAGACCAACTTGAAAATCTTGGGTGGGCAGGGATCAGCTGGTGACCCAGATTTCACTCCTCCAATCAGGCCTGCCAGGGACTCCTTAGTGAATAGTGGCAGGGTGGCAAAGGGTGGGCAATCAAAGGAGGTGTGGGGGTGGGGCTTCTGAGACAAATGAAGCCCGGGGTGCGATGAACTTCCATCAGGAGATCCTTTATTTTTTTAGTAAAAAAGGACTGAAATTTGTGGCAGCCTTCCTGGGTAAAGGAGGGTTTTTGCTCCTTATTTTTCCGTAACTCATTCAGGACTTTAAAGGTTTCTTTCTGGGGGTTACTGGAAGCAGCATTTCTGTCCTAGTAGAATTCAGCTTTCCGGGATATGTTGGCCTATTTATAGGCGGTGAACGCAGTTGCATAGGAAGCCCGAGTGCTAGGTTCATAATCTTTGCTGGAGGCTCTCTCGCTCTGGCGGAGAGATCGTTTAAGTAACCTAAGAGCATTGTTGAACCAGGGGGCACCTTTGCCCTTGTCCAAGATTCTCTCCCTATGTGCAGGTGATATTGCTTCTATGGCATTCTTGAGCCTTAATGATAAGTTAGAGCTATCTGCCTCTAAGTCGCCCTTGGATTGCGTAGGTGGGTCGGGGTTTTTTAGGATGGCTATCAGTACATCTGCTCTGATCTTGTTCCAGCTTCTTAGAACTTTCCACTCTGGTGGTGGGTTTACGGATCGCCCTGGAAATGCGAGTCAGCCCTGCATTAGATGGTGATCTGACCAGGAGCAGTGGGAGATAATGATCGGACGGGTCAGCGAGGAGGAAGTCCAGACAAAGTACAGTGTCTGACGCTTCTCATGTGTTGATCTAACCACCATTTGGCAGAGTTCTAACGATGTCATGGCCTTTTCTAACTGTTTTGCCTGACTGCCCTTGGGGATTTTCTCCTAATGGAAATTGAAGTCCCCCATTACCACCAATCCTTCGTAGTGAGACCGAAGGTCGTGGAAAAATTCTAGGAAAGGTTCAGCCAATCCGGGTGATGTGCATGGAGGGCGGTAGACTAGAAGTATTACCAAACAGTCAGTGGGGGTGCAGAACTTAACCCCTAGTACATCAGCGCCCTCAAATTTTTCTGAACAAATGGTTTCTGTTTTAAAGGAGCAGTTATAGAGAAAGACTACACCTCTCTCCTTCATGCTACCTGCTCTGTTTTGATGGATGGCCGCAAAATTAGGTGGCAGAGATGCAACCAAATCTGGGGTCGAAGTCTCTTCAAGCCATGTTTCCATGACCCCTAAAATGTCAAGGCGATCTTCCTGAAGTAGCGAGAAGACCACGAGATTATGCTTTTGTAGTGAGCATGTATTGAGTAGCGCAAAGCTGCATCCTTCTGGGGCTGCAGATTTTATGGGGGTTGTTGTGTCCTTACGTTTTGTTGAGCTGGATTGTAACTTTAGCAGCCCTTCGCGCCAAATCCTGGCAGTTATTGTGTGATGTGGCTGCAGTACTCCGTGATTCAATGACAGGAGTTCTTGCCTAGAATACCAGAGGCGGGGCCAGGGATCCTGGGCCCTGGTCCCGGCTGGCGCAGACAGGCGCATACGGGCTGCCCTAGGCGGCCTTTGGCGCACCTGCGGTGCGCCCGCTGCACGCTTGCGCTGCATGAAGGGGATCTCTTCGCATCACTCTACCTCTGCAACTACAACATCTCTCCTCACCACGCTACATCTGAGTGTAGGTTCATGTTCCCAGGCTTTAAGGATTCTTTTGACTAACACTAGCCAACCTATTGTATTTAGTGTCAGCAGATTCTTGCATAGTATTTTTTTCCAACGAAGAAAATTGGGTTATAAATTGTAAAAAATCAGATATGTTAAAATCATTGCCTATTAATAACAGAGGGATAATTGATGAAATATTATTTTTGCTGTCCCTACCTGTTTCTACTAGATTGAAAGTTTTTACGAATGTTTTAAACTTTTTGGTCTTTATCTTAGAATCGACATGAAAATTGAATGAACTTATACGGCAATTTGTGTATTTTAAATGAAATGTTTTATTGTATGTATGTAATTGTTCTTTTATGGTATTCATGCCGAAATAAAGATTTATCAGATCAGATCAGAGTGTAGGGCATCTCTCCACACCACTCTACCTCTGCGTGTAGAACATCTCTCTTCACCACCTTATCTGTGAGTGTAGCACATCTCTCCTCACCACTCTACCTCTGCATGTAGCACATCTCTCCTCATCATTCAACCTCTGCATATAGAACATCTCTCCTCACAACGCTACCTCTGCAAGTAGAACATCTCTCCTCACCAATCTACCTCTGAGTGTAGAGCATCTCTTTGCATGATTCTACGACTGCAACTACAACATCTCTCCTCACCACCCTACATCTGAGTGTAGGGCATCTCTCCTCACCACTCTACCTCTGCATATAGAACATATCTTTTCACCATATTACCTCTGATTATAGAACATCTCTCCTCACCATTCTACCTCTTCTTGTAGAACATCTCGCCCTACCTCTCTACCTCTGCGTATAGGACATCTCTCCTCACCACTCTACCTTTGCACGTAGAACGTCTCTCCTCATAACTGTACACCTGCTTGTAGAACATCTCTCCTCACCACCGAACCTCTGCTGTAGAACTTCTCTCCTCACCACTGTACCTCAGCATATAGAACATCTCTCCTCCTCAGTCTACCTCTGCGTGTAGAACTTGTCTCTTCCCCAACCTACCTCTGCAAGTAGAACATTGTTGAACACCACTCTACCTCTCTGCTTCTGCCTGTGGAACATCTCTCCTTAACAATCTACCTCTGCTAGCAGAACATCTCTCCTCACCACTCTACCTCTGCGTGTAGAGCATCTCTTCATATCACTCTATCTCTGCATGTAGAACATCTCTCTTCACCTCTTTGCATCTGAGTGTAGAACATCTATCCTCACCATTCTACCTCTGCATGTAGTAGGTCTCTCCTCACCACTCTACTCCTGCTTGTAGAAAATCTCTCCTCACCACTCTAACTCTGCATGTAGAACATCTCTACTTACCACTCTACCTCTGCCTATATAACATCTCTCATCACCCACGCTACCTCTGCTGTAAAACGTCTCTCCTCACCACTCTACCTCAGCATGTAGAACATCTCTCCTCACCACTCTACATCTGCACGTAGAACATCTCTGCAGACCACACTACCTCTGAATGTAGAACATCTCTCCTCACCAATCTACCTCTGCATGTAGAACATCTCTCCTCCCCACTCTACCTTTTCAAGTACAACATTGTTAAACACCACTCTACCGCTGCGTGTGGAACATCTGTCATCACCACTCTATTCTGCCAGTGGAAAGTATCTCCTCAACACTCTCTGTCTGCGTGTAGAACATCTCTCCTCACCACTCTACCTCTGTGTGTAGAGCAACTCTTCGCATTACTGTACCTCTGCAAGTACAACATCTCTCCTCACTACCCTACATGTGAGTGTAGGGTATCTCTACTCACCACTATAACTCTTAGTGTAGAACATGTTTCCTCATCACTTTACTCCTGTCTGTAAAACATCTCTCCTCACCACTCTAACTCTGCGTGTAGAACATCTCTCCTCACCACTCTACCTCTTCGTGTAAAACATCTCTACTTACCACTCTGTCTCTGGTTATATAACATCTCTTAACACCCACCCTACCTCTGCTGTAGAACATCTCTCCTCACTACTCTACCCCGGCATGTAGAAAATCTCTCCTCACCACTCTACATCTGAGTGTAGAACATCTCTCCTCTGCACATTAGATCTGCATGTAGAACATCTCTCCTCACCACTCTACCTCTTCGTATGGAACAAATCTCCTTGCCACTCTACCTCTGTGGATAGAACATCTCTCCTCACAAGTCGACCTCTGTGCATAGAAGATCTGTGGAGACCTCACTATCTCTGAGTGTAGAACATCTCTCCTCTCCACTCCAGCTCCTAGTGTAGAACATCTCTGCTAACCACGTTACCTCTGCATGTAGAACGTTGTGAAACACCACTCTACCTCTGCATGTGAACCATCTCTCCTCACCACTCTACTTCTACCAGTTGAACACCTCTCTTCAACACTCTCCCTCTGCGTGTAGAAAATCTCTCCTGACCACTCTACCTCTGCATGTAGAGCAACTCTATGTACCACTATACCTCTGCAAGTATAACATCTCTCCACCCTACATCTGAGTGTAGGGCATCTTTCCTCAACACTCTACCTGTACATGTTGAGCATCTCTCTACACCGCCTTACCTCTGAGTGTAGAATGTCTCTCCTCACCATTCTATCTCTGTCTGTAGATCTTCTCTCCTCACCACTATACCTCTACATGTAGAGCATTTCTTCGCACCACTCTACCTCTGCAACTACATTTCTCCTCACCACTTTACCTCTGTGTATAGTACATCTCTCCTCATCACACTACATCTGTGTAGGGCAACTCTACCTCTACATATAGAACATCTCTCTTCAACCCCTTACCTCTGAGTGTAGAACATCTTTCCTCAACATTCTACCTCTTCGTATAGAACAACGTTCCTTGCCATCTCTCCTCACCACTATACCTCTGCGTGTAGTACATCTCTCCTTACCACTCTACCTCTATTGTAGAACATCTCTCCTCACCAATCTACCTCTGTGTGTAGAACATCTCTCCTCCCTACTCTACCTCTTCAAGTAGAACATTGTTAAACATCACTCTACCTCTGAGTGTGGAACATCTCTCCTCACCACTCTACTTCTTCCAGTGGAACATCTCTCCTCAACACTCTACTTTTTCATGTAGAAAATCTCTCCTCACCACTCTACCTCTGCATGTAAAGCAACGCTTCGCACCACTATACCTCTGCAAGCAAAACATCTCTTCTTACCACCCAGATCTTAGTGTAGGGCATCTCTCCTCATCACCCTACGTCTACAAGTAGAACATCTCTCTTCACCACCTTACCTCTGAGTGTAGAACCTCTCTCCTCAGCAGTTTAGGTCTGCATGTAGAATATCTCTCCTCACCACTTTACCTCTTCGTATAGAACCACTGTTGGACTTGGCCCTTTTCCCTGATTTTGGTTTGTTTTTCGCTCCCCTAATTCAGGATGTCCCCCCATCGTAATGAAGTTGTATAGGCCCTGTGAGGTTGAGATGCCCTGTGTAATTATTAAATTCAATGTTAAGGTGCCAGTGCTCTCCTCCCCCAATATGGCTGCCACTGACCCCTGCTCCTGCAGCGTGGTCTTTGTAGATGCACTCTAGTAGTTAGGAGCTTGCTGAAACCCCTAAACATTGTTGCGACACCAGCCTACCTTCCCTGCCACTAGCTAGAGTGAGGAAGCTCCTGGAACCTTCCGGAATAGGGGAGTGGTCTCCAACTGCCATCTCTGAGAGTGGTCACCTGACCTGGGACTATAAAAGAAAAGGGAGGAAAACTTTCCAGTCAGTTGGGGCATCACTGACCTGGGGGACCCTACGCAGTAGACTTAGGCGGTAGGGCCTAGTCATAAACCTATACCATTGGGGGTGACAGGGTTTAGGCGCTGCCCACCAAGCTGAGTAAGGAACACTGATCTAGCCCACTCATCTTGCCTGGCGGGAGGGGAATCCAGGGACCACCTGAAGTGACCTGCTGAGGAAACTTTTCAAGCCTTCAACTCCAACCCCCCCTTCAAGCAACACACTTCAAAGGGCGCCAGAACCACCAAGCGCCAAGAAGAAAACCACCAGTGCTATCCAGGACAACTGGGGATCAACCAGGTACCGAACTGTGCCATCTGTGCCCCCTGGGTCGCCCCTGTGCCCCTGCGCTGCCATGCATCATCCCCGCTGCTGTCCTGACTTGATTGAACCAACTGGGCTACTAATCTGGCTGCCCTATCTTCCCAGCGCTCTCCTACTGTGCCCTTGAAAAGCGCTGTGGACTGCCGGAATTGCTGTGCCCTGAGAAGAGCTATACTGGTCCCCCAAGCGCTGCAGCCTGTCGTGCTGTCAATTGCCTCTAAAGCGTTGTGAACTGTCCCTGAGGTGCTATAATTTACCAGCGCCATACTGCCTGCACCCAGCGCTGCCTGATCGCTGCCCCCGCCTTGGTGAGGAACTTAGCTCTG